>NC_143582.1:203468829-203786207 GCF_048544385.1 Mastigoproctus giganteus | reverse complement strand
CGGATCATACTTGATTTGAAAGCGATTGCTAAAATGATAGAAATTATTGAGTAAACAAGTTAACTTGAATGTACAGTACATATATATATTTTTTTTACCCTCGTTGACTGTAAAAGGGTTATTCAAGGTCGCACACGGGAAAGAGAGAGAGAAAATGATTAGGTTCAGCTACAACCTCAAACTTTAGGTCTAAATGGGTGCATACACCTCTCCAAAAAGTGGATTTATAAACTTTTTGGGTGGTTACAGATGAGAAACTCAATGTACACCAGACCACTTGGGTCTCCACCTGTCCCAGAATTCAGGGTTTATCCTAGAATTAATCTACTGTAGAGTCGGAAGGTATAATTAATCTGCCCCCGACTTCTGGAGTAAATTTTAAGCAATCATTATTAAATAATCTAGAATAAATATCCTATTTATTTATTTTTGTCAAGAAGGAATTAACTGTTAACTGTTCTCGGAATTAACTACCCAGGAAGTAGCAACCCTACCCTTCAGAGATGCATAGACACATACTTACACTTGAAAGTTTAGAGCATTTTCCGTTTTTCAACAGTTTTTGAGGATTTCTCTTGCAACTCCTCCGAAGTTCCTTCTTGGAGGAACCATTTTTTTTGCTGCAGGTACTTCCACAGGACGTATTTTGTTTTACCATATGAAGTTTGCACCATTTTATAAAAAGTAATGGGACCTTAAGAGAAAAGAGAGAAAAAAAAAAGTTTACAGATCAAATTTTAATGCAATTAGTGCTTCCTTTGGCCTGTGACACAGCACGTAGTCATCGCTGTTTAGCTTTTCATCAATTCATGACACGCGTGAACGGCATTATTCCTCCATTTCTTTAACATAACAGTTTTTAATTGAGCTAGTGATGATGGCCTTCACAGATGAGCTCGTGCACGTGTGTTGAATTCCTCCAACAACAATTGTATGGAGATTTGAGTCGACCAGTCCATTAATGTCACATTATTCTTCTCAATTGTACATTCATCTTTCTAGATGACTCGCTTTTGTATTCTTCCAGAATACAAGAGCAAGTTAGAATAATGCAACACAGGATTGCAGGACTCAGATGGGAATGGCTGCAAGTGGTTCCCCTGTGACTCTTTTATGTATGGTCTATGCCATAGACTCTATGGCATGTTTACCACGGTCACTCTTGTGTGTAATCTAAATTCAGCTGATCATTCCCGTCTAAACTACCCTCCAAAAAGTATCCAAACATACACGCGGGCGCGCAACGGTGTCGCATTGAAGGCACCACCATTCACTTCAATAGCATATTGGTCGCCCATTGGCCGCTATGACATACCTGGCATACCATACCCTCATAGGTAGGCTTTTCCCCAAAAAATGATAGATCATAGCGGATATAGTCTCTATTCTTCCTGCAGTAAATAGTTGAGCTACCGATGTGGGAAGTGTTGGTTCGGTTCTCACCCAGTGTTCAATCCATTGGTATTTTGGGGATCTGGCTTGCGCGCCGGCAATTTCAATTTTTGCGATTCACATCTATGAACCATTCTCAAACAGCATTGGTGGAATAGCATGAGGAATTATCCTGACGAAACAAACATGAGCCTGTACCAGACAACTACCACATCATAGGATTGTCCAAAATGTTAAGGTAGGAGTTGGCGTTAATGTTTCCTTACACAATCACCAAAGGTTGCAGCCTATATCACGAGAAACAGTGCTGTACCATAACCTCACATCATTCGAACTTCATTGTTATCACAGTGCACTCTAGCAGCAGAAGATCCAGGTATACTCCACAACTATACCAGCACATCTTGCAACATGCAAGGCGAGGCTGCTGATAGAAGTTGGTGATGCTTGTCTTATGCATCGCCCCTTTCTCATGAAAATGGAGGTAGTGGAGTTTCATATCTAGCCTATACGTACAGACCTTCAATTATGTTGACTTAAACTGCGCTTTGATGTTTTGCAATGATGTGTCGCGCCACTTTCCGAGTACCCGCTGGTCACGTGGAGTGGACGAGCTTCTGTGATCCTCCTTTATGTTGAAGAACATATTCTTGTTCTATATAGTATATACACTGTGCTGCCACTTTATTAGGTACACCCCTGCTGTGCACACAAATGGATTGTTCCACAACGTTGCAAGTCACATGACCACAGTTGTGGATATAAATATAGCAGAACAACATTTCTAGTATCAGTTAAGCGTACAAACTATAGCAAGAATGGGAAAAAGGAGTGAGCTGATGGACTTTGAACGTGGCATGGTAGTAGCAAGACGTGCTGGACAAAGCATCTCTGAAACGGCAGTTCTCCTGAACTTTTCACGCACCACAGTTTCAAGGGTGTATCGAGAATGGTGCAACGAACAGAAAAGATCCTCTCAACGGCACTCCTGTGGAAGAAAATCGCTTGTTGATGAGAGAGGTCAGAGGAGGATGGTTAGAATTGTGCAAGCAAACAGACGGGCCACAATGTCGCACATCACCTCAGAATAGAACCTTGGTGCGCAGAACAAAATATCGCAACGGACCACTAGTCGCACTTTCTCGCGAATGGACTACAACAGCCGATGGCCACATCGCGTGCCTTTGTTATCAATGAAGAACAAGAGAGCACGCCTCCTGTGGGCACAGCGACACCAGCACTGGACTATCGAGGATTGGAAAACAGTTGCTTGGTCTGACGAGTCGAAGTTTCTGGTGCATCACGTTGATGGAAGGCTTAGAATTTGGCGAAAACAACATGAATCCATGGACCCGTCATGTCTGACGACTACTGTGCAAGGTGGTGGAGGCAGTGTTATGGTGTGGGGAATGTTTTCTTGACACACTTTGGGTCCATTAATAACCACAGATTCACGTCTGAATGCTACATCATACCTAAACATCGTTGCTGACCAAGTGCATCCGTTCATGTTGACAGTTTATCCTCAGTCAGATGGTTACGTCCAGCAGGATAATGCGCGGTGCACAAAGCCCGAATCACTATGGAATGGTTCCTGGAAAATAACAATGACTTTTCTTTTCTTTGCTGCAGTGACCTTCTCATTCCACGGATCTCAATCCTATTGAACATCTTTGGGATGAGCTGGAAAGGGCTGTTCGCTGCAGGCTTATATCTCCGTCGAATCTCAAGGAACTGCGAGACACACTCATGTTTGCATGGTACTCCATTCCTGCACAACGTTTTCAGCATCTTGTTCCCAGACGAATTCAGGCTGTTTTGAAGGCTAAAGGAGGCTGAACACGCTACTAGGTAGGTATACCTAATAAAGTGACAGCATATATATATATATATTTTTTTTTTCTGAAATCCTTTAAAGTGGATCCACTGAGAATAAACTCGTGAGTAGCCCAGGTATTAGAATCGCTGCCCTACATAGTACGGTTTCGAATCCCATTCAAGACGGAAGGACATTTTATGAACTTTTTCATATTATAGTCCACTTAGTCAGTCTCGGGCGAGAAAAGCATGGTACCCTGTGGTAACACAAAATTTTCATACAGCAAAATTGACTGAATGACCACAAAATAAATGCAATTTACAGACAAAATACATGATGTCTCATAGCCTTAGTTGGCAGATTGTCAAGAATTTCCCCTTTTTTATCATTAATTTTCGATTTTCATTCAGAAAAAAGAACACCCGTTAGTGCCCTTTACGTTATTTATAAGTTATAGCTACTTCTTTATATATGCAAGGTGGTCCATAAATATTGGACCATAGGAAAAATATTTCACCCGACAGTACGATTTATGTCTCTACAATGTATTTAGGAAAGATAGACAGGAGGAGAGAAGGTGGTGGGGTGGAATGTTATGCTACTTGTCAAAAATAGATTGCATGACAAGAGCATTCCCAGATTCGGAATTAACATATGACAGAATTGAGTCAGTGTTGTTGTTGTTATTTGGTTTTTAGGAGCATTGGCAACTAAGGCCATATTGCTCCGGGGATATGCTGTGGTCATTCCCTGACCTTTCCGCTTTCCGCATCCTCCGTATTTGGTGGTGACGTGCTCGAACCCCGGTCTAATCAAGAAGCATGTGCTAAGCACTGCTGCTCCTTCCCACCTGGCTACGGAGGGGCCGAGTCAGTGTTGTGTGCGAGATTTTCATACAGCAAAATTGACTGAACGACCACAAAATATCTCATAGATGTCTCTTAGCTTTAGTTGCCAGATTGTCAAGAATTTTCTCTTTTTTATCATTAATTTTCGATTCTCATTTTTGATAGTAGGAAGCAAAAGGAAATAAGATGGGATATTCTGCAGAATATCCCATCTTCATTTTCTTTTGGACTTAGAGGTCACTCAAGATGGGTGAAATCTTCACTGAGTTCCTCGAACCACTCATGCACAGTGCAGGCCCGATGACACAGCGCATTATCGTCTTAGAAAAATGCATTTACTGTAGGAAAATAGTGGACATAGTATGTATCTGTCAGCTATACCAGTGGGAAGTTAGCGATTTCTGTTGGGAAAAAAAAATAAATAAAATACATGGCAGGGTGCACATAGTCTCCTAAAAGCTGTTGGTAGACCTCACCAGTGAAACGTTGGTCCAAAGAATAAAACAGCACTAATTTTTAAGAATAATGTTGTGGTTGGGTTTTAGGAGCATCAGTGACTAAGGTTATTGCTCCGTATATAATGTCTATGATTTGCGTGTGCTCTGTGGTCGATTGTCTCTTTTTTCTGGACGAAAACTCCGATTTTCCGGGAGAAAAACCCCCACCTCAGACTGGTTAACCCTGCCACGTTGTGAAAAAGACCCATAAGAATTTCTCACATCATTGACGGGACTCGAACTAGGATCTAGGAAAGAAGAAAATCAATCAAAGAATACATGCAATTGCAGACACAATATGCTGATGTGGCACAGCCCTCATTGCTTTGGCACTTAATATACGCCTTATCTGATATGTGGAAGTGTTCAAAATGCAAACACAGCAAACTTATAAAAGGTTTAACAACATCTGTTGTCGGAAAGATTGCACTGTTAAAGAAACTTGACACCGGAACTTCGGTGGAAAAAATTGTTTGAAACTTTCAGCTTTAATTCATCAACAGTGTATGATGAACATCTGTTTGCGAAGTGCAGGAAGAAGTTGCTTAAATTATTTCGCGAACGGTGGCACAAAGAGAGAAATGACAAAGCGAGTATATTACTTTTCTGGTACTGTCGAAATACTGTACAGTACTGTACGCAATAAAATTAAGTATAGAAATATAGATTTAGTATATACAGAGGCTGACTCTCTAAAGCTGTCGATCGATGATTCAGCTGTACCAAAGGAACATTCTAAACCTTGTCTTTCGATGAAGCCATCTTCTGTACTAAGGGATTACCGTACAGTTAAGTGGCGCTACCTATGGAGGACATTTGAAACGTCAATAAAACTTGAGGTATTAATTACTCAAATACAACAAACTGTTACACACACTAATGAATTGGTTCTCACGTTATTCATGAGTAAAATTACTACTTTCTGTTTGAAGTACCATGTATTCTGTTGGCAGTAGTAACAAGCTTTCAAATTAAAACCGCAATATTTATATTATTACAATATTTATATTATTGTTCATAATTAAGAAATTATATTCCAGCTCATGAATTGTAATCCCATGCTGACATTTACAGTCTATTGCTCTTTTTTTGTGGGTTATTGGTGATATTCAAACTCAGTGGCTTAGTATTAGTGTTAATACTAATGTGCAATACTAGATTTAAACTGTCCCTCCCCTCCAGTAGTTTGTCTAATTCTTCCTTGAATTTATTCAAATTATCCGATTCCACAACGACGGATGGAAGCTTGTTCCAGAAATCAATTACTCATTGGCTGAAAGCAATTTGCTGCATGCATATAATAATAATAATAATGTGTATCCTGTAAGCATCCATCCTCAATTTGGATTTATATCCCGTCATGCGTGTAGTATGAACAAAAGGAAGAATCCCACCAGCATTGAGCTTGCTCTATCCACTTAAAGCCTTAACCACCTCAAATCAAGATCACCTTTCTTGGTAAGACCATCCTTTTTTTCCTGTGCCAAACTAATTGCCCTTCTCTGCACCCGTTCCAGCAGATATACATTCTTCTTAAATGAGGCCTCCAGACCTTATGTAATACTGTACTTAAGGTGTGGCCTGACCATTGCCTTATACAATGAGATAATCACCTTCTTATTTTTGCTTGTTAAAATTCCTACATATAATTGATATCATATAATTGATATTCATATTTGACCGCACAATTCTGACTCCAGGTCCTTTTCATTTTCCACTACATTGAGTGTAGTACCACATAATTGAAATATTAACCTGGGATTACTGCTACCAAATGTCGTACCTTGCATTTGTCAATGTTAAACTTCAATTGCCATTTCTCAGCCCATCTACGTAACTTTTCTAGATCCTGTTGCTATAGCAAACCTTCATTACTATCCTTAACCACCCTACCAACTTTTGTATCACCTGAAACTTAGACATTAAACGTGATCCACCTTCATAAGTAGCCTGATATTCTCACATCATATCATCAATAAATATTGAAAACAACAATGGTCCAAGCACTGAACTCTTTGGATTGGGACTCTACTAATAACATTAGTCCACCAAAAGCAGTTCCCATTGATAACCACTCTGTATTCTCCCACTCAACTATCCATTTATTCATAGTGGTGTCTGTCCCTTAATGCCACACTGCCTCTAATTTATACTGCTGTCTTTTTTGTGCAACAGTGTCAAATGTTTTCCTGAAATCCAAATATATGATGTCAAAATAATTTTTTGCATCCAGTTCCTTTGTTACTGTGTCATAGTATCCAATCAAATTGGTCAGACAAAATCGTCCCTTGACAAACCCATATTATGACTGAAATATAACTGCACTCCTGTCTAATTGGTTCTGCATTTCTTTTTTAACCAGTGACTTTACTGGTTTCTCTGAAACAGAATTAATATTAATAATCCTAGCCTAACCGGAATTAAATTCTAGGTTCAATAAATTGAACGAATTAATGAATGAATTAAGCGAATTTATGTAATATATGATCAAGGTTTTTCCAGCGATAATATAGCTGGCAAACTTTACTCACGACGTCAGTAATTTTGCTCAGCTTTGCCCAGTTACATCCATTTCAATGGTGGTGTTGTATAAATTTGAATTGTATGCTTATATTTTCAGAAGAAGAATAACATTTATTTTTTAATTATTATTATTATTTATTATTATTATTTTTTTGTGGATGTCAATGGGTTTCGGCTTCAGCAAAATGGCTCTTAGACTGAAAAGTGCCTAATTAAACGCTAAGCCTGTATTATTTATTTGGTTTCAATGTTTAATTTGTATGATACTAGATGGCGCTTATATAAAATAGTTGCTAAAAAGTACAGTGATGGCGTGTTATAATTTGAGCAGAATTCATGTACCGAATATTCATTAAAAAAGACAATATCAGAGAAATAAATAATGGCAGAGTGTCTTGTTTAATTTCACCACAGCATATTAGCATAATATTAAATGATGCTAATACTTTAAGAATAAGAAATTGTCTTGAAATCCTATGTACTTACCGAAATTTCGTTTGTTCTTGATTATTAATTAGTATGTTAGCTCTATAGTGAAACGAAGCTACTGGCTTTTGCTGACCTAGCTAAAAAAATAAAAATAAAAAGAAAAAGAAAACAAACCCATGAAACTGTTTTTTGGGAAGTCCAAAATTTATAGCAGTAGTATTAGCATTAGTAGTGGCACATGATGCAAGAAAGCAAGCTTACACACATCAGCCAAAAAAAAAAAAAAAAACCTTCCAATTTCACCTATCATTCAATCCAAAAGTTTGTCCAGGTCTTCCTTGAATTTATATAAGTACTTCCGCAACGACAGATGGAAGTTTTTTCCAATAATCAAGTGCGTAATCTGAGCAAGAGAAAGAATCCCATCAGCACTGAGCTTGCTCGAACCATTCAAGGCCTAATACACCGCTGTCAGATCACCTAGCAGGTGCCTAGTCTCCAGACGTTGCAATTTGCAGAACTGAAGCCTTTCTTGGTAAAAGCATCCCTTTGTTCCCCCTCACCAAACTCGTTGCCCTTTTCTGTACTCTTCCCAGCAGCTCTACATCCTTCCTAAAATGTAGCTGCCAGACCTGCATGCAGTACTCAAGGTGTGGCCTGGCCATTGCCTTATATAAAGGGCTAATCATCTCCTTATCCCTGCTAGCAAATTTTCTGTATTTCCTCAAACTGTCAGCCTCAATTATCCACAGAGGCAATTTATTCGAGTAATTAACAACTCGCTGGCTAAAAGAAAACTTCCAACAATCCAATCTAAATCTCTTCCACCGTAATTTGAATTTATGGCCCCTAATTCATTTATCATTTATAACAGTACACATTTCGCTATCATTTATTTTATTGCCCCATCTCTGAGCTTTATAAGCCTCAATGAGATTCCATCTGAAGTGCCTGGTTGTCAAGCTCTGTAGCCCACATATTCGAAGTCTTTCCTCATACGGGCGTTCTTTTGCAGATCTTACCAAGCAGACTGCCCATCTTTGGATCCTTTCAAGAAAGTACAATGCATGAATATTTATTTGACCATTCTCGTAATTTAAGACAAATGTAATCTCTGTATTTATATTTTAAAATATTTTCATGTTCTTGTGATTCATCAGTTGTTGCGTCCTTCCACTTTATACAGTTTAATGAAATGATTGCTCCACTCTGCTCTAGAACTGTTCACAAAATGTGGACACACCACGCCACGAACCGAACAGAGGCGAATAATGTATTATTCGCCTCTGTAACACTGCCCACACTTCAATATTCGTTTTGCATTTCGTCTAAATGTAGGACAGAATGCTGAAGTATGGACATAGCTTATCAATGTAAAATTAGTTTAATCGTTTCTCCTAACTGGAAGCGTTATTAAGTTGATAAAAGCTACAGCTAGGTCGAACGTGAGAATATTTTGCCTGAATAGATTGAATTCTAGGATTAATTTGTTTGGGCATTCAATATAAATGTATTTTTGGTAAATTTAAATATGAGAGAAATTAGTTTTGGATAGTTGTAAAATGATTTAGGACTAAGTCGTTAAATACTAAGAGAGTAGCTATTGTTCTTAGATTTCAATTACTTATAAACTAATATAGTTTGCTATAATATTGACATATTCGCTAACGATGTACCATGAAATCTCTGAAGAAATGCACGTACTGGAGAAGTGATTCTGAATATTTTACAAAGTAAAGAAATAATATTAAACTTGTATATATATTAACTGTCAAATTCTACAAATTCTAGTCCACAGGGGCTCACATCTGTTGAGTATGGGCTTGGCACACCCAGGGTCCTTAGCTGGATATCACCATTCTTCTCTTTCTTGGTGATTCCTTTCTACTTCTCTCTCTCTCTCTCTCTCTCTCTCTCTCTCTCTAGGGTAACTTGGGAATTTTTTTTTGTTTTGGCTGGTGCAGCATAAGCCTCAGGCTTCCTTGCACCATATGGCTAGTAATAATAATAATAATAATAATAATAATAATAATAATAATAATAATAATAATAATAATAGTGAAGAATTACAGGTGCATAATGAAATCTGAAACGAAGCGCTATCTTTGAGTTCGAAATGTAAATACATGATATGCCCAAGATCTCATGATTGCTTAATTTCTATTGATACCGGGGGCGCTTGAAGGGAAATCAGTGAGGAGTTATAATTATTTTTTTTACATTACTTCTAAAAATTTCTGGTAAGAAAAAAGAGTTTAATATCGAGCATTATCCCCATGGACATTAATGACATCGATAATCCTCTGAGGATTCTATACATATTTTTTTATGTAGATTGGAATCTTGCTCCTCTTCTCCCTTAAGGCTGCAGATAGGTCTCTAAACACTTCTTGCAAAAAATGGTTGAGATGCTTGAGGAAGGATGGTTGCAGAATACATGTGCAGAAATTTGCCTTTAGTCAGCTGGTGGTTTATTGCTGGAACAAACTTTCATCTGATGTTGTGGAAGTACTTTATAAATTTCAAATTTTACTTAAATTTTGGTTGCTACACGATCTTCTTACAATACGAAGTTCAGGGGACATCGGTACTCAAACGTAAATGCCTGCAGGCATTTCCGGTATGAGTCGTCACGTAATTTGTACAGTCTGTGGCATGTAGACCAGGCAGGCTTAGACCAGACAGATCAGTAGCCAGACCTAGCTCATCAAACGATTCTTTTCTTTCCAACCGATGTAAGGAGTTACCGATCTCAAATTAAATCTTGGTGCGATACGATAAGAATTTAATTCATTGAAAAAATGAGTGCTTGCCCTAGAAACAAATGTAACCAGAAGCTCGTCAGGGACTCAAGTATCTCTTGACCTGCCAAATGATGCACCCCTGATTCGGGACCCAGAAAAGAATAGTCAAATGCAGACTGCTCTGGTAGAAAGATCTAGTTTTATTGGGTGACTCTATTGTAAGGGAAACGGGTATCATTTTTGTAATAAAGATAGATGGTCCAGAACCAGAGTGCGTTTGCCAGGAGCTACAATTCATGATGTTACCAACAGATTGTTAGATTTTAAGGCTGGTAAAGACAGGATTATTATTTATGTGGGGACTAACGATATTAAGTGTACACGACCTGACTATCTGTTGGAGAAATATAGGATTATGTTGAGAAAATGTTGCGAGTTACATAACAGTGTGTATGTCTGAATTCTGCCCAGGACTATATTCCTGAAATCCTTGTGGATTAACTCAAGACTTGAGGGAATCTGCAAGGCTCTAGTGGAGAAATTTTTATCAGCGTGGCCTGCATTTGTAGGTAGTAGGAATCTCTTTTGTAGAGATGTATTCATTTGAACAAAGGTGGTACAAAGATTTTTACTAGTGTCATTGAATACCCTAAGGGTTCAGGGAAACTGCTAGTTAGGGAGAGGATAAGGATAATTTAGATCAGCGTTTATCTGATAATACAGGTTAAAGTAATGTTTGTTGTCACTACAGCCGATGTTGATAGGGTGTTAGTATTAGTATTAGTAACGGCCGCATGGTGCAAGAAAGCCTATGGCTTATGCTGCACCAGCCAAAAAAAAAAAAAAAAAAAAATCCGAACAAAACAATGATAAAAACAAAAAAAAGTAAATAAATAAAATAAATAACTAAATAATAATAATTAATAAAAAATATATATAAATAATTAAAAAGGAAATTAAACCTATCATCCTATGCGCTTCCCTTACCCGAAAGTACTATCCAGATGACCTTTGATTTTCCCCAAACTGTCGGCCTCTACCACCCATGAAGGCAACTTGTTCCAGTAATTTATAACTCGCTGGCTAAAATAAAACTTCCTGCAGTCCAATCTAAACATTTCCCCCCGTAACTTGAATTTATGTCCCCTAGTTCTAGCATCATTTATAATCTTGAAAATGTTGTCCTTATTCATTTTACTGATGCCTCTCAGAGCCTTAAACACCTCAATCAAATCTCCTCTAAGGTGTCTAGTTTCCAAACTCTGCAACCCACATATTCGAAGTCTTTCTTCATAAGGACGCCCTTTTGCCGATCTCACCAGGCGAGTTACCCTTCTTTGCACCCTTTCAAGAAGCTCGATGTCTTTCTTTAGGTGCGGTCTCCATATTCCAAGTGTGGTCTAACATAAGCCTTATATAATGGGATTATCACGCCCCTATCTCCACTTGCAAAAGTTCGATAGATCATCGATAGGACACCATGGGCCTTCCTTGCAACCTGTTTACAATGCTCAGAGAATTTCATGTCTGACCGTATCGTAATACCCAAGTCCCTTTCCTCCAGTACTGGGTTTAGTTGAACTCAACCAAGTGAATAGGTTTTTTTGGGATTACTGTTTCCCAGGTGTAATACCTTACACTTTGTTGGATTAAAGCACAGCTGCCATTTTTCTGACCATTCTTGAAGTCTATCTAGGTCTCTCTGCAGAAGCTCAGCTTGACAGTGATCATTAACTACTCTACCAATTTTAACATCATCTGCAAATTTAGACATCACGCCCTCTATCCCTTCATCAATGTTATTTATGAAAATTAAAAACAACAGTGGTCCTAATACTGATCCTTGGGGAACCCCAAGGATCAGTATTAGGACCACTGTTGAGATGTAGGACCACCCAATCTGAGGAATAGCCATTTATCACAACCCTCTGTCTCCTGCCCTGAAGCCATCCTTCTATCCATCTAAGGATTTTCCCAGTGATTCCGACCTGTTCCAGCTTATAAAGCAACCGCTCATGTGGGACTGAGTCAAAAGCTTTGCTGAAATCTAAATAAACAATGTCGAAATTATTCCCTAATTCCAGCTCGTCAGTGACCCTTTCGAAATAGCGAACCAGATTTGTTAAACATGATTTTACCATTACAAGTTCTGGAAGATAGCAATGTTTCAAATGAGAGGGAAGATATAGCTTGGGATACAACCTAAATAACTTCAAGGGATGTGTCAAGGTAATAAACAACAGGAGATTACTTAGCCTCAACTGTGTCTACATTAATGTCAGCCATTAAAATAGTTGAATTTGAACTCCTGGTTAGAAAAACTAATGTTGATATAATAGGACTAACAGAAACGTGGTGCCACCCGGAAATTGGTGATGACGAGTTCCACTAGGGTATGCATAATGTATTTAGAAAGATAGCGAAGTTAGAAAGGGCTGAGGGGGTATACTTCTTATCAAAAGCAGCCTGAGCGTGAAAACAGCTTTTCCTGAAGTTATATCTGCCAGTAAAGAATCTGTATGGTGTGAGTTAGTCGGAAGCAAACGAACAATGAGAGTGAGCGTAATCAACAGCCCAGAAAATCGTGAAGAATATAACGAGAGTCTTTATATGCAGATGGAATGGGTAAGCAAGCGTGAATGTCTTATTATGGGTGACTTTAATGTGCCCCAGACTGATTGGAATAAGTGGGAGGGAAACCTCACGATGGGAAAAACTTTTTAAAATAAACTAGATAATTATTATTATTTGTACCAGCATGTTAGAGAAAGTACCAGGGTGAGAATATTCCTGACTTCATTATTACTAACGATTCAGGTGACATCACTGCTTAAAGAACATGGAATCGTTGTCAGGAGGAAGTGATCATGCAATCGTCCGCTGGAAGATGAAGAAAGATGTTGCAGTAGTTAAAGGTAAAGGCACGGGTTTTAACTTCAGAAGAGGGGATTTTGACAGTTTAAGGTGCTATATGGCATCTGTGAACTGGACGGATTGCCGAGGGATGGCGAATACATTTGAAATATGGAATACTTTTAAAGCAAAAATCAAAGCCAGGAACGCATACATTTCTTTAAGAAAATATTGCAAGAAGAGGATGCCGAAATGGATGACTGCGGGGCTGGCTGGTCAAATAGACCAGAAAAGATAGCATGGGACAGTTACAGAGCGGTGAAAAGTACTGAAGTATCCAACAGATAAAAGTTGATCTGTAATTGTAGTTGATCTACAGAGCAAAGAATGGGGACAAGGAATATTTCATGTATGTCAATACAAGGAAGTAAAAAGCGAATCAGATTGGAACCTTGTGCACTCGACGTGGAAAAGTCTTAGACAATCATCGGCAGCTGATGTTGCGCATGAACTGAACAGGTACTTTGCATCGGTCTTTATTGATGAAAGACCCTTTATGCAGAAAAGAGGCTGTGCGAGTGAGGCTGAGTCATATGAAATTAGTCATGAAAATACAGATGATTGTTTATTAGAAAATCGTTTGAGCATAACGCAGGTAAAGCTCCCAGAGTTGATGGCATATACCCTGTAGTTTGCATATGTCCTGGCATATACCTTGTAGGCGGCCTCCATAGCCGAGTGGTCAGGCGAGGGAGTTCAGTAGTACACGCTCTTTGAGTAGACAGGGGGTTCAAGCCCCTGCCTGCTAAATACGGTCGATCTGCCAACCCGCACTGGATCAGCGTGGCAGAATATGGTCCATTTCCCTCACCATGAATCGTTGAGGAGGCTTCCATCCTGTAGTGGGTTGATAATGGCTGCAGTTTACCTTTTTTTTTAACTCTGTAGTTTTGAGGGAGGTATTGAACGATTGAGGTTAATTATGAGGGCATCATTGGACTCGGAGGGGAAACCTTTCAATTGGAGAAGTGTCAATCGCCAATACATAAAAGTGGTTTTAAGAGAAGTTGTTAACTACAGACTGGTTAGTTTGGCTTCAGTGGTAATAAAAATCTTAAGAGGCAGTGATAAAGAGCGCAATCGGAACATTTAGATAGATAGATATTCTGAAGGACATGCAACGTAGCTTTGTTAATGGTAACTAACTTAGTAGGCTATTTTGATACAGTTACTCATGAGCTGAATTTAGGGAACAATTTCGACATAGTTTATTTGGATTTTAGCAAAGCATTTGACTAGGGCCCTCATGAGAGGTTGGGATTACTGATAAGATTCTAATATGGATTGCTGGATCGCTGCAGGGCAGAAGGCAGAGGGTTGTGGTTATGGATGTTCTTCAGATTGGGGGTAACATCAGGAGTGGGGTCCCTCAAGGATCGGTTCTTGGATCACTGTTGTTTGTGATTTTCATAAATGATATCGATAAAGGGACAGAACGCGGGAGGTCAAAATTTGCAGATGATATAAAGATTGGCAGAGTCGTTAATGATCAGTGCCAAAGCCTCGCGCCTTCGGGATGACTTTAACAGACTTCAAAGATGGTCAGAGAAGTGGCAGCTTTTTAATACTGCTAAATTCAAGGTCTTACATTTGGACAATAGTAACCCACGAATTAATTATACACTTGGCGGAGTTGAATTAGAAACAGTGGAGGAGGAAAGGGATCTGGGAGTTACAATACGGGCAGATATGAAGTTTTCTGAACAGTGTAAACTGACAGCCAGGAAAGCCCATGATGTACTTTCAATGATTTATCGAACGCTATCCTGTAAAGATAGGGAAGTCATAATCCCACTGTATAAGGCAATTGTGAGACCACATTTGGAACACTGTGTTCAAATCTGGAGACCTCACGGAAAAAAGGCGATTATGTGTACTACAGAGCTTGGAAACCAGGCACCTCAGAGGTGACCTGATTTAGCTTTACATGGCTCCGAGAGGGATTAGTAAAATGAATGAATGTGGAATTCTGACTGTTCTAAACAATTAGTCTGCGCGGGTAGCATCGTCACCGTCCTCCCCACACCGGGTGGAAAATTCCCCAGTTCGAATCCCGTTGATGACGCGAGGAACTTTAATGGGCTTTTTTTCCATTCCGTGGCTGAGTTAGTCGGTCTCAGGCGTAGACAGCATGGATTTTTTCTCCAGAAACGGGTTTTTTCGTTCAGCAAAAAAGGCAAATCGACCAAAGAACACGCAATTTACAGACACAAATACGGGTTTATGTAATGAATTACGGGGAACACTAATATAATAATAATAATGTTCTAAACAATTCGTCTGCGTGGGTAGCACAGTGGTATCGTCACCGTCCTCCCCACACCAGTGGAAAAGGCCCGGTTTGAATATCGTTGATGACGCGAGGACATTTATGGGCTTTTTTCACTCCATGGCTGAGTTAGTCAGTCTCAGGCCTAGTTAGCAAGGTTCTACCCCGGAATCCTGGGTTTTTCATCCAGCAAAGCAGGCAAATCGACAAGAGAACACGTGCAATTTACAGACACAATACACATGGATAGTTGCCATTACATTTCCAGGTGACCCTAATAAAATAGTTTAGTTTTGTTCTAAACAATTCCAGAACTTGTGGTCATAAATTCAAATTACAGGCCTTGAGTTTTAGATTAAATTGTGGAAAGTTTTCTTTTAGCCATCGAGTAATTGAATACTTACCTGTGTGAGGAGGGAAGCATGCATTTGTGTTTTCTTATTTACTTGGTTGGTTTTCCTTTTCTTCTTTTTTTTTTTCCAGTGTAGCAAAAGCCTGTCACTTCCTTGCACTATATGGCGAATAGCATCACTATTTTAAGTGGATAGCTGGAATAAATTTAAAGAACTAGACAAATTGTTGGAAGGGATGGATAGGTGAAATGAGAATGTTATATTTATTTATTTTTTTGTTGATGCTGTCAGCTTGCTTTCTTGCATCATATGCCGTTATCAATGTAAATGCTAATATTAAAATGTCCCAAAGTCATTCAATTGAATTCACAACTCTGCTCTTGGCCAAAAAATGGTTGATTCACTACATAATTCTCTTCAAACCACCATTGTACTAACGATGCTTTTGACATAAGAGTATAATGCTAATAAGAATTCGACCCTCTCAAATAATTACCGCAATGCAGACAACTCAAAGTTTCTCAGAAATCCACAAAAGGCAGCTGCAGTCATGGTTCCATTAAAGAAAACCAGCGGATAACCTCCAAACACGTAAAATAGCCTCATATTATCACAATATCCCTCCGTAGCCGAGTGGTCAGGAGCGGGAGTGCAGTAGCACACGCTCTTTGAGTAGACCGGGGTTCAAGCCCCTGAATACGTTCGATCTGCCAACCCGCACTGGACCAGCGTGGCAGATTATGGTCCATTTCCCTCTGCATGAATTGTTGAGGAGGCTTCCATCCTGCAGTGGGTTGATAATGGCTGCACTTTACCTTTTTTTTATCATCACACGCAACATTATTGTCAGTACAGTTACGTCTTTTCCCGCTGGTACCATGGGGGATGTAATCATCAGCCTTCCCACCACATTGGTTGGAAAATACCTGGATTCGAAAAACGTTCATAACGCAAGGAATTTTTAGAGGCTTTTTCACAACGTAGCTGAGTTAGTTGGTCTTAGGTGAGGGTTGTATAGGTTTTTTTGCCAAAAACTCTGGTTTTTCGTCCAGAAGACAGGAAAATCGACTGCAATGTACACCCCATTTTGAGGACATAGCTTTATAACGGCTTTTACAAACTTGCCACTATATAGTCTTCATGGGTAGCACAATTTTCCTTTCAAACCGTTATCACTTGAGATAATTGCTGTCACATCCAGCAATAATACATTATGATCACTACTTACTAATGGTTCTTTAATGGCAACATTTTTAATATCATTTTAATGCTTGATAAAAACGAGATCAAGGGTGTTATTCTACACTGTTGCATCTGTAATATGCTGACAGAGGCAGTAACAGTAATGTGATCAAGGAATATACTTCTGGTGAAAAAATGTTTTTCCCACAAATCCCACTCTGAATCTGGAAAATTAAAATGCCCCGTAATAATGTACGCTGAGTGGCCACTTTATTAGGTACAACCGCCTAATAGCGAGTAAGTCTCACTTTAGTGCTGAAATCATCCTGGATTCGTCTTAGCATGGACTGAATAAGGTGTAGAAAGTGGACCAGAGGGATGCTGATCTATGTTGACTCAACTGCTTCCGACAGTTGTTTAAAACTGGATGGTTGTGGATTCCGAAGAAGTCATTCCAATTCATCCCACAGGTGCTCAATTGGATTGATACCTGGTGATTGGGGGCCCCTTGTGGTAGGTTAAATAATTCTGGCATTGTTATTAGGCACATTATCCTGTTATAATACCTCATCTAGCAAATGGATATAATGAAGCCATGTTCCTGATATGAAACAATTTCCAGATAATGTTGCTACACTAGTATTAGGTGATGCAATGTGCAACAAGTCATTCCCGACATCATTACACAGCCACCACCAGCCTGCATTAATGACATCTCTCAGGATGAGTCCATGGACTTGTGCTGTTTTCTTCGAATATCAGTGTGAGTATCGATGGGCTGTGCATTACCAAATTCACGATTACTGTTGACTGGATGATATTTGGTTATTAGGCCAATCTCGATACTCTCGAGATACAGTCGTACGTTAAAACCTCAACAGAGATCCAGTTTTAAAGCTACTTATACCGACGCATCCGACACCGACTACGACGCCATATTTGAAGTCAAATCGTCATCATTCTTGTTCATTCTCGCACTGAATTGCAGATCGTTATTTATTTGTCCCCTAATTTTATAGCGCATGGTACAAACACGTGATCTGTTAAAGAAGGGATGCTCCATTTCGTCAAAAGGATCGGTGTATCTAATAATAATATAAAAAAAAAAAAACTGCCATGTTAGGATCATCTGAGAACCAATTCATCTGTCCATGTGCAATATGTCCATAAATTGTGTTTCGTTGTTGATTTGCCTATTTTGCTGGACTAAATACCCGAGTGTTCCGGGGGAGTGGCGTGGAAACCATACTGTCGATACTCGAGACCGATTAACTGAACCACCCAGTGATGAAAAGCCTATAAAAGTTCCTCGCATCAATGATGGGATTTAAACCGGACCTTTCCCACCCGGGATGATTACCGTGCTACTGTGTGGACTGTTTACCTAATAAAGTGGTTACTTCGTGTATTCAGCACAGTCATCTACATATGTGCTGATGACTCTATTCATCTGCACAGGTCATCTACACATGCCGATCTCAGGTTCCAACCACTTATGCTACCCCCAACCAAAGCTGACCTAATAATATGCTTAATCGATGTGCCTTGCATAATATGATGAAGACAATGTAAATATTGTGTTTATCATATTGGAATTCTACATCCATTCTATCAGAATTACACCATTTCTGATATTTCTATTTCTTTCTATGCATTTATACCGTACCCTGATGGCCAAAAAAGTCTGGAATCATTAGAGGATACTAAAAAAAAAAAACAAAAAACCAAAACTACTTTATTAGGTAACCTGGAAAATCGCTTTCAACTTCTGGTCGATTTGCTTGTTTTGCTGGACGAAAACACCCAGTTTTTTCAGGCAGAAAACCTTGCTATCTATGCCTGAGACCGACTAACTCATTCACGGAGTGAAATTAAGCCCATAAAAGTTCCTCGCATCATCGATGGGATTCGAACCCGAGCATTTTCCACCTGGTGTGGGGAGGACTGTGGCGATACCAGTGTGCTACCGCGCAGACTAGAGGAGTGGGGGGGGGGTACTACTACTAGTATTATACAGTGGTGTGCAAAATTTAAGGACCATTCAGGTTTTCAGCTGTAACTTCTCATAGGAGTGGCCTGGATATGGGAAGAGCACACCAAAGGAACCTCGTGAGGTACAGAAATAATGAAGGAAACAACACCGACACAACAACGAAAACATAGCGATATAGAGGGACTTTATTCAAAAATGGCAAAATAGCACTAGCTGCCATGATACAGATGCATCACTGCCAAAGATGGAACAAAAATAAGAGGTGGTCCTCAGTAGGAGATATGGCCACCCCTAATGTCGATGCAGGCTTTGCACCGCCTGTCCATACTTAGAACAATGTTGTTGATAATTTCTTGCGGTAACATCGCCCATTTCTCTGTCAGCGCCATCTTCATCTGGTCAACATTTTCTGGTTGGTGTGGACGTGCCGCTGGGCGTCTCCCCAGAGCGTCCCATATGTATTCGATGGGATTTAGATCGGCGGTGGAATGGGGAGGCCAATTCATACGAACAATGTCCTCACTTTCCAAAAGCAAAAGCTGCAGTGCGATGGGGTATTGCGTTGTCATCCATAAACACGAACTTGGGGCCAATGGCAACTCGGAACAGACGCACTTGGAGAAGGATAACCTCAGTACATCAGCGTGCATCGGTTATAGTACCGCCTTCCGGTATCTGGAGTTGTGTACGTCCATCCAAGATAATGCCTCCCCAGACGAGAACATCTCGACCGCTATATCGATCCCTTTCATTGATGTTTGCAGGGTGATACCATGTGCCAGCCTCTCGCCAGATTAGCTGACGTCCAGAATCGCTGCTGAGACTGAATCTACTCTCATCAGTAACGAGTACCTTAAGTAAAGATTTTGTGGTTTTAACCTTTAGAAATAGTGTTGGTCCTTAAGTTTTGCACACCAATGTATTAAGGTCACCTAGAAAGTCCCTTTCAACTACCCATGTGTATTTTAGCTGGTATCTAGTCGATTTTTCTGCTCTGCTCCCTCAAAACTATTATTATTATTTTTAGGCCACCTGAATAATTAAATTCATCTGCTATGCTGTGTGTGTCTTATGTCTCTTAATTGTGTCTGTTCTATGGTCGATTTACCTGTTTTGCTGGATGAAAAATCACAGTTTCTGGGGGATAGACCTTGCTACCTACGCCTTAGACCGATTAACTCAGCCACGGAGTGAAAAAATCCCATTGAAGGTCGTCGTGTCAACGACGGAATTTGAACCCGGGCCTTTTCCACCAGGTGTTGTGAGGACTATGACGATACCATTGGGCTACCCGCGCAGACTGTAGAGGGTATAACCAACTACAAGCCATGGTACATTCAATAAACATTTGTTTATTAGTCATTGACCAATAAATAAATCTTTATTGAATTTACCATGCGTGATGCTTGCAGTGATCGCCACTAGCTTGATCCTGGCATGGATCGTCACCGGGCTGCCTGGGCTAGTCTGCACCCGCTGAATAGGCATCCTCAGTTCTTAGGAACTGACAACTCAGTTATGGCCCTCGCACCCAATATGAAAGATTGAGTTGGGCCCAGGCGAACATAGCAAGTTTTTTCTCCAGGAAATTCGGGTTTTTCGTCTGGCAAAATAGACAAACCGCCAGGAAAACACAATAAATTTATGGACATAATGCACGTGGGTTGATGAGATTGTTCTCAGTTAACCTTAATATGGAAATGTAGACAATATGAAAGATGCCAAAATTTATACACGCGGTGTTATACTGGATCGAACTGAAATTTCCCGTGCGTTAGAAGGAGGATACATATTTACATTAGGAAAGTTTGTTCATTATTATTTCTTTAAATAACTGCCAATGACACCATTATTAACAACAAGACAAGAACGGAAACTAAAAATAAAAAGTTTAATTATCAGATTAGTCGGTCTCACTTTTCAAGTGAATGAACTCCTTTCTGGAATGGGGACAGGAAAATAATCGAATATGATGCAACAACATTTTGTTTTGGGGAAGCATATCACAACTGTTGATAACAAGAAAAGGTAAGTTTCTTTCATATTCATTTTATATCGAAAAAATGTTATATTTGTGAACGGAAATAAATTGTGTACAGTGTACACAATAAAAATATTTACTTGAAAATTACGCATATATCACATAAAATGATATTTACGTCATCATTTTTTTTGTTTTCTCCCTTTGGCTAAGAAAGGAAATTCGTTTTTTTTATTAGCCGAGAACGAAGGCATCTGTTTGTAAACGAAGTCGCAATGATTTGATTTCTCGGTGTGTTGCAACAAGACGTACACAGCTGAGTGGCTGTTGAATATTGTACATTTTTTTTGGGGTGTTTTGGGTATACTTCCCTCCTGTGGATTTTAAATTGTGAAATGTGATTCGGAGGAGAAAACGCGAAACGTTGTGTTTACGTTTTGTCTTCTGCGAAATGTGATACGTTATGGTTGAACTCTTAGTAGTTAATAGAAAAATGCATACAAAATGCTAGTGTTTTGTAAGTACATTCGACAGCCTTCTTAATAACCGTGTATTTGTACAGTAACTTATTTTTGCGAAAGAGTTTTCTTTTCTTTTTTTTTTCTTTGGACGTCATTTCGAACAAAACGTAATGAGAATATCTGCAGATCTTATAGAGGAAGATGGATATTGTGCGGAGGAGAACAACCAGTTAATAATAAAGTTGCATCCGCCACCAATTCTTTGTACTCTACCATTTCCAGTTGAAGAATTATCATGGTGTGAATTAAAGAATTTGGTCAGTAATGTGTGAAAATTTTAACGATTTTTTTTTTTTGTTCATATATTTTCGTTGTCGTAGTGTATACATTTAAAATTATTATATGCAGAAGTTAGCAAAGCATGTTATGGTATCCATTAGCGTGAAAAATATTGATAAATACAGCTCTGCTGTATAAATTCGTATTGATTTATTTAGGCTTAAGATTACAGTGAAATAAATAATCAGTAATTGAAAAATATATGTATAATTTTTTTAAATTAAACGTGATTGTTGGCATGTGATGTTTATTTATTTGTCAAGCAAACAATGATTGATGATATTACGTCAGAATTCATTTTGAGGTATACAACTCCCAAAAACGAATTTCTATAAAGAACCAATATTACATATAGAATATATTCTGAAGGTCTTTGGAGAACGATGATTAGTTGTTGAATATTTAAATATAAATAGCATTTATCAAGATAGAGGTCATATGTTATTTTCCAAGTGGTTTTAAAAGTATTATCTAAGGTAGTGGTATGAAATCCTGAATTGATTTAAGCCCTTTATTTAAATGACGTAGGTTGGATAAACTGTATTTTTTTTAAGAGAGCCAACTTTTGTTAACCCTTCAGATCATGCCAAATTTTCTTATTTCTAGTATTGATTAGAATGTGAAATTTTTCAAGTTCAGAAGTATCTTGGAGTGGGGGGTACGAGGTTGTGTTCTAACCCACCTAGGCTTAACATGGTTTCTAGTTGATAACTTATTTCATGGTAGTCAGCCCCATGGGTTGTATTATTTTGTGTTGATCTGTTCTCCCTATTTTTATATTTCTCTTCATAGCAGTTAAATTATATTCAGATCCACTGAATAAAAGAGAAGAGTTAAAGATGTCAAAGACATGGAAATTTCCTAGATTTGGGTTGATAAATCCTGTTGAAAATAGAGATTTATGGTAGTGGTATGTTATGCAAAGAAGTAGGCTTATACAGGATCAGCCAAAAAAAAAAAAAAAACCCTGTGTATATTATCTGGTATGCCCCTCTATAATTTGTCAGTTCCTTCCTTAACCTTTGATTAGGCACTTTGGTTGATTTCACTAAGCAATAACAGAAACTTTTTTGTGAATTTTATGTGAGTTTTTGAAAAAATTGTGAATTTTAGTATTCCTCACCTATAGCAGATGACCCCAACTGCATCATCATTTATTTTTTCATTTGAGATGTATAGCCATAAAAAGTTCCTTATGACTCCATTTTGGAGTAGGAAAAAAAGGCACCCATCATATTAGTTTTCTATAGAGTTTAGTTTTGGTTTTGTTTTCCTATGCTTCTCAACTGAAATATCTTTAAGGCAGTCAGAGAAATAATTTTTTTTAGATAATAAGACTGTTGTTTCTAAAAATAATTTGAAATCTTATTATATAATATGCTCTCAGAATTATAAATAATTTTTAAAATTATCATTGCTATTTTTTCCAGAAAACTTGAATGTTGAAATCTGTACATCAGTGTCCTGCCTCTGTAATAGTTTTGATGCATCCAAAACTATTACAGAAGCAGGCACATTGGTATCCTAATTCCTGGAAGGTTAAATTTATTCAAACTCCGCTTCTACAGCAACAGATAAAGTTTATTCCAACAGTCATTTAAATACTTTCTCATTGAAAGCAAATTGTTGCGCAACCAATGTCTACAACCAACTTTTTTTCAATTTAAATTTATGTCCCCTTATCTGTGTTGTCCAAGCAAGAATAAGGATGCCATCAACATTTAGTTTACTAAATTCATTTAAAGCCTTAAATACTTCAGTCTGATCTTCTTGCAGGTAACCTGATTGGCCCCGGGTGTCAAGTTTCCAGATGCTGTAATTTGAAAAATTGAAGGCTTTATTTCTGCACCTATTACAACAGATTTATATCCTTTCTAAAAATGAGTTGTCCTGACTTGTATGCAGTAGTTCAGGTGCAGCCTAACTATTGCCTTATAAATTAGGTCATCATTTCCTTGTCCAAGCTAGAAAAATTGTGTATCACTAACAGAACCCCATGAGCTGGCACTTCATATTGGACTCTACAGTTAACTCTAGGTCTCTTTCATTCTCTGAACCCTGTGCACTTTGCCCATCACGAAAAAAAAGAGCAGCACCCATTAATACAACTCTGTTTTCTGCTACTCACCCATCCCTTTAATCTATTACAGTAACTTGTCCTTAATGTCAGTCACACTGCTCAAATTTATACAGTAGTCTTTTCTAGTATGAACCAGAGCTATAATGCTCAATACGTTGTACGTTGATACCAATATTTGTAAAAGAATAAGAGACTTCTATTCAGTAATTTTCATTCCTGTGGTCACGACATACGTTTGAAAAGCATTGTCAGCTTCAGGAAGGAAAATCGTTTTGCAAATATTTTTTGTTAAATTAATTTTTTACTTGATTTTTAATTGTGTTCAATTGATTGTTAATTATTTTTTACTGTAATGTAAGATTTTTGATTTTTTAATTGTTTTTGTTTTAATTTCTGGAGAGTATCATACGGAAGTGTTCTACAAATCATATTGAGGTAAACTTCTCTTATTCTTTTACAAAGTAGTCTTTTCTGTGCAACACTATCAAAAGTTTTACTGAAACTTATGCGATGTTAAGCATATTTTTTACATAGAGTTCCTTTATTACTGTGCCATAATAGCTAATCATTGGTCATATAACTGCATTCCCATTAGTATGATCCTGCAGTACTTTAATCACTGACTCCATTATTTTCCCTGGAAGAGAAGTCAAGCTTACAGGTCTGTAATTACCCATTTTGCCTTTTGATCCTGTTTTGTGAACAGGGGATTAAAGGGCATTCTGAATCCAAGGATGCTCCCATAATGATGGTTAAAGGTCAACTTACATCTTTTGATGCTGCGTTTAATAATTGGATAAATTCCATCTGACCACCCACAATGTGCCTTATTCACTTTTAGCTTCAATAATTTTTTTTTTCCATTTTCCTTTCAGTTTTCACAAAATAAATTAGTTCTCAGTTATAACTTGGTATACATTTGATATTCCCATTCATGAATGTAGGTGCAAAATATTTATTAATTTTGTCAGCAATCTTAACAGAATTGTTAATATTTATGTCATTGCTATCCAGTGGGCCAATGTCGTTCATCCTTTCCTTTTAGTGTTAACATGTGCAAATAATTCTTTGCTACTTTTCTTTACATTTTTAGTCAAAGGCTTCTTGTAATCTGCCTTAGCTTAGTCCTCTTAGTGACATTACTTCAGACTAGTTTATACCTGCTCTAGGTTTCTGTGTCCTCTGATAATTTATAATTATTCCACATAGTTTTCTTCTCTGGTATATCTCATCAGTTCATCTGACATCTATTTAGGTCTACACGTTGAACGGTCTCTCTTAGTTGGTATAAAAAAAGCTTCATAGCTTCTATGATTACATCCCTGACTGCTTCCCATTTAGAATTTGCAGTTGGTAACATTATGTTAGTACCACTGAGAAGAATTTAAAAACTGTCTCAGATCATTGTAGTCACTTTTACAAAAACAAAATCCCGTCTTTTTACCCTTGGCAGTAGTTATATATTTAAGTAAATCCAAATCAGTACATTGTGATCACTGCCACTTAGTGATTCCTTTATCTGTTGATTGTTAATGCATCACTCCTGCTAATCAAATCAAGTGTATTGCTTTCTTTTGTTGCCTTGCTAATATGCTGGTGTAGGAAACAGTTGTCCAGTGAATTAAGTGAAGTTCTTTGATAATAAGACATTATTATAAGCAGGGCTGTAATGGAAGGTATACGGCATATACCTTCTGGATTTTTCTAGGTGAATATCATACACCTTCTGGTTTTTGAAAGACTTGAAAAAACAAATATTATTAAAATATTTCCTGAAAATTAAAAAATAAATTTATTAGAATTTGATTCTTAGGCAGTACTTATAGTTTTATTATTTTTAATATACAGGGTGATTCAGGAGGAATCTTAAATATTTTGGGAGGTTATAGTATCGATTATTCTGAGTAACAAAGTTCATATAAACATGTGTCCAATTCTCAATGGACATAGAAATACAGCTGTTGAAAACTGGCATGCACAGCTCCCTGATTCAGATGTGACCAAGAAGCAGTTATAACCTGACACTGTTTGGTGTTAGAGGCGTTAAGAATGCCACACATCTTCACATATGCTGATATAGTGTTTGTCTACGTACGTTTTTTGTGGTTGTTGTTATTTGGTTTTTAGGAGCATTAGCAACTAAGGCCATATTGCTCCGTGGATATGCGGTGGTCATTCCCTGACCTCTCCGCATCCTCTGTATTTGGTGGTCACGGGCTTGAACCCCGGTCTAATCAAGAAGCGTGTGCTACGTACTGCTGCTCCTGCCCACCTGGCTATGGATTTGCCGTTTTTTGTGGTGGAAGTGCTACTGCTGCTTGTAGAGAATACCATTGATGGTTTCCTTAATGTAGAATACCCGATTCAAGAGTGTTTACGTCAAACTGCGTGAGACTGGTACAGTTCCCAACACTCATATTTCTTCTAAACATGCAAATAAACAAAATGTAGATGAAATAGAAATAGGACATTCCTCAGTCCGTAGAATGTAGTCCTACTATTAGCACACAAAGAATTTCTACACATATTGGTGTTCCATAGACAAGAGTATAGTGAACATTACTTGAGCACGGCTTGTATCCATTTCACATACAGCGGTTGCAACACCTTCAACCAGGAGATGATGCCCAGCGATTGGAATTTTGTCAGTGGGTAAATGCTAATTGCTGATTAATTCCATTAATACTGTTCAGCGATGAAGCTAATTTCACTCGTGACGGTATCAGCAACACCCGTAACTTTCATAGGTGGTCAGACGAAAATCCACATGCCAACCTGTAGAAACAAATTTTCAACTTCGCTTCTCTGTAAATGTGTGGTGCGCGGTATCATTGACAATCAGTTAATTGGGTCTGTTGTGTTATAAAATCGCCGTACAGGGCCCATTTACGTTGAATTTCTGCAAAACGAACTTCCACTACTATTGGAGGATGTTCTCTTGGCTACAAGGATTGGTATCTACTTTCAGCATGATGGAGCTCCTGCACATTATACCCGTCTGGTGATACAATATCTAAATTGAACTTTCCCTGAATGATGGATCTGCCGCAGTGGTCCTGTTCACGGCCACCAAGGTCTCCAGACCTCACTCCGTTAGATTTTTGTTTGTGGGGATAGATGAAAAGCGCAGTATACAAAGAAAAGGTGAATACAAGAGACAAATTGCTTGCTCGCATTTTGGATACTGCTGCCCTCATAAAGGAACCCCAAGACGACCTCAGAAGAATACGTCATATTACCACAAGAGTTGTAAAGTGCATTGAGGTTGGCGGTGGGATTTTCGAACGTTTATTGTGAACTCTAAAAAATTTGTCAATTATTTCCTTTTTGTATAATTCAAAAAGTCAATAAATACAAACAGTAAGTCATTTATTGTTCTTTAATACCTCTGGTATTAAAGAATGATAAATTGAACGGTCAGTGCTTTTGCACCATGTTTTGCTCGTAGTGAACTGTTCAAGTCAATAATTGGCATTGATTTAATTGTATCTGATATTGTGAATCAACCTTTGGTGAAGCGTTACTTATTCAAAGCAGTGCAATACCTTGTCAACTTGTTGTGAAGGTTGATTCACAATATGAGATACAATTAAAACAATGCCAATTATTGACTTGCAGTTCACTACGAGCAAAACATAGTGCAGAAGCAATGACTGTTCAGTAGTGAATCTTAAGTGTAGTCCCATTGCTTCATGCAAAATAATTGCCTTAGTTTATACTGTTACACACCATCAGACATCTCTCATATTGTAGACTTCATAACTGGGTTGTCACTATTGCAACAACAGGATATCTGTCCACCCACCGATGAGTAAGCCAACGAACTTTGAAATGGTGCCATCTGGGTGATGGTATCCACTGAGAATAAGTAACATTAGTCTTCTCCACTGGTGAAGCGTTACTTAATACATGGTCAGGTATTGATACCTGACCATGTATCAATATTTACTTCAGCTGACATCAGATTCTGCATATTTGCCTTACCTGTATTCGACTTTTATCTAAATATGTCCACTCATATCTGATGACAGCTTTACTACTTTTTATTTTATTTTATCTTATTTTATTTTTTTTTGTATTGTCTTTTACCTTATTATCAATAATTTTACTTTACAGTTCAGTCACCTCCTGTTGGCTTTGTAATTCAGCCCATAATTTTCTTAATTCATCATAACTTTTAGGATATTAACATTCTTTCACTTTTTACAAATCTACCATACTTCTTTTTCTGCTATCCTTGCCTTTCTAGTCACTGGCACTTTGTGTAATTTTCACCTCTGTCTACGCATACTTTATCTAATACGCACGCACACACACACACACACACACACACACACACACACACACACACACACACACACACACACACACACACACACACACACACACACACCGTATACCTTCTAGAATTCAATTAATAAGCCTGATATGCACAGTATTCTCTGCTTTTCATAACATTCATAGAGTATACCTTCTGCTAATTTTGCAATTACTGCACTAATTATAAGACATTCTGATATACTGGCCTACTCTGTTTGTCCATATAGCTATTCATTGTAGTCACCACAGTCATTTGGTCTATAACATACTCCTACTCATTATTATTTGACCAGTGCATATATCTGACCAAAGTGGCTCAACATTACACTGACCACATACTTACTGGTCTCTGCCAATCATGACTGTGAACTTTACAGTTCACAGTCATGCAAATATTGTCAAACAAACTGTCATTACTGATAGCTACTGCAAATCAAGCTATACATGTGAGATTTCAAAGTTTTTTTCTTTAACATGTTTTAGGTAATCTAATGTTATTAGTGTTTCTGAAATACCGAATTAAAAATCCTATTTTAGTAATTTAACTTTTTTTAAATAAGTTTCAGTTACCTAAAATAGGATTACATAGCCGAGTGGTCAGGAGTGTGAGTGCAGTAGCACACACTCTTTCAGTGGACCGGGGTTCAAACTCGTGACTGCTAAATACGATTAATATTTGTATTGATTGATTTATTGTAAACTTCACTGACCTGGTGGTCGTGCCAGAGCATAAACAAGAACATTTATCCCCTGGCATTTACTGCTGTGAAAGGAATTTGTCACTCACCATTCTAACACTTTATTTAGTATGGCAGAACAAATGAAGATAACTAAAGGCCATTTCATATGACTTTGCATTTTTTCAGAAGCTGATGTTTTGAAGCCATATCATGGTTTCAGTATGCCATTGTATCCATCCGCCAGGTGTTTCCTCTTCAGAAACTGTATAGCTATGGCAAAAATTGTGTTGCCTTCCTGTGTAGTTAAAAATACATATAGCTTAATTTAATAACATTAAAATTTTTCTGGTTCTGTTTATATATTTAGCATTAGTAGAGGCATATAGAATAGAATCTTTAATTGCAGCAATGATAGATGCAAGAAAGCTATGATGCAAGAAAGCAAGCTTATACAGCATCAGCCAAAAAAAAAGAAAAAAAAATTCCCATTTCACCCATCCATGTGCTCCAAAAGTTTATCCACTTCTTCCTTGAATTTATTTAAGCTATCAACTTCCACAACAACAGATGGAAGTTTGGTCCAGCAATCAACCATCCGCTGGCTAAAGGCAAATTTCCGCACATCTATTCGACAACTGTCTTTCCTCAGTTTCAGTTTATGCCCTCTCAGGTTTGTAATCTGAGCAAGAGGAAGAATCCCATCAGCATTGAGCCTGCTCATTCCATTCAAGGCCTTATACACCTCAATTAGATCACCTCATAGATGCCTAGTCTCCAGATGCTGCATTTGCAGAACTTATGCCTTTCTTAATAAGAGCACTCCTTTGTTCCCCTCAACAGTCTTGTTGCCCTTCTTTGTACTCAGTACTCTAGGTGTGGCCTGACCATTGCCTTGTACAACGGGATAATCACCTCCTTATTGCTGCTAGCAAAATTCCTGTATGTCATTGACAAGACCCCATGACCTACTCTGGCAGCCTGTCTGCACTGCTCAGAAAACATCATATCTGACTGCACAATTACCCCCAGGTTTCTTTCAATGTCCACAACCCTGAGTGTAACACCACCCAGTTGGTACATTTCTCTGGGGTTACTGCTACCCATTTGCAATACTTTGCATTTATCAATATTAAACTTCAGTTGCTACTTCTCAGCCCATCTGCCTAAATTTTCCAGATCCTGTTGTAGCAGCATACTGTCATTACCGTTATTAACAACCCTGCCAACCTTTGTATCATCTGCAGAAGTGGACATTAAGCTTGATATACTTTCATCAATATCACTGATAAATATACAAAACAACAATGGGCCCAACACCGAACCCTGAGGGACACCACCAATAGCATTAGTCCACGAAGAGCAGTGTCCATTGATTACCATTCTGTCTTCTCTCACTCAACCATCCTTTTATCCATTGTAGCAACTTGCCCTTAATGCCATACTGCTCCAATTTGTACAGTATTCTTCCATGTGCAACAGTATCAAATGCTTTCCCGAAATCAAAGTATATGATATCAAAATTATGTTTTGCATCCAATTTCTTTGGGACCACGTCATAGTATCCAATCAAATTGGTCAGACAAGACTTCCTCTTAACAAACCCATGCTGTGTTTGAATCTAGACAAGACTGCAGTCTTGTCTAGATGATCCTGCAATGCTTCTTTAACCATTGACTCCATTATTTTCCCTGGAACAGAAGTTAAACTAACAGTTAAACTGTCACCCTTTGATACCCCTTTATGAATTGGAGATACCTTTGTACATTTCCAGTCCATGGGGAGTTCCCCTGAGTACAAGGATGCTCTCATAATTATGGCTAAGGGTTTTCTTACTTTCTTTGCTGCCTCCTTTAATATAACTGGATAGATCCCATCCATCTGCCTTTCTTATGTTTAACTTTAACAATTTATGCTCAACTTTGCTCTCTCAGTTCATCATTCATTTAAAATGATAAACTTTAATAAAAATGGTATGTTTTAATATGATCAAAAATGTCTGTATATTTAGTATTAGCATTAGCATTAGTAGAGGCATTTGATGCAAGAAAGCAAGCTTATGCAGCATCAGCCAAAAAAAAAAAAAAAAAAAAAACCACTTCCACTTCACCCCTCTGTTCGTTCAAAATACCTGTCCAGCTTAGCCTTAAACTTATTTAGGCTATCAACTTCCACGACAAGGGATGGAAGTCTGTTCCACTAACCAACCACCCGCTGGCTAAAGGCAAATTTCTGCACATCTATCCTACATCTGTCTTTTCTGAATTTGAATTTATGCCCTCTCAGGTGATTATTCTGAGCGAGAGGAAGAATCCCATCAGCATTGAGCATGCTCAAACTATTCAAGGCTTTATACACCTCTATCAGATCACCTAGCTAGTGCCTAGTCTCCAGACACTGTAATTTGCAAAACTTAAGCCTTTCTTCGTAAGAGCACCCCTTTGTTCCATTCACTAATCTTGTTGCCCTTCTCTGTACTCGTTCCAGCAGCTCTACATCCTTCTTGAAATGAGGCCTCCACACCTGTATACAGTACTCTAGGTGTGGCCTGACCATTGCCTTATACAAGGGAATAATCACCTCCTTATCCCTGCTAGAAAAATTCCTATATATCATTGACAATACACCATGAGGTACTCTTGCAGCCCGTCTGCACTGCTCAGAGAACTTCATATCTGCCTGCACAACCACCTCCAGGTCCCTTTCATTCTCTACCACTGTCAGTGTAGTACCACAGAGTTGATACATTGCTCTGGGTTTGCTGTTTCCCATGTGTCGTACTTTACATTTGTCAATGTTAAACTTCATTTGCCACCTCTCAGCCCATCTGCTCAAGCTTTCCAGATCCTGTTGCAGCAGCATAGTGTCGTTAGTGTCCTTGACAACCCTGCCTACCTTTGTATCGTCTGCAAACTTGGACATTAAGCTTGATATACCATCATCAATATCATTTATAAATACAGAAAACAATAATGGACCCAACACTGAACCCTGAGGGACTCCACTAATAACATTAGTCCACGTCGAGCAGTGTCCATTGATTACCACTCTCTGTCTTCTCCCCCTCAGCCACCCCTTTATTCACAGCAGCAATTTGCCTCCAATGCCACACTGCTCCAATTTGTGCAGCAGTCTTCCATGTGCAACAGTATCAAAAGCCTTTCTAAGATCCAAGTATATAATATCAAAGTTATTCCCTGCATCCAGTTCCTTTGTGACTGCATCATAGTATCCAATCAAACTGGTCAGGCAAGACTTCCCCTTAACAAAACCATGCTGTGTCCGAGCTATAACTGAAGTCTTGTCTAAATGATCCTGCAGTGCTTATTTAACTAGTGCCTCCATTAATTTTCCCGGAACAGAAGTTAAACTCACAGGTCTATAATTACTTGTGTCAGCCTTTGATCCTCCTTTGTGAATTGGGGTCACATTTGCACGTCTCCAGTCTGTGGGTACCTCCCCTGAGTCCAAGGAAGCTCTCATAATTATGGCTAAGGGTTTGCTTACTTCCTCTGCTGCCTCCTTTAATGTAACTGGATAGATCCCATCCACCCCAGGTGCCTTTCTTGTGTTTATCTTCAACAATTTCTCCTCCACTTTACTCTCAGTTATTACAAGATTCTCTAGCTTACTGCTAGAGTTGAATACACCTCTGGCTTTCCCCTTGCTAAATAACTCCTTATGTGTGAATGTCGATGCAAAATATTCATTTAGTTTGTTAGGTACCTGAGCAGGATCATCAACAGTTGACCCATCGATATCAAGTGGACCAATCTGATTCATCCCCTTCCTTCTAGAGTTTACATAAGTAAAGAACTCTGCTGTTTTTCTTTGCATCCCTTGCCAAAGATTTCTCGTAATCTGCCTTCGCCTGCCTAACTTGGTTACAGATCAACTTGTATCTATCATAGGCTTCTGTGTCATGTGTTAATTTGTATGTATCCCATGCATGTTTCTTCTCTGCCATATGCCTCATTAGTTCATCTGACATCCATTTAGGCCTAAACCTTGAACAATATTTCTTAGTTGGTATGTAAAGCCTAGTAGCTTCCAAGATAAGTTCTTTGAATGCTTCCCATTTTGCATTTGCTGTTGGTAACATCATGAGTTGGTCCCACTGTATAGAATTTAAATACTGTCTCAGTCCATCGTAGTCGCCTTTACGGAAGCAATAACCCTTCCCTTTACCCCTAATGGTAGTTACCTCTTTGAGTAAATCCCACTTCAGCACACTGTGATCACTGCCACCTAGTGGTTCATTTATCTGCAGATTCTTAATGCATGAAGAATCACTGCTCATAATCAAATCAAGAGTATCACTCCCTCTAGTTGCCCCCCGAACATGCTGATGTAGAAAACAATTATCCAATAAATCCACAAAAGCCTTGCTAGTGTATGAGTGACCAGCTCCCAAATTCCAGTCAATATCTGGGAAATTAAAATCTCCCATTATAAGACTCTCTGATTTACTGGCCCATTCTATTTCCCTGTACAGTTTCTTATTATACTCATCAGAGTCATTAGGCCTATAGCACACTCCTACTCTCAATTTTGATCTCCCAATGCTTATGTCACATCAAACTGACTTGACACTGCACTGTCCAGCGATGTCCACTGGCTTCACTTCCTTGGATTTTATGTATTTCTTAACTAATAGCATAACCCCTCCTCCATTCCTATCCAGTCTATCCTTTCTGTAGACGTTGTACTCCCCAAATTCCAGTTCTGCATTCCTTATATCTGTGTGACACCACGTCTCTGATATTCCAACAATATCTGCCTTTGATGTTTTGAGCAATACTTCAAATTCATCAAATTTATATACTAAACTCCTAGCATTGGTGTACACGCAACTATACATTCACCTATTTCTATTCTTAGCTACCCATACACAACCCATGTGTTTACTTGTACCGCACTGACTCCCAGCAGTCTCTGAAATATCCTGTATCTTATTTTCCAGGCTGCGGCTCATTCCAATAGAAGCAGTGCAAGAATCTCTTTCACCTCTGCCAGTGGCTACTGTTAATCTATTCGTCCTTGTCTCCCCCCAAGCTAGCAGTTTTCCGACCCACCTAACACTGCCTCGATAGCATCAGCAAATATTCTTGCACCCTTTCTATTTAAGTGTATCCCATCCCTGTAGAAGCAATCTCTCCTGTTAACAAGTACAGTCCAGGCTGAAAAAAATTCTACCCCTTGAGCCTTGCACAATCTTTCCAGGGCCGAATTGATCGACAAGGCTCTCATCATATACTCCCTCCTATCGTGTCTGGGTAGAATTGCAGACACTTTCAAATTCAACCCTATTTCACGGCTTTTTTTCAACAGTGACCTGTACTTGTTAAGCAATTCTGCCGGTCTCCTACTCAATTTTTGAACATTTTTCATCATTCATGAAACAAAAATATCAAATATTTCAAATTTTCACTTTTAAACAATATATTGGTTTTAAAAACAAATTTTCAAGTGTGTTGTTTTTAAGTGTTTTATGCCCTATTTATGGCCTACCAGAAAAAGTATTAAATGAATTCTGGATGTGCAGGCACTAACTTCCCCCTTGTAGCATGAAACTTTAGCCACTTATTAAAATTTTTCTGTTTTTTTTTTTTAAAATCTGGAAATAAAATCAAATCCCCCATGCGCCTTTCCCTAATAATATTATCTAACTGCTTTTACATAATTTTTTTATTTTCATTTCAATATACTATGAATTACAAGGCATTAAATTTTTGTGTGGCATTTAACATGCACCAGGTGAGCAAAACCATCTACCTTTCTGATAGGCAAATCCCATTCCCACATGGTGTGTGTGTGTGAGATGCCAGAAACAGGTGTCCAATCTTGTCCATAATGCATTCATTTTGCTGGCTAAATGCAAATAGCTAATAAAAATAGACGTTCACATTGCATCTATGAGATGTCAATGAGTGTCTGTGTTTCAATCTGGGTGGGAAGGTCAGTGACCTTAAATTCTAAAAAAAAGTACAATAAAAACTATTATTATTATTGGTTTCTCTCATTTTTTTTTGTTTGATATTTTTTAATTGGGCTTGCAAATCATAATTGATAGATCACCAATTTCAATTCAGTAAAAAAGTAAAAAAATAATTTTTTTTAAAATTAAAACAAAAAAGGGAATCATTAGACACCAACAAAGTGCCCTGGTTACAATTGAGGGTGCAAGTGAGTGAAGATAAATAATGTATATTATAAATAACTGGTTTACAAACACTATAAATTAACTATAAAGAGTTATGAACAACTGGTTATTCTTTACCAATATTTGTTGGCTCTGAATGGAGCTGTTTTTCAGAACCATTGTAGGTGCTTTTTTTATATAGATAGAAAAAAAAAGAGTATTTAAAATGCACCAATTTTTAACAGAATGCAATTAAAATCACCCATTTTCTCTTTCCTTTACAAAATAGGCTACCACATTAAAAAACATAATTTGAGCATTCAACTGTAAGCTCTTTCCTTTCAAAGAAATACCACCACTTGCCTTTACTATCTTAACTTTTACTGTTTGATCTTTCAGTTACAAGAAAAGATCCAGTCAGAATCTTTTCTTGTAACTTTGTGTATTTTGTATATGCAAAATTCAGACTTCAATACTGTCATTTCATGTTAGGTTCCTCACTTCTCACTGCATTACGTTGAGAATTGTGGGCACCTATGAAATGTTATGTTATTAAATCAGATTAGGTTATCTAAAATGGGTTTAAGAAAAAATGCTTGGAAAAAAATCAGGGTGAATTTTGTCACATCAAATTTTATTTGTGGTAACTGTTAGTTTTATTAGTAACTGTTGTCAGTTATGATCAGTAGGAACAAATGCGAGACAAATGTCATTCTGAAATTTTTTAGAAAGTTTTGTGTAGCATTCAAAAATTCATTTAGTTAGCCCTTGCTGAGTTTTCTTCCATCTTTGCTAATATGTAACAATTAAACTAGAAGAAAAATTTTTCAAATGGATTGGGTGGCTTAGCCTCATGTATGATGGTGCTACCAAAATTTTTAGTTTGGGAGGCGGTAACAATAACTTAGAGCTGATAAGTTATAAAATATTTAGACAGATTGTGTTCATCTAATTTAAAAAAACATTTGTAATTCATAGTGACATGTTTATAGCAGATGTGGAGCACAGTCTGATTTTGGGTGAAATTTTCCCATCCTGGCACCCCCCCCCCCTTTCCATCCTCCACTCCATCTCAGTGGTAATATTGTACAGTCAGTATAGTATTTTACGCTCTGGGTGCACTTGTAATCCAAAGAACAGTGTATCTGAATAGTTAATACTGTTGCACATGGAAGATTACTGTACAAATTGGAGCAGTATAGCATTAAGGGCAAGTTGCTACAATGGAGAATAGGATGGTTAAGTGGGAGAAGACAGAGTGGTAAGCAATGCATACCGCTCTATGTGGACTAATGTTATTAGTGGTGTCTCTCAGGGGTCGGTGTTAGGCCCTTTGTTGTTTTGTATATTTATCAGTGATATTGATGAAGGTATATCAGGCTTAATGTCCAAGTTTGGAGATGATACAAAAGTTAGCAGGGTTGTTAATAACAGTAATGACAGTATGCTGCTGCAACAGGATCTGGAAAAGTTGGGTAGATGAGCTGAGAAGTGGCAACTGACGATTAGCATTGACAAATGCAAAGTACTGCATATGGGTAGCAGTAACCCCAGAGAAATGTACCAACTGGGTGGTGTTACACTCAGGATAGTGGAGAATGAAAGAGACCTAGGGGTAATTGTGCAGTCAGATATGAAGTTTTCTGAGCTGTGCAGACAGGCTGCCAGAGTAGGTCATGGGGTCTTGTCAATGATATACAGGAATTTTGCAAGCAGGGATAAGGAGGTGATTATCCCCTTGTATAAGGCAATGATCAGGCCACACCTTGAGTACTGTATACAGGTCTGGAAGCCTCATTTTAGGAAGGATGTAGAGTTTCTAGAATGAGTATAGAGAAGGGCAACAAGACTGATGAAGGCAACAAAGGGGTGCTGTTATGAAGAAAGGCTTAAGTTCTGCAAATTGCAGCTTTGGGATACTAGGCACCTGCGAGGTGATGCGATTGAGGTGTATAAGGCCTTGAATGGATTGAGCAGGCTCATTGCTGATAGGATTCTTCCTCTTGCTCAGATTACAAACCTGATGGGGCATAGATTCAAACTGAGGAAAGACAGTTGTAGAATAGATGTGTGGAAGTTTGCCTTTAGCCAGTTGGTAATTGATTGCTGGAACAAACTTCCATTTGTTGTTGTGGAAGTTGATAGTTTAAATAAATGTGGTTTGGTCACTCATAATTTGTGGGTTGGTCACTCATATACTAGCAAGGCTTTTGTGGATTTATTGGATGATTGTTTTCTACTGCATTATGTTCAGGAGGCAACTAGAGGGAGTAATACTCTGGATCTGATTATCAGTAGTGATTCTTCATGCATTAAGAATCTGAAGTAAAGTTACCACTAGGTGTCAGTGATCACAGTGTGCTGAAGTGAGATTTACTCAAAGAGGTAACTACCGTCAGGAGTAAAGGGAAGGTTTTTTGCTTTCGTAAAGGTGACTATGGTGGTCTGAGACAGTATTTAAATTCTGTACGGTGGGACCAACTGATGATGTTACCAACAGCAATTTCAAAATGGGAAGCATTCAAAGAATTAATCTTGGAAGCTACTAGGCTTTTCATACCAACTAAGAATTGTTGTTCAAGATTTAGGCCTAAATGGATGTCAGATGAACTAATTAAACATGTGACAGAGAAGAAAAATGCATGGGATACATATAAATTAACAGGTGACACTGAAACCTATGATAGATATAAGCTGATCTATAACCAAGTGACAAAGGAGGTTAGGCAGGCAAAGGCAGATTACGAGAAATCTTTGGCAAAGGATTCAAAGCAAAACAACAAAGACTTCTTTACTTATGTAAACTCTAGAAGGAAGGGGATGTATCAGATTGGTCCACTTGATATCGATGGTTCAACTGTTGATGATCCTGCTCAGGTAGCTGACAAACTAAATGAATATTTTGCATCTAGGTTGCTCATAATAGTGTTCTTTGGAATACTGATTTTCAAATTCATGATGAGAGCCTTATCAAGCAATTTGATCTTGAAGAGATTGCTCAGAGCTTGTATGGTAGAATGTTTGTGTGTGTGTGTGGACTTTAAACTACACTCTAATAGTGTAGTTTAAAGAATATTTGCAGATGCTATTGGGGCAGCTTTATGAAAGTTGTAAAACTGCTAGTTTGAGTGGATACACAGATTTGTTTAATAATGGCTATAAATGAGGCAGAATTAATTCTTGCGTTTTTTCTCCTGGGATGTTCCATAGCCTGTGAAGCACAAAATCAGGGGGTGGGGATTACAAGCCTGAAGAGTCTGCACAGAACTAGCAGTGGTAGGTGGGTTGGGAAACTGCTAGTTTGAGGGGATACACACATTAATAGTTTAATGACAGCCATAAACATGGTGGAATTGATTCTTGCATTGCTTCTCTTGATTGTGTATTAGCCTAGGAAACATGAGAGAAGGGAATGATTAGAAGGCCTGCTGGGTGGGGCCTCATGGAAATAGCAGAGTTAGAGTTCATAAAAAACAGAAACATGAACACATATTATTATAATATTACGAGCATAGTAAATAAACGTGATGAATTTGAATTATTGATTAAGTCATCAAATGCTGACAGAAAGTCAAAAAGGAGGTTAGGCAAGCCAAGGCAGATTATGAGAAATCTTTGGCAATGGATGCAAAGAAAAAACAGCAGACTTTCTTTACTTATGTAGACAGTAGAATGAAGTGGATAAATCACATTGGTCCACTTGATATCGATGGATCAACTGTTGATGATCCTGCTCAGGTATCTAACAAACTAAATGAAAATTTTGCATCGACATTCACACACAAGGAGTTATTCAGCGAGGGGAATGCCAGAGGTGTATTCAACTCTGGCAGTAAGCTAGATAATCTTGTAATAACTGAGAGTAAAGTGGAGGAGAAATTGTTGAAGATAAACACAAGAAAGGCACCTGGGGTGGATGGATCTATCCAGTTATATTAAAGGAGGCAGCAAAGGAAGTAAGCAAACCCTTAGCCATAATTATGAGAGCTTCCTTGGACTCAGGGGAGGTACCCATACACTGGAGATGTGAAAATGTGATCCCAATTCACAAAGGAGGATCAAAGGCTGACACAAGTAATTATAGACCTGTGAGTTTAACTTCTGTTCCAGGAAAATTAATGGAGGCACTGGTTAAAGAAGCACTGCAGGATCATCTAGACAAAATTTCAGTTATAGCTCGGACACAGCATGGTTTTGTTAAGGGGAAGTCTTGCCTGACCAATTTGATTGTATACTATGATGCAGTCACAAAAGAACTGGATGCAGGGAATAACTTTGATATTATATACTTGGATCTTAGAAAGGCTTTTGATACTGTTGCACATGGAAGACTGCTGTACAAATTGGAGCAGTGTGGTATTGGAGGCAGATTGCTGCTATGGATATAGGGGTGGTTGAGGGGGAGAAGACAGAGAGTGGTAATCAATGGACACTGTTCATCGTGGACTAATGTTATCAGTGGAGTCCCTCAGGGTTCGGTGTTGGGTCCATTATTGTTTTCTGTATTTATAAATAATATTGATGATGGTATATCAAGCTTAATGTCCAAGTTTGCAGACGATACAAAAGTTGGCAGGGTTGTTAAGGACACTACTGACGCTATGCTGCTGCAACAGGATCTGGAAAGGTTGAGCAGATGGGCTGAGAGGTGGCAAACGAAGTTTAACATTGACAAATGTAAAGTACTACATATGGGAAACAGCAACCCCAGAACAACGTATCAACTCTGTGGTACTACACTGACAGTGGTAGAGAATGAAAAGGATCTGGGGTAATTGTGCAGGCAGATATGAAGTTCTCTGAGCAGTGCAGATGGGCTGCAAGAGTAGCTCATGGTGTTTTTTCAATGATATACAGGAATTTTTCTAGCAGGGATATGGATGTAATTATTCCCTTGTATGAGGCAATGGTCAGGCCGCACCTTGAGTACTGTATACAGGTCTGGAGGCCTCATTTCAAGAAGGATGTAGAGCTGCTGGAACGAGTACAGAGAAGGGTAAAAAGATTAGTGAATGGAACAAAAGGTTGCACTTACGAAGAAAAGCTTAAGTTTTGCAGATTTTTTTTTTTTTTTTTATGTGAACCCCAAACACGAGAGGTATTAGAACCTATAGTACTTAGTACCGTGCATGGGTTGGAGGTTGAGAAGACGAAAGAAGATATTTGTTGACATTGGACTTGAACTTCTGTAGATTGTAATTTTCAGGAAATACGTATGAAGGAAGGTTGTTCCAGAAAACGGCAGTTGAATGAATAAATGAGGAAGATGAAAAGTTGGTTCTGTGGGTTTGAAGTTGGACAGTAAATGGATGTTGGCTGGTGGCGGCACGTGTTCGGACTGTTTTGAAAGAGAGAGCGGGAATTATAGAAGCCAATTCAGAAGAACAGTGCCCATGGAAATATCTGTAGAAGAGGCATGCAGCAGAAACAGTACGTCTATGAGAAAGCGAGTGGAGAGACTCTGTTAGAGATGAATCATTAATTAACCTAACTGCCCTCTTCTGAATGGAATCAAGAAGCCTGAGAGAGGTTTTGGGGGCACCACCCCAAATGTGGGAACAATATTCCATGGCAGGGCGGATTTGCGATTTATACAGAGTGAGCAGCTGTTTGGAAGAAAAGTAACGCCGAGAGCGAAAGAGAAAACCAAGTTTTTTAGATGCAGAGGAAGCAATATTTGTAATGTGCTTGTGCCAAGAGAGATTAGAAGTCAGGGTAATCCCCAAAAGAGATATATCCTTTTGCCTAGAAATTGGAGTGTCACTAAAGATAAGCATAGGAGCAGAAGAATCCTTTTTGCGAGATATAAGACAAGACTGAGTTTTAGAAGGGTTGAAATCAACTAAGTTGTCTTTGCCCCACTGGAGAATTACCTGAAGATCGGCATTTAAGGAATTGGTAGCAGATTTTCGAGAAGTTGAAGCTGATTGAGCAGGGCAAGGTTTCTCAAAATGGAAAGTTGAATGCAATGTGCTATCATCGGCAAAACTATGGATAGGATTTCCAGTCAATGGAAGAAGGTCATTGATATACAAGAGGAAAAGAGTGGGGGAAAGAACTGAACCTTGGGGGACACCGGCATTAGTGGAGAAGTTAGAAGACAGAGAGCCATCTACCATCACCCTCAGTGAGCGATCAGAGAGAAAACTGGATAACCAATTACTAAAAACAGTTGGCAAACCATAAGATGGAAGCTTGTTTAGAAGACCTTTATGCCAAACACGATCGAAAGCCTTTGAGATGTCAAGAGCAACTGCTTGTGTTTCACCGAACCTTTCCATTGAAGTAGTCCATAAATGGGTAACATAAGCCAGAATATCACCAGTGGATCGACACCGACGGAATCCATACTGGCGATCGTTGATCAGACGGAAGGTTTCTAGGTAGTTTAAGAGTTGGCGGTTAATTGATTTCTCCATTACTTTAGAGTGGCGCCTCCGTAGCCAGGTGGGAAGGAGCAGCAGTGCATAGCACACGCTTCTTGATTAGACCGGGGTTCAAGCCCGTCACCACCAAATACGGAGGATGCGGAAAGGTCAGGGAATGACCACCGCATATCCCGGAGCAATATGGCCTTAGTTGCTAATGTTCCTAAAAAAAAAAAAAAAAAAAAAAAACTAAACTAAATCCATTACTTTAGAAAGAGTAGAAGTAATTGCAATGGGACGATAATTGGATGGGAGGGATTTGTCACCCTTTTTAGGAACTGGCTGGATATGAGCAAATTTCCAAGCAGAAGGAAAAACACCTTTGGAATAAGAAAGTGAAAAAAGGCGGCAAAGAATAGGAGTAAGTTCAGGAGCACAGATTTTGAGAACAAGTGGAGAAATACCATCAGGACCTGGAGCTTTCTTAGCATCAAGATTCATCAAAATCCTTCTGATATCCTTTTGACGGAAGACCACAGGAGGCATTGAATGGACCGTGTTGGGAATGGTGGGAGGTGTTTTACCAAGTTCATTAATACATGAGCTGGAAGAAAAATGGGATGCTAGCAGGTCAGCTTTATCCTTGGCTGAAGTGACAACAGAACCATCTGGTTTGGACAGAGGTGGGAGCAGAGATGGGCAAAAGTTGCGGCCAATAGCTTTGGCAAGAGACCAGAATGCTCGGCTACCATTAGGGCAAGAAGCAAGTTTTCTACTCTTAGCCTGTTCAAACTCTAGTTTGGACTGATTAATAACTGCTTTACAATTGTTGCGAGCTTTGGTGTAGGCAGAAAATGAAACTGAAGAATTAGAAACAAGCCAATTACGATAGGCAACATTCTTCTCTTGAACAGCCTTAGCACATTTATTGGAAAACCAAGGTTTAGATAAAGGACGAGATTTTAAAGTGGAGTGTGGGATAAAGGATTCCATTCCTGCAAGAATAATTTCACTGACACGATCTGAGCAAACGTTGACATCAGGAGTTTTGAAACAGTAATCCGACCAAGGAAAAGAAGAAAAGAAGTCTCGCAGGTCATCCCATTTTGCATTCTTGTAATGCCAAACAACACGAGGTTGGGAATAGCCATGAGATAAAGGTTCCATTGGAGAAGAGACAATCACCAAGTTGTGATCTGAAGTGCCTAAAGGGCCTCTCACTTCGACCGTGTACTTAGAAGGGTTGTTTGTGAGAAAAAGATCAAGCGTATTGGCTGTATGATTCGGATTGTCCGGTATTCTTGTAGGTAAATGAACAATCTGTGCTAGGTCATTAGTAATTGCAAAAGCCTCAGCATCTCGACCTGCTGGGTCGGTGTGACTAGAAAACGGAAGCCAGCTGGAGTTGTGAACATTAAAATCACCAAGGAAAATTACCTCACTGTTAGGAAAGTTGGACTGGAGAAAGTCAAGTTGCAACGAGAGGAAGTCAAAGAGCTCCAAGTGATTAGTGGAGTTGGGAGAACGGTAGAGACAACAGATGAATTTGACACAATGAGGTAGAGAGATTTTAAGCCAGAGAAGATCAAAGAGTGGAGATTCCAAATTGCCAAGTCTCTGACAGGGAATATCAGAACGGACATATGCACAAGTACCACCTTTGAGGCGAAAGGAATCATACAGCGAATAATTTGGGCATCTGAGATGAACAGTAGTTGAATCAACCGATAACTGAGATTCTGTCAGAAAAAGTACATGGGGTTTGGCAGACTGCAAGTGGAAATGGACATCGTTGAGATTAGAATTGAGACCACGTATATTTGTGAAATGAATTAGGAAATCCTTGGGAGGTTTAGATCTTTTCGCAGATAAGCTTGTTCTATTAGTTTGACAATTCATGGTGTATTCAATAGTAAGAAAAAGTGGGTGGGACATGCTGTATGAAGTAATGAAATTTTTGGATATGGCGTACATGTGGGAAGAATATACCCAGATCCTTGACATAACGTGGCCTCGACAATGCTCCCCGCATACACACTACTCGGACTCCCTCCAGTCACTATCTGGCAGAGTAGAGGTAGCAAGATTATACACTAGCTGATCCGGAAGCCTCCTAGAGAGTTACCAATAGGTTCGGTCCGGTGTACTAACTAGCGGCCGGCCTGCGAAAACCGTTTTAGAGCTGTACCCTCGAAATGTAAGGAATATTGGATCTCGCCACAACGTTCATCATAACCTCAAAAGTCATCAATCATACTGCATGATGGAAGAGATAGGGAAGGGTTGACCGGAACTTAGCTCTAGAGACTAAACATGGGTTCCACCACTTCAAGCCTCCAATAAGCAAAGTGGTGGTATTTCGCCGGTTGATGAGAGTCATCTACCACCTAGTACTGCCTGGTAACATAGAGGGGCGGCATTCCTCCATGTGGTGTGGGCGCCACACCTCGACCCCTGCTTACGTTGGTTCACACCTGGGTGGTCACCCACCATGTGCTTGTGCATGGAGGTTATACCCAGGATTACTAACAGTCCCACCATCGTGAAGGTGCAAGCAGAGGATTTGGTTGTCACAGACCGTCCGGACTTCGCCGAAATTGGGTCCACTTGACTTGAGTGTCACCCGAATATCAGTTCCATCAGCGTTTTAGACTCCCAGGTAGCAAGTACAGCTTGTCTGGCATATCTGAGAGAATGTCTGTGACAACCTCAAGGACCTCAAGATTACAGTGTCTGGAGACTAGGCACCGGCGAGGTGATCTGATACAGGTGTATAAAGCCTTGAATGGTTTGAGCATGCTCAATGCTGATGGGATTGTGCCTCTTGCTCAGAATAATCACCTGAGAGGGCATAATTTCAAATTGAGGAAAGACGGTTGTAGGATAAATGTGCGGAAGTTTGCCTTTAGCCAGCGGATAGTTTGTTTTTGGAACAGACTTCCATCCCTTGTTGTGGAAGTTGATATCCTAAATAAATGTAAGGCTCAGCTGGACAGGTATTTCGAACGAACGGAGGGGTGAAGTGGAAGTTTTTTTTTTTTTTTCTGGCTGAGCATAAGCTTGCTTTCTTGCATCATATGCTAATGCTAACATTCTTACAAACAGTGATTTCGCCTTCTGTTTGTTAAAATTTATCTTAGTCTTTATTTCGAGTATGAAATGTAGTCCCTTTCACAGAATGATCTAGAAGATTCCACTGTTGTAGCCTCAAAGCCAAAAGCTCTTCCTTATTCTTTGGCAGTTCAAGATCCTTGATGACATCATTAAGTACCCTTTCTATGATCTTATGTGGTTCAGAAGGATAAAGGTTTGGACAAAATGGTGTGGATCGCTTGACGTAGTCAACTGCTGTACTTCTTTGCGTATATTAAATTGATGTTCATCAGAGTGTACAAAAAATGGTCGGTGGTTCAGGAATAGGTAGTACTTCACCATGAGGCATGGGACGAATTTCAGATGATATATTTCAGTACGTCACTCTCCACTTTTTCTTCATTGTTGTCCCTTTTCTAATAGGAGGCACTTTACAGAAGTAACAGTCTGTGATGTGATTTGTTGGCTCCTTCCATATCATGGGCACTGTGAAAGCCATAAAACATCCCTTTCGATTCACCCACACATTGAGTTTTGATGAACAGGTAGTGCAGCGTATGTGTGGATTCCAGTTTTTGTCCTAGTCACCTACTTTACATCCAAAGTACAAGAGGTAGGCCTTTTTTATGGCTCAAGTTTTGATGCTTTCTTGAAGCTAACATGACAGCTTCACATATATAACAGAAGTCATCTCGACTGTTCACACAATTACGGGGCATATTAATCTTACACAACACAAATACTGCTCAAAAAGTAGAAATTTCACAGAGAACAACTGCCAACTGAGAACAAATTCCAATACTGTATTCGAGTATTACTGCAACAGAGTTGAAAACGCATTTGAGGCGACAACTCATCACGTGATGCAGAGCAAGGTGACAGTTACCGATCATGTGACAAGAGCGTGGTGGTACTGAAACTGTAGTGTTGCCATGCGTTTTGCTGAGAGCCATAGTTGATAATGTAAAGTAACTCAACAACACAACATACTTACAAACCTATATATATATATTCATATATACATTTGCCAGCCTTGGCCTTATGCCTTTTCAGATGCTACAGCAGCATATAGGGGGAACCCTGGAGACCGCAATTAAAACAAACACACCTTGAGACCTTGTAAAGTAACTTGCTAATATGAGACCCCAACTGTAATTTGAAAACAAGAGCCAATTGACAAATTTTAATGTGATTTTTATGTTCAGCAGCATAAAATTAATCAAGATTGGGTATTTTCATTTTCGTAACATTTTACCTGTTCACCAGTGTAATGTTTAGCTTCTGTACTGAATTAAGTATTAATCTTTGCTACAAGTAAATAAAAATTTAAAAAGTTATAAATTAAGAAAAGTAGAAACACTCTTTGGGTAAACAAAAAAATTTCCATAACCCAGTAGAGGTGAGATCTCACAACTTTCTTATTTCCGAAAAGCCTTTTTTGAGTTTTGCTTGGAGTATAATGTATTATTACCCTTTAGTAATGGATTGCATTAATTATTATATGCATTTTTTATTTTTCAAATATTTAAAAATGGTTTTTCACACATTTACTTTATAAAAAAAAATGAAACTTTAATTAATACTATTCAAAATTAAAACATGTTAATGTACAATGCATGAGTGGTTATTAATGGCTACTGCTATTCCTGGTTATGAGTTGAATCTCTTAGGGTTTTGTGTTGGGACCCTTACTGTTTGCAGTATTTATTGATAATATTGATGAATGAAAATGAAGTTTATTGTTAAATTTTTTAGGTGATTACAAAGGTTGCCACGGTGGTTAGTAACAAGAATCAAGGCATACTGCTACAGCAAGACCTAGAAAAATTAGGCAGATGTGCTGAGATGTGGCAATTGAGGTTTAATATTGTAAATGTAAGGTACTGCATATGGATAGCAGTAATTCTGGAATAACATACCAATTAGGTGGTACCACATTCAAGCTAGTGAAGAACAAAGACTTAAGAGTAATTGTACAGTCTACATGAAGTTCTCTGAGCAGTGCAGACAGGCTGCCAGAATAGCTCATGGAGCTCTGTCAGTGCTGTGCAAGAACTTTGCCAGCAGGGACAAGGAAGTGATTATCTCATTGTATAAGGCAGTGGTTAGGCTGCATCGTGAGTATTGCAATATAGGTCTGGAAGCATAATTTTAAGAAAGATGTGTATCTCTTGGAATGTGTGCTGAGAAGAGCAACCAGATTAGTCAAGAACACAAAGGAGTACGGCATCTTTGATCAGGTCTCTAAATGAGTTTTCTTTGCAGGTGTTATCCATCAATAAATAACTATTCAAACACTTCATCAAGGTATACAAATAATTTTAATAAATAAGCATCATATTACAAACCCTTTACTGGGTTCTTATTCACATGCATAATGAGTCAAAACATGGATTACAAATTAGACTTTCTCTAACTGCAGAGTTTTTGTCATATAAAGTGTCTCCAAGCCAGTATTTAGTGTTTTCATGGGCTCTTGTTCCCTAGCACACACCCTTGCCATGTTACATTAGTTGCTATTTCATTTTATTGTTGAAAAGCCCATTCTGTAGTTCCCCTATATTTCCCCCCCTTGTTTCTGTTTATAGCCACCTGGCTAATGTAAAAGGCTTCTTTTATTTTTCCTTTTTCACTCTTTCCCCCCCCACTACTGTAAAGTTCCTACCACTGTGCATGAATGTATTCCAGCACATTCTGCCAATTCTGATTCTTTAGTGTTCCCTTGTTTGTTATGTTCATCTGTGCTTGTTTGACAATTTCTTCCAGTCTCATCTACATATACTTTACCACATTTACACATATTTTTGTATATTTTGTATAAACTATACATATTTTTTGATTTTTTTCCTTGTATATTACTTATATGGGGCTTTGTCTGGGACCACAAAAAATATATAAATATCGGAAACCATAAATTGGGGCTCGAATATAATAATGTTAAAGATGAAACAGCACAAATGGAATGAAATGTGATTTAATTTAAAATATTGCATATTGGCATAAAAATGCCTTAGAAACTTACTGATGTCTTCAAGGGACAAAAAACTAATTTTGATTACTATACACTGTTTCAGTATAAGAATTGTTAGCTAATTAGTTATCTGGAATTGATAGTGCTCATGTCATCTCTGTATTGATTTAAAATTCTTTTTTGTAATCCAAAAAATGAATGCTGTTGAAGAAAATGAATGTAAACTGTGAAATGCATAGCATGTAACACCACAGAATTTATTCATTCAAATAACTAATTTACATTTGAAATTTATAACAAGCCTTAATGTAAGGCTTGTTATAAAGTTATGGCAAGTTTCTGAAAATTTTCATTGGAGGCTAAACACAAAAATTAGAGAGGAACAGGCATTCTGTGTGTTATCAGACATTCAGTTTAAAACACTGGTGGATCCAATATCTTTCTATTTTAGAAGATTTAGGAGAAGTCCAGTTGGCCTGCCTCCCTAAAATTCACTCATGCACACCTTGTTGGTAAGCCCTGTGACATCACTTTGGTGATTCTCTTCAAGATGCCTGGTCAGTGTGAAGAGGGAAAGACCAAACTCTCCAGCAATTTAGCATTAGCATTAGTAGAGGCATATGATGCAAGAAAGCAAGCTTATGCAGCACCAGCGAAAAAAAAACAAAAAAACAACCACTTTCATTTCACTCCTCCCTTCGTTCGAAATACCGTTCCACCTGAGCCTTAAATTTATTTAGGCTATCAACTTCCACAACAAGGGATGGAAGTCTGTTACACCAACCAACTACCCGCTAGCTAAAGGAAACTTTCCACACATCTATCCTACATCTGTCTTTCCTCAATCTGAATTTATGCTCTATCCTGTGATTATTCTGAGCAAAAGGAAGAATCCCATCGGCATTGAGCATGCTCAAACCATTCAAGGCTTTATACACATCTATCACATCACCTCGCTGGTTCCTAGTCTCCAGACACTGTAATTTGCAAAACTTAAGCCTTTCTTCATAAGAGCAACCCTTTGTTCCATTCACTAATCTTGTTGCCCTTCTCTGTACTCGTTCCAGCAGCTCTACATCCTTCTTGAAATGGGCCCTCCAGACCTGTATACAGTACCCAAGGTGTGGTCTGACCATTGCCTTGCTAGAAACATACCTGTATATCATTGACAAGACGCCATGAGCTACTCTTGCAGCCCGTCTGCACTGCTCAGAGAACTTCATATCTGCCTTCACAATTACCCCAGGTCCTTTTCATTCTCTACCACTGTCAGTGTAGTACCACAGAGTTGATACGTTTCTCTGAGGTTGCTGTTTCCCGTATGTAGTACTTTACATTTGTCAATGTTAAACTTCATTTGCCACCTCTCAGCCCTCTGCTCAACCCTTTTCAGATCCTGTTGCAGCAGCATAGTGCCAATAGTGTCCTTAAAAACCCTGCCAACCCTTGTATCGGCTGCCAACTTGACTCTAAGCTTGATATAAGATCATCAATGTCATTTATAAATACAGAAAACAATAATGGACCCAACACTGAACCCTGAGGGACTCCACTAATAATATTAGTCCATGATGAGCAGTGTCCATTGATTACAACTCTGTCTTCTCCCCCTCAACCATCCCTTTATCCATAGCAGCAATTTGATTCCAGTGCCACACTGCTCCAATTTGTGCAGCAGTCTTCTATGTGCAACAGTATCAAAAGCCTTTCTAAGATCCAAATATATAATATCAAAGTTATTCCTTGCATCCAGTTCTTTTGTGACTGCATCATAGTATCCAATCAAATTGGTCAGGCAAGACCTTCCCTTAACAAAACCATGCTGTGTCCGAGCTATAACTGAAGTCTTGTCTAGATGATCCTGCAGTGCTTCTTTAACCAGTGCCTCCATTAATTTTCCTGGAACAGAAGTTAAACTCACAGGTCTATAATTACTTGTGTCAGTCTTTGATCCTCCTTTGTGAATAGGGGTCACATTTGCACATCTCCAGTCTACGGGTACCTCCCCTGAGTCCAAAGAAGCTCTCATAATTATGGCTAAGGGTTTACTTACTTCCATTGCTGTCTCCTTTAATATAACTGGATAGATCCCATCCACCCCAGGTGCCTTTCGTGTGTTTATCTTCAACAATTTCTCCTCCACTTTCCTCTCAGTTATTACAAAATCATCTAGCTCACTGCCAGAGTTTACTTCACCTATGGCATTCCCCTTCTTGAATAACTCCTCACGTGTGAATGTAGATGCAAAATACTCGTTTAGTTTGTTAGCCACCTGAGCAGGATCCTCAACTGTTGGACCAATCTGATTCATCCATTTCCTTCTAGAGTTTACATAAGTAAAGAACTCTTTTCTGTTTTTCTTTGCATTCTTTGCCAAGGATTTCTCAAAATCTGCCTTTGCCTGCCTAATCTCCTTTGTGACTTGGTTACAGACCAGCTTATATCTATCATAGGCTTCCATGTCACCCATTAATTTATATGTATCCCATGCATTTTTCTTCTCTGCCATATGTCTCATTAGTTCATCTGATATCCATTTAGGCCTAAACCTTGAACAGTATTTCTTAGTTGGTATGTAAAGTCTAGTAGCTTCCAAGATAAGTTCTTTGAATGCTTCCCATTTTGAATTTGCTGGTGGTAACATCATCAGTTGGTCCCTCCATATACAGGGTGTCTCAAACATATTGGTACAAACGTTTAGGGGAGGTAGGTAACATCCTAAGGAATGTGAATTGCATAGGAACCCATAACCGGAAACGTCACAGGAAAGTAGTAGCAGAGGTACAAGAAGCAGAAATGACACAAGACAGTAATTAGTGGCAAACATTTATTTGACATAATATTAACAATGGAGTATGAGATGGATGCATTTCATGATGTTACAACAGATGCTCGAAGGTTCCACCATGAGACTCGGTGCATTCGGGACACCAACACAGGCATGGATTGGCGGACAGAGTCGAACACACCTGGCGTTTCTTTGACAGTAGCAGCAGCGCAGATGAGTCTCACCACGAGATTCATTTCCGTCTCCACGGGCTATTCATACACGATAGATTTGAGGGCTCTCGACGGAAAGAAATCAAGGCTAGATAAATCAGGTGAGCGTGGGGGGTCCAGGCAACGGGTCCACCACGGTTAATCCATCGACGCCCAATACACCTGTTCAAATGGTCACGAACACACCTTCCATAATGGGCAGGCGCCCCGTCACGTTGAAACCAAATGTTGCGTCTCACATTTGCTTGAACATCGTCAAGTAACCCATGTAGAACTTGTTCAAGAAAGATCCGATATTTAGCGGAGTTCATGTGGGATGGTAACAGGTATGGGCTGACTAAGCAGTCACCGACCATACCTGCCCACACTTTTATCGCGAAGCGATGTTGTGCCGCATGGGGGCGCACACCATGCAGGTTGTCGTGAGCCCACACATGAGCATTGTGCTGATTGAATAGGCCTTCCCAAGTGAAATAAGCCTCATCCGTGAACAAAACATATACTGGAAAATTCAAATTGTGAACACTTTCTTGGAGAAACCACTGCACAAAAGCCACACGTGCAGGATGATCTTGGGGGAGCAGTAACTGAACTCTTTCGAGATGAAAGGGGTGGAAGGAATCGTTGTGCCAGACATTCTGTACACTGCAACGAGACACTCCTGAGGCAACGGCACGTGTGCTGGTAGTAGGATTATTCTGGACGGCATTCAACATACTTTCTTCCATGACCTTTGTTCGCGTCTAACGTGGTCTGCCCGCACTACTCCTGTTACCTCTAAATCACCCATAATCGCTCAAATTTTGATGCACACCCGCAAACAAATGGTCATCTGGTCTATGTCTGTCTGGGAAGCTTTCTCCATAAATTCGTTGAGTGGCTCGTCCATTGCTCTCTGCTAATCCGTACACTAGGTGCATGTCTGCTAGCTCACAGTTCGTGTATCGATGCATGCTCTTCATGCGGCAACTACCGCGCCGACCTACGGTGACGTTTCCGGTTATGGGTTCCTGTGTGATTCACATTCCTTTAGATGTTACCTACCTCCCCTAAATATTTGTAACAATATTTTTGAGACACCCTGTAGAATTTAAATACTGTCTCAGACCATCGTTGTCGCCTTTACAAAAGCAAAAACCCTTCCCTTTACTTCTGATGGTAGTTACCTCTTTGAATAAATCCCACTCAAGCACACTGTGATCAGTGCCACCTAGTGTTTCCTTTATATGCAGATTCTTGATGCATGAAGAATCACTACTGATAATCAGATCAAGAGTATTACTCCCTCTAGTTACCTCCCGAACATGCTGATATAGAAAACAATCATCCAATAAATCCACAAAAGCCTTGCTAGTGTGTGAGGGACCAACCCACAAATTCCAGTCAATATCTGGGAAATTAAAATCCCCCATTATAAGACTCTCTGATTTACTGGCCCACTCTATTTCCCTGTACAGTTTCTTATTATACTCATCAGAGTCATTAGGCCTATAGCACACTCCTACTCTCAATTTGATCTCCCAATGCTTATGTCATACCAAACTGATTTGACACTGCACTGTCCAGTGATATCGACTGGCTTCACTTTCTTGGATTTTGTGTTTCTTAACTAATAGCATAACCCCTCCTCCCTTCCTATCCTTTCTGTACACATTGTACTCCCCAAATTCCAGCTCTACATTCCTTATATCTGTGTGACACCACGTCTCTGATATCCCAACAATATCTGCCTTTGATGTTTTGAGCAATACCTCAAATTCATCAAATTTATTTACCAAACTCCTAGCATTGGTGTACACGCAAGTATACATGCACCTGTTCCTATTCCTAGCTACCCTAACACAACCCATGTGTTTACTTGTACCGCAATGACTCCCAGCAGTCTCTGAAATATCCTGCATCTTGTTTTCCAGGCTGCTGCTCATTCCAATAGAAGCAGTGCAAGAATCACTTTCACCTCTGCCTGTGGCTACTGTTAATCTATTAGTCTATTGTATCCTCCCCATGCGGCGCCTCCGTAGCCAGGTGGGAAGGAGCAGCAGTGCATAGCACACACTTCTTGATTAAACCGGGGTTCGAGCCCGTCACCACCAAATACGGAGGATGAGGAAAGGTCAGGGAATGACCACCGCATGACCCGGAGCAATATGGCCTTAGTTTATATTGCTCCTTAAAAACCAAACAACCCCCCCATGCTAGCAGTTTTCCGACCCACCTAACACTGTCTCGATAGCGTCAGCAAATATTCTTGCACCTTTTCTATTTAAGTGTATCCCATCCCTGTAGAAGCAGTGTCTCCTGTTAACAAGTACAGACCAAGCTGAAAAAAATTCAACCCCTTGAGCCTTGCACAATCTTTCCAGGGCCGAATTGATCGACAAGGCTCTCATCATATTCTCCTTCCTATTGTGTCTGGGCAGAATTGCAGACACTTTCAAATTCAACCCTAATTCACGGCTTTTTTTCAACAGTGACCTGTACTTGTTAAGTAATTCTGCCGGTCTCCTACTCTTAATATCATTAGTGCCAACGTGTACAACTGTATCACCTTCTGTGCCCTTAAAAGATATCTGCTCTACGTCATCAACCTTTGCCCCTGGCAGCATACCCTGGTCCTGTTCCACCTATCCTTTTTACAAAGCATGTTCCCCGTTTCCCTGACAATAGAGTCACCAACAACTACTAGTTCCTGTGGGACCAGCGCGATCTGCCTTGGGGGTTGCCGCTGTGTTGCGTGATGACCAAGTGCAAACTCTAGCGTTGATGTGGGCAGCTGAGAGCTTGATGGGCCCCTCAATTTAGATCCTTCGAGGGCATCCACCCTGTCCTTCAAGCTCTCATATAGGCCCATAACAACTCTGAGTCGTCGCCTGATTTCCTTACACTCCTTACATCGTGCACACACACAGAGACATCCCCCATGGCAATATCATGTCCCATACCCGATTGCTCCACAAACATCATGCAAGCAGTGCATTTTAAAAGTCTGTGTGATTCAGAGGGCAACTGCCCCCCTCAGTTCTCCCCTGAGCCGCAGCACTCCCATTGGCTTGAGACTTTTGCTTTGCTGCTCTGGTCTGAGTTATGATTTTGATTTCATTTCAATAAAATTTCAATTTCAGTACAAAATTATAACGCTTAACTTGTATCCCAACACAGTTATAATGCTATATATATTTTTCAGTATCGGGTATTATCTACGAGTTCCGTTTATATAACTTCTGTATCAAGTTATGTATTAATTAATTATGTTACATTTGTAATCTAAGTCGTTAAATGTATTTAGTTAAAAGTACAATTTAATTGACAATGAAGTTTAACAAGATTAATAGATCTTACTTGATTGATTGAAAATATTATATTATATACTATACTAAGCTTATGCTGTCTAGTTCGGGATATATTTTATTAAATATGGCCATTAAATATGGACCTTGCGCAAAACAGAAGGAACTGGAAAGTTGCTGTAGAGGCTTTCATCCTGTAATGGATTGAAAATGGCTGATGACAACAACAAATGCAAAAATTAAACTGAATAAATTACTGTGCTCAAGTTGCCCTACAGTCCTGTAAAACTCATCTATGTGCTTATGCAGGGTACTTTCTCTTTTATTACATTGCTGTAGGGCAGCTTGATCACAAAGCATATAAGTTTATCCAGTTTAAATTTTTGTGTTGTGTGGCTTCCAACAGAGATTTTGGAAGAGGGAGAAAGATTGTAATGTAAAGTTGTTTTATTCAAAATTTTAAATATAAATTGGTTATCCAAATTAGTAAAGCTTCTGTTACATACACCTAAGTAAATTCATTCCAAAATAAATGTTATTATAGTTATTTTATAATAAAATTCTATAATGCTTAATGTTTTGCACAGTATTATAATACATGCTTAAACTTGCAAGCATGGTACTATAACTAATTTCAAAAATTAATATAGATAAAATCCACTTAAATAGAAAAGATAAAGAGATTATTATTAGGTGTTATTTTCTTGAAGGATATCTAACAATGTGAATCATATGTTTGAATTTTAGCCATTGTTCTGCTAAAAATAATTTAACTTGATCTTGGTATATATGATAAAAGAAATTTATGCTGAATAAAGCATATAGAGATGCTCTAAAAATATATAAATATCCTAAGTTAAAATTTAAAAGTAGTTCAGCCTCTAATGTGTTTTAATACTGGTCCTTGCCCTTAAAGCATAAAATTAAGATTGTGTGTGTACATGTGCTTGCATGAAGAACACATGCCTGTTATGTTATACTTTGTTCTTAGCTAAGCATATTCTGCTCTTTTATCATTGTAATTTAATATGAAATTTTTTTTTTGTTGTCTTGGAATTAGAACTGATTTTTACTTGCCAATAGTGAAACAGCAGGCACCTAGAACAAGGGCAGATCCAGCCTTCATGCTTTGGGGGATTTTTCCTGTGTGGAATAACTATATAGAAACACAATTGGAATTCAGCTTTTGAGGATGTGGGTTGGTAATCATTTGGTATAGAAAATGCAGAGGCATAACATTGTGTTCGGAAATAATCTTGGAATATTTAAGTCTGGAAGATACAGAGAAGAGTGAGATGGTTAGGTACACAAAGGGGTATTTTTATCAAGAGTTTTGTAAGCACTTGGAAACTAGTGTTTTCTGGGGATGATCTGGTTGAGGTATTTAAGACCTTGAAAGATTTCAGTAAACTAAATGCCTGGAGAATTTTTATGCTTGGTCATGTGACATTGACAAGAAAGCATAAATTTAAATTGAGAGGGAATAATTATAGACAGAAGGACCAACAATTTTCCTTCAGTCAAAGAGTAATTGACTGCTGAAATAAGCTCCCATTGCTCTTGTGGAGGTGGTAAATTTATCTAACTTTAAGGAGGGACAGATATGTGAAAGAAATAGGTAAATGACTAGAGGGAAGGTGACATTAATTACTTTATTTTATTATTCTTTTTAAATTTAATTTAATTAAAATTTTTTTATTTTTAATTAAATTTTTGGCTGGTTCTACATAAGAACCAGCCAGAAGACACCTGATGCTAATACTAATGTTGATAATATCCCTTCCCCACACATGCCCAATTCATCTACCCTCAGTCTAGAATTTAGAATTTGTGTAATTTTGATTTCCTAAGTTTAGGATGTTATGAAGTATATTTGCTTTGTTCACATAGCCATCCAGATATAAACACACAGACACAGGTGTCTTATATATATATATATATATCCCAAGTATGTCAAATGCATAAATGCATAATTAATAGCTGAATTATAATAAATATATAAAATTTAATACATATATATTTTAATTGTCACAGATTTTTCTTTTAATGTTATTGATATGTAAGGTTTTCCTTACTGTATTTGGCATATATATATATTTTTTTCCAGTTTGCGTTGGGCACTTACATAAGGCGTTGGGTTGCTTGAGATGCTATAACTTACTAGCTTTCGTATTATACATTATAGCCGGCTTCACTTTGTCTATTATTGCACTATTAGAACTTACCACTACAACTAATATCTTTTTATATATATATATATATAATGTATTATTTTATTACTATTATTTTTAAATTTTACTACTTTTAATGTATTCTAGATTGTTTAAGATTATTTTATCTGCTTTCTTTATATTAGATTTCTCATGTTTATAATTATTACACATACAATCACATTGTGTAGGTTTAATGCTTATGTTTTATGAAAAGTGCATACCCTACTTTGCTTGTGGTTGTTTTGTGTTGTTGCAATTCAGGTTATTCTGGAAGTGTCCTTGGCCTGCATCATTTCTTCTTATTTCTACTTGTGTTTCATTTTGTGTTGAATTTTTTAAGAAGTTCTCTCTCTCTCTCTCTCTCTTCACTTTTTAATTTTTCTCAATTTAGGATTTTTTGCCATAAAACTATAATTTTCTTTTGATTATAATATATTACAGTATTTCAGAGTTTGTTCCCTTCTAAAATAGAGCTCATACATTACAAGCCAGACTGACTAGAAGAGAAATAACGAAAAGCTCAGTTTTGCAAAACTCATCTGTATTATGTGTGTGAACAGAATGGGTTGGAATAGAGAGTAAGGTTGTTTCTGATATAAAGAAAAAATATATTTTTTTATATCTGTTAATCCAGTATCTTTAATTCATTTAGTAACTCAGTGTATCCATGTTAATATATCTAATTTTTTACTTAAAAATATGAGGTAATTAGAAGCATTTCCTTAAAGCAGCAGAATTTCACCAGAAAGCACATTAGTCATTAGTGTTAGTAACGGCCATATGGTGCAAGGAAGCCTAAGGCTTATGCTGCACTAGCCAAAAAAAAAAAAAAAAAAAAAAAAAGAAGAGTATAATAATAATAAAATAAAATAAATATTTAATAAATAATAAAAGAAAACGAAATAGACAGCCTATGCATTTCCCTCCTCCTGTAGGTAACTGTCCAGCTGATCTTTGAATTTCCACAGACTGTCAGCCTCAACTGCCCATGCAGGTAACTTATTCTAGTAATTTATAACTCGCTGGCTAAAATAAAACCACCTTCAACTCAGTCTAAATGCCTCTCCCCGTAACTTGAATTTATGGCTCCCAGTTCTAGAATCATTTATAACCATGAAAATTTTGTTCTCATTCATTTTACTTTTGCTGCTCAGAGCCTTAAACACCTCAATCAACTCTCCACTAAGGTACCTAGTTTCAAGCTCTGCAACCCATATATTCGAAGTCGTTCATCATATGGGCAACCTTTTGCCAATCGCACCAGGCAAGTTACCCTTCTTTGGACTCTTTCAAGAAGCTTGATGTCTTTTTTAGGTACTGCCTCCATACTTGCACACAGTATAACAAGTGTGGTCTAACAATAGCCTTATATAATGGGATTATGACATCCTATCTCTACTAGCAATTGTTTGATAAATCATCAATAGGACACCATGGGCCTTCCTTGAAACGTGTCTATAATGCTCAGAGAATTTGTCTGACTGTATTGTAAATCCCAAGTTCCTTTCTTTCACTACTGACCTTAGTTCAACTCCACTAAGTGTATAAATTATTTTGGGGTTACTGTTCCCCAGGTGTAAGATTTGCATTTTGCTGAATTAAAGCATAGCTGCCACTTTTCTGACCATCCCTGAAGTCTATCTAAGTCAATCTGAAGAAACTCTGCTTGGCCATGATCATTAACTACTCTACCAATCTTTACATTGTCTGCAAGTTTAGACATCACGCCCTCTAGTCCTTCATCAATGTTATTTAAGAAAATCAAAAATAACAGTGGTCCCAATACTGATCCTTGGGGAACCCTACTTTCTACATTAACCCAATCTGAGGAATAACCATTTATCATAACCCTCTGCGTCCTGAAGCCATCCTGCTATCCATCTGAAGATTTTCCCTGCAATTTCAACCTGTTCCAGCTAAAAAAGTAACTGGTATGTGGGACTGAGTCAAATACTCTGCTGAAATCTAAATAAACAATGTCGAAATTATTCCCTAAATCCAGCTCACGAGTGACCCCATAAAAATAGCTAACCAGATTTGTTAAACATGATTTTTCATTTACAAAACCATGATGTGTGTCTTTCAGAATTCCATTTCTATCTAAATGATCCTGAATTCATCCTTGATTATTGCCTCCATGATTTTCCCTTCTACGGAAGTTAGAGAGGTGCCTCTGTAGCCAGGTGGGCAGGAGCAGCAGTGCGTAGCACATGCTTCTTGATTAGACCGGGGTTCGAGCCCGTGACCACCAAATACAGAGGATGCGGAAAGGGCAGGAAATGACCACCGCATATCCCCGGAGCAATATGGCCTTAGTTGCTAATGCTCCTAAAAACCAAACAACAACAACAACTGAAGTTAGATTGACCGGTTGGTAATTTCTCACTACACTCTTAGAACTGTCTTTAGGTATTGGAAATACATTGGCACTTTTCAAATCCAACGGAATCTCTCCTGAGTCGAGTGCTCTCATAATTAGCCTTAATGGTTTAGTGCACTCACTTGCAGTCTCCCTTAAAATTATACGGTATATGCCATCAATCCCAGGAACCTTACTCGCTTGTAGGCTTGAAGTTTTTTCTTTAAATAATCAAGTGAAATTTCAGTATCATTAATTACATATTTTTCAACTTCACTCCCATAATTTCTCATTGAAATAAAGGGTTTTACTTCTGTAAATATTGATGCAAAGTAACTGTTAAGTTCATTTGCAACATCAGCTGGGGTGTCTAATACTATCCCACGTCTATTACATAAGGGTCCAGTCTGATTTGTCCTTCACTTCTTCTCATTTATATATGTGAAGAATTCCTTATCCCCCCCCCTCTTTCTCTCTATGCCAGTGCTTTCTCATATTCTGCCTTGTCAGTGTTACTTGTCCTAAACAGCTGTTCGAATTCTCTCATTTTATCGACGACACTTCTGATATTACTCTATAAACAATTAAGACTTAAGTGTTCTTGTATAGTTAACTACCCTGACACATCCCAGGCGCCTCTGGAGTTCAGATGCGCCATACAACTCAAGCACCTTTTCTACCTTCTTACATTCATGGTTGGGGTTGGAAAATAGGGATAGGGGTAGGATCTGCTTTGCTTAGGGGAGGAAAAAGAATAACTCAAACACACAACTAAATTAAATAATGTACGCCAGTTCAAAAGACACATGTTTATTAGAGCACCAATCTACAATAGTGAGAGATGATTTCTTGGACGAGAGGTTGATTTCTGTTGTGGAACCCGCTGATGGTGCTACAGCTGCCGGTGAGTCTCGTTTGGTGAAGATAGCTCTGTACCACAGTTGTTGGATGTGATGAGAGAGAGAGAGAGAGAGAGAGAGAGAGAGAGCTCTGAGCGAGATGGAGCACTGAGAGCGAGATCAGGTTGGAACGTGGAGTCGTCTGCTCTTGAGTTCGCAAAATGCAATTTGGAAATGCGATTGATGGAAATTAGTAGGGGAGAGCCCCCCCTACTGTTTCTTGAGTTCGCAAAATTTGGAAATGCAATTGATGGAAATTTCTCCCATTTATTTTCCCACTTGTGCATAGAGTCGGGCGCCGGAGGTAATGGCCGTACAAAAGAATGGACGACTAGGTGCTCGATATATTTTCATAGACATAGATCACTTACGGTCAAAATTCAGAAATGCATTTTTTTTGGAGACTATTTAATTTATTTCTTTTGCTAAATTGAGGGAATTGACATGTTTATGTGCGTGTAAGTGGAAAGAAGGTGGTGAGTGTCTTAAGCCATATGCGGAAGGACCTGAAATGAAAGGAAATAGAACCAAAGAATCGGCAATATGGGCTTTGGGTACTTGAGAAATTTTATGATGAAATGCGTCACTTGTAATCTTCCAAAGCACCATGTTTGGCACATGTGCCATAGGTTGGCCACCCCTGAGCTAGCAGGTCTGTAATTAGTCGTTACCTTTTGATCCCCCTTTATGAATTGGGGATACATTCACACATCTCCAGTCCATAGGGGCCTCACCTGAATCCAAATACCTTTCTGAATTGTTTTGAATGAAGTGACTTTGGAATTAATTGTGGGCATCCAATTAAAAAAAAAATGGAAATGCATATTGAGAAATATATTTTTGTTTTGTTAAATTCTTTTTGGCATATAGGCTACTTTGCACCAGTTCAACACCAGTCATATGGTGTTTGTAGTGTGTTATGTTTGAGCAAGTATGTTTCACTTGGCAGTTTAGCATTAGTAGAGGCATACGATGCAAGAAAGCAAGTTTATATAGCATCAGCCAAAAAAAAAAAAAAAAAACCCCTTCCCATTTCACCCATCCATTCACTTCAAATGTTTGTCTAGTTCTGCCTGTTGTAGTGGAGGTAAACAACTTATTTAAGTTGTTGACAGCCACTACAACAGATGGAACTTGGTTCCAACTATCAACCACCCATTGGCTAAAGGCAAATTTCCACACATCTATTCTACAATTGTCTTTCCTCAATTTGAATTTTTACCCTCAAGTGAGTAATCTGACCAAGAGGAAGAATCCCATCTTCAGCATTGAGCTTGCCCAAACCATTCAAAGCCTTATATATCTCAATTAGATTACTTTGCAGGTGCCTAGTCTCCAAAAGCTGCAATTTTCAGAAATAAAGCCGTTTTTGGTAACAGCAATGCTTTGTTCCACTCACCCATCTCTTTGTCCTTCTCTGCACTCGTTACAGCAGCTCTACATCCTTCTTGAAATGAGGCCTCCAGACCTCTATGCAGTACTCAAGGTGTGGCCTGACCATTGCCTTATACAAGGGAATAATCACCTCCTTAACCCTGCGAGAAAAATTCCTGTATATCATTGACAAGACACCATGAGCTACTCTTGCATCCCATCTGCACTGCTCAGAGAACTTCATATCTGCCTGCACAATTACCCCCAGGTCCTTTTTCATTCTCTACCACTGTCAGTGTAGTACCACAGAGTTGATACGTTGCTCTGGGGTTACTGTTTCCCGTACGTAGTACTTTACATTTGTCAATGTTAAACTTAATTTGCCACCTCTCAGCCCATCTGCTCAACCTTTCCAGATCCTGTTGCAGCAGCTTGATATACCATCATCAATATCATTTATAAATACAGAAAACAACAATAGACCCAACACTGAACCCCGAGGAACTCCACTAATAGCATTAGTCCACGATGAGCAGTGTCCATTGATTACCACTCTCTGTCTTCTCCCCCTCAACCATCCCTTTATCCATAGCAGCAATTTGCCTCCAATGCCACACTGCTCCAATTTATGCAGCAGTCTTCCATGTGCAACAGTATCAAAAGCCTTTCTAAGATCCAAATATATAATATCAAAGTTATTCCCTGCATCCAGTTCTTTTGTGACTGCATCATAGTATCCAATCAAATTGGTCAGGCAAGACTTTCCCTTAACAAAACCATGCTGTGTCCGAGCTATAACTGAAGTTTTGTCTAGATGATCCTGCAACCAGTGCCTCCATTAATTTTCCTGGAACAGAAGTTAAACCCACAGGTCTATAATTACTTGTATCAGCCTTTGATCCTCCTTTGTGAATTGGGGTCACATTTGCACATCTCCAGTCTATGGGGTACCTCCTCTGAGTCCAAAGAAGCTCTCATAATTATGGCTAAGGGTTTGCTTACTTCCTTTGCTGCCTCCTTTAATATAACTGGATAGATACATCCACCCCGGGTGCCTTTTTTATATTTATCCTCAACAATTTCTCCTCCACTTTCCTCTCAGTTATTACAAAATCATCTAGCTCACTGCCAGAGTTTACTTCACCTCTGGCATTCCCCTTCCTGAATAACTCCTCATGTGTGAATGTAGATGCAAAATACTCGTTTAGTTTGTTAGCCACCTGAGCAGGATCCTCAACTGTTGAACCATCAATATCCAGTCGACCAATCTGATTCATCCCTTTCATTCTAGAGTTTACATAGGTAAAGAACTCTTTTCTGTTTTTCTTTGCATCCTTTGCCATGGATTTCTCATAATCTGCCTTTGCCTGCTTAATCTCCTTTGTGACTTGGTTACAGACCAGCTTATATCTGTCATAGGCTTCCATGTCACCCATTAATTTATATGTATCCCATGCATTTTTCTTCTCTGCCATATGTCTCATTAGTTCATCTGACAAATATTGAGGCCTAAACCATGTATAAATATAGTGCAAATGCATCAGGAATACATAGCTATATCTGAATAAATCAGATTATTAATAAAACGGCATCGTTTTAAGTTATATCTCATATTGTGAATACCTTCACAACGAGTTGCCATGATATTGCACTACTTCGAATAAGTAACGCTTCACCTAAGGAGAAGACTAATGTTACTTATTCTCAGATGGATACCACCACCCAGACGGCACCGTTTCAGGGCTATTTGGCCCTTCTTATTAATAATCTGATTTATTCAGATATAGCTATGTATTTCTGATGCATTTGCACTATATTTATACATAGTCTAGACTCCTTCATAGCTTGAGGCTTATGCCCTAAACGCTTGAGAGGCCTAAACCTTGAACGATATTTCTTAGTTGGTATGTAAAGCCTAGTAGCTTCCAAGATAAGTTCTTTGAATGCTTCCCATTTTGAATTTGCTGTTGGTAACATCATCAGTTGATCCCACTGTATAGAATTTAAATACTGTCTCAGACCATCATAGTCACCTTTCTTCATTCTTCATCCCCGCACTGGCCTATGCATCAGGTGCTTGGTACACTAAGGCAAGCACTACTGTTAACAGAAGGAAATTGGAAACCATCCATTGAATAATTCTCCTCACAACAACCAGAGCAAGCTGCATGCTGAGCACCCACGCTCTCTAGGTCCTTGCGGGACGTCTCCCTCTGGACTTGGAGATTTTGGGCCATGGGCTGCTGCACCAACACGCCAAAGGAATGGTAATCACATATTTGGGATACACTATGGACCCAACTCTGACTAGACCACAGGAAAAAAGACGTCTTACAGACCACACGAGAACAGTGTGGCAGAATCAGTGTAATGACTCCACTAAAGGCTTTATAACTAGAAGCTTCATACCAGACATTGAATGTGTTTACCCTATTTCCCCAACTTGGTACTCTCCTGGAATTCATACCACTTACCTGCTGACAGGGCATGGCTCCTTCAGGAAGAAGCTACATGATTTTGGAATCTCGGTCATAGTGCACTGTAGATGCGGACAAGGTGAAACTTGGGAGCACCTGCTCTACGAATGTAATATCTATGAAGACCTCCGTTGGCCTGCTATTTACCAATCTACACTCCATCCTTAAAAATCAGGAGGACATAGTGCTGCAGAAAGAAGGAAACTATAACGCTTTTCATTCAAAATCTCTTTGCGAGGTACACTTCCACCACCCTGAAACAAATTTCAGACTTTTGGATCACTGAATAGACACAAAGAATACAACTGGCCATTAACAACCAGCTGAGTGACTACAGGACTTGAACACAAGAGGCGGTTACACGAACTGAAAGACAACCTACAGCAACTGAAAGACAACTAAGTCCTTACTGGATGTGACCAAACACTGGGACCTAGATGTAGGTGGCCTGTTACATGCAGGTGATGCATCCTGGCCTCTACTGAAACTAGGTCCACCACCTGGAGAGTCAAAGTGAACGACTTAGATTGCAGATTTGCTGCCAACTAGCCAAATGGCGACCTAAGTCCAACACCTTGCTGGGCCTGCTTTATCTCCTTTTCCTGTTGGGTTGGGGGGGCAACACCCCTGTCCCTCTTCCCCCTGCCAAACCCACTTTCCCTCTGGTGTGGCATGGGCATGCCCACTGAACATTTAGGGACCACCTCTATTGGTCCCTTTCTTCTACTCTCCAGCTTTCCTCCTCCCCACCCAAATCTGTGGCGCCTCCGTAGCCAGGTGGGTAGGAGCAGTAGTACGTAGCACATACATGCATCTTGATTAGACTGGGGTTCGAGCCCGTGACCACCAAATACAGAGGATGCAGAAAGGTCAGGGAATGACCACCGCATATCCCTGGAGCAATATGGCCTCAATTGCTAATGGTCCTAAAAACCAAATAACAAACAACCCAAATCTGTCTATCTTCACAGTGCACAGCCCTACATACCAAAATTGTAACTACACCAAAATTGCTTGCCTGACCCTTTTCGGCCAAAAATAAAACTCATTTAGCGTACAATCCCTTCTCGTTCTTAAAGCAAATCTCTATGACCAAACAAAAGCATCAACAACAATTAAAGCAATTTTTTTTAGGTCCTAGTCACTGAAATCTGAGGAAAGTAGGTGGCATGACCTTCCAGAGTACTGATTCCTTTCTGGTAACACCTGCCTAGCCTCCCCATGGCATGGTATGGGCAACGTTGGGTCCCATCAGTGGCCCGATGGCCAGTAAGACAAATGAACAATGGGTACAACACACTACACTATACACGATCCACACACTTTAAATCTCTGGCTTGACAGGGTACTGTCACTCGATACAAAGAACACTGCGGAGATGGGAGAAATCCCAGTAGTCACTAGACCAGTGGTTTTCAACTGGGGTGCTGCGGAACCCTAGGGTGCCACAACAACATTCCAGGAGTACAACGTAATTTGGGTATAAGTCACTTAAACTTATTTTTTAAAATTATATATTTATTTCATTATAAAAAGGTGTACGGTATCTTTAATTTTGTGGTGATCTATAATTGATGTTTATTTAGTACCTCTATATAAAGAATAAAATTATATATTATATATATTTATAATTTGTATTATGAACTGTAATTTGTTCATAGTTATATTATTATAATAACATCATATAACATATTTTTTAATATTATATATATATATATATATATATATATATATATATATATATACTATCATTGAATTATATTAAATAAAGTTAAATTATAATGAAATAAATAAATCCTAAGCGTTCATTAGAGGCATCGACGTGCAACTCCTCCATATGAAGCCTAAATACATCCAATTTTTTAAATTTAATAAAATATAACATAGGCCAGTAGTATGGTAAAAACCGTAGAGCGAAAATTAACATAAAATAACCCAAATAAACAATCGAACGAAAAAAGAAATAGATATAATTAGTAGCCCAGAAACCCTTATATAATTTCGATCTTTAAATCCAATTAACAAAAACTATACAAAATTTAGGATAATGCCAATTATTTATTAATTTAGCGGTACCCCCCTGAAAGGTACCAGTTCCAAAAGGCGTGAAATATCACCAAAAGAGGGTTAAAGGAACTACCAAACGATAACAAAATCAAAATAAATTAAAATAAGATAGACTGACCATCATGCCCCATCTCGACAGAGGACCACGAGGCCAATAATGGTCATGGAATCGCTGCATTTCAATCGCTATACAAATCATCGCCATGGTGAAAAGATCGAAGTACCAATTCACCCTCCCTCCGATTGATCCACCAATGCAGAGGATTTGCACGGCGGTGGTCCTTATGCAGCGAAAAATAAGCTGCATAAGGACCACGATTGAAATGCAGCGATTCCATGACCATTATTAGCCTCGTGGTCCTCTGTCGAGATGGGGCAACACGGCACACACAAATTTGCAATTTGTGTGTGCCGTGTTCTTTGTTATTGATTGCTTATCTGTTTACTGTTTACATTTTAACCCCTACCCACAAATTTGAGTGAACAGAAATGTCAACTAGTTAGCATATACATATTTTTGGTTTTTTTTTTTTTTTTTTAGGAGCATTAGCAACTAAGGCCATATTGCTCCGGGATATGCGGTGGTCATTTCCTGACCTTTCCGCATCCTCCGTATTTGGTGGTGATGGGCTCGAACCCCGGTCTAATCAAGAAACATGTGCTACGCACTACTGCTCCTTCCCACCTGGCTACGGAGGCGCCCATATACATATTACAGCACGTATTAATTATTCTGATTATCACGTGTATTCTTCCGATTTTCTTGCATCATTTAATTTTTTAATTGGTAAGGTAATAAAGGGTAAATTTGTGCTTGATTTTTATAGCCTGTGGATAATATTCCTCTTATTTTTGCTAATTAGAATTGCTGTTTAATATAATTAAAATTCAATTCACAAACGTGATCACAATGACTGGCGCTTACTACACATCATATAGTGAACAGTACTTTACTATGGTGAGTCCATCGTAACGTGATTTGATTGTACAGTGAACCAATTATAAAGCGGGAGTCCATTGTACTTTTCACTATTAACGTGAAACTTCGTATAATTGGGGCACCCGCTTAATCAGGCCAAAATGCACTAATCCCGATGTGTCCCAATTAACCGGAATCGACTGTACTTGGGAGCATCAGGTTTGTAGTGACCCCAGCCAACCTGCTAGTTATATGTAAATCTAGCCCTGGTATGGATAGCCGTATATATAAATATATAACGTAGATACATATAAAAACAACAAATTAATGTAAATTTAAAGGTTAGAGAAAGCTTGAGAAATTGGAGAAAATTAGCAAAAGTTAGTGGAAATTAACATTCTCCCTCATGGTCATACCTCTGCTACTTCCTCAGGGGCTTTGAGCAGACCTATAGCATACTAGAGGAATGTATTATACATATCTGTTTCTGTAATCTCTATACCAGTTTTGCTAGGTTAACATTAGGTAATTACTAGGTGGATAATTTGGAATAATGAGTAATCTTTTTGAATCAGAAAGATTACTCATGCACGTATAATGTCTAATTGTCACAGGACAATAGCATTAATGTAGGAGCCAATACCCTCATTTACGCTATTTAATATTTATATCTAAATGTCATTAGACATAATACCAATATATATATATATATATATATATGCAGAGAGAGAGAGAGAATCGGATCTAACAGGCAGAAAATTAAGTAGGGGTGCCACAAAATAAAACAAATTACTTTGGGGTACCGTTATTGAAAAAAAGGTTGAAAACCACTCGCTAGACCCTCCACATACCAAATACCAATACATAACACCACCTCATAATCTGGACATATAATGCAGTATATGGAACCACTCCATAGGAAAGGAGGAACAGGTGTTTTCACCTTAGAAATAATAGACTGTAATTTCCTCCCCGGAAGTTGCACACGTTGTATATGATGGAGATGCAAAATCCTAACGAGACTCTCCGATACGCCCGGATAATAGGGGATGTAGGCGGTAGAGATAAATTCATTGACACAAGGAGGGTTAGATTGCGTAACAAATTCGTGAGCCTGAAGCTCACATCTATCTAGAACATGAGGTGGGTAGGTGCAATTTGAAAGATCTGCCCTATTAGAAATCTCCAATTGCTTGTCACCAGTCGAACTAGAGTATGTCCAAGCATGGGAGAATAAAGTGCGAGCAGTGCTACGCAAATGACCAGGGGTGTGCATAGACACATAATTGGTAAGTTGGCCTGTGCACATTGGCTTCTTAAAAACGGAAGTTACTAAACACGAATCCACGCATTGGACTAACATGTTACATTCGTGAGTTTCAGGCTCATGAATTTGTTACGCAATCTAACCCTCCTCTCGTCAATGAATTTATCTCTACCGCCTACATCCTCTATTATCCAGGCATATCGGAACATCTTGTTAGAATTTTATGTCTCCATCATATACGATGTGTGCAACTTCCAGGGAGGAAATTGCATTCTATTATTTCTAACGTGGAAACACCTGATCCTTCTTACCTACGGAGTGGTTCTGTGTACTGCATTATGTGTCCGGATTGTGGGGGTGTTATGTAGGTGAGTCTGGTAGAAGATTGAAAGACTGGGTTTCTGAGCAGGAGGTGGCTCTGTGAACCGCTAATTTTGAATGCTCCACAGTCGCCGAGCGTTATTGGGTTGAGCAGCACAATCTTGATGCCCGACGGGATATTGAAATCGTCGGCTATTCACATGATTGCCGTCAGCACTCATGGCTTGAAGCACTGCACAGCTACCAATAATAGTACTATGAATCACACGAGGGAAGTGCACTTACAACCTTTTATAGAATGTACTGTATTACAATGCGATGACAGCTGGCAGTGATCACGTGGGTGTGAGAGTACACGTGAACAGGCGAAGTTTTTACAGGCTCCAGCAAATAGAGAAGTTTTGCTTTTTATTGACTTAAATTGGCTTATTAATTTATTTTTTAGAGTTGCTTTATATTCCTAGTAACAATACTTTAGTTTAGAAATTAGATAGAGATTTTGTAGGTTATTACTTAGTATCGATAAGGGTATCAAATCCACGTGTTGAACAGGTTTTGCAGCTCTCTCGAACGCAAAGTTTTTAATTATATTTATCTATTTTATTGACTTAATTGTTAGATTAAATTATTATCTATAAGTAGCTTATAGACTTAGTCAAGCTCCGTGGTTTATTTTGAATTTAGATAGCGCGATTTGGAAAGTAAATAATACCTCGTGTCCATAGATTAACCGTTCATAACTTGCTGCCATTGTTATACGATACAACGTGTGCACCGAACTAGATAGCGTAAAGTCTAATGGAAAACTAGATAGCGTAAGGTTTAGCGGAAAACTAGATAGCGAGTAAGTAGTATCAGTTAATCCAGTGGTTTTTAACCTTTTTTTACTAATGGCACCCCTAAGTAATTTATTTAATTTGTGACACCCCTACTCAATACTCAAATTTCTGTCTGTTAGATCCGATTTTCTCTCTCTCTCTCTCTCTCTCTCTCTCTATATATATATATATATATATATATATATCCGATAATTCAAAATAAAGCAAAATAAAAACATAAGCCAGTAGTATGGCAAAAATAAAGAGCGAAAATTAACATAAAAATAATGTAAAATAAAATAAACCAAACAGGAAAGGAAAAGTAATGGTAATAAGACATAAACAGTAGCCGATAGTACCCTATATAATTTAGCACTTTAAATCCAATTAATAAAACCGATGTCAAATTTAAAATAATGCCAATTATAATATGATTTAGTGGTACCTCCCCTCGAAGGTACCAGTTCCGAAAAGCGTGAAATATCACCAAAAAAAAAAAAAAAAAAAAGGGTTAAAAGGACTACTAAAAGCAAAACAAAATATCAAAATAGATTGACCATATCGACAGAGGACCACGAGGCCAATAATGGTCATGGAATCGCTGCATTTCAATCGCCATACAAATTGTCGCAAAGGCGAAAAGATTGAAGAACCCAACCACCCATTCCTCCTCCGATCGATCCACAAATGCAGAGGATTTGCATGGTGGTGGTCCTTATGCAGCGAGAAATAATTTATAGAACAGACAGCACTCTAGATCAGAGCCACACCACTGACATAATGTAAGCTTAATCAGCTTATATAAAGGAAAGAAGGAAATAGATGGCGGCACAGGCGCTGCTTATTTAGCATATCAACCCACTACTACCACAGATTTATATTTAAATAATGGCTTAAAGTTTAACATAAAATAAAATAAGAAATTAAATAAATATTAAGTGGTGATATTTGGTGATTTTTTTTTTTTGGTGATATTTCACGTTTTTTGGAACTGGTATCTTCGAGGGGGGTACCGCTAAATCATATTATAATTGGCATTATTTTAAATTTGACATCGGTTTTATTAATTGGATTTAAAGTGCTAAATTATATAGGGCACTATCGGCTACTGTTTATGTCTTTTACCATTACTTTCCCTTTCCTGTTTGGTTTATTTTATTTTACATTATTTTTATGTTAATTTTTGCTCTATATTTTTGCCATACTACTGGCTTATGTTTTTATTTTGTTTTATTTTGAATTATCGGATATATCTGGGCTTCATGTGGAGGATATGCATTTTGCTGCCTCTAATGACAGCTTAATATTTATTTATTTTCTTATTTTATTTTATGTTAAACTTTAAGCCATTTAAATATATATATATAATATTAAAAAATATATGTTATATGATAGTTATTACAATATTATAATTATAAAAATTACATTTAATAATACAAATTATATATTATAAACATGTTACATTCGTGAGCTTCAGGCCCATGAATGTTACTAAGCAAGCATCAATTATAGATCACCACAAAATTAAAAAGATACTGTACACCTTTTTATAATGAAAGAAACATATAAGTTTAAGTAACTTAAACCCAAATTACGTGGCACCCTTGGAATGTTGTTGTGGCACCCCAGTTCAAAACCACTGAATTAATCAGTAAAATTTATTAATCTTGTTAAATTTCATTGTCAATTGAATTGTACTTTAACTAAATAAATATAGCGACCTAGTTTTTACAAACATAACATCATAAATTAATACATATAAGTTGACAGGGGATAAGAAAATCATATAACGTAACTCGGAGATAACATTCAATACCGAAAAACACATATAGATAGTGTTATAACTGCATTGGGATATAAGTTTAGGGTTATATTTTGTAATGGAATTTTATTGAACTTGAATAGAAATCATGACTCAGACCAGAGCGGCAAAGCAAAAAGGTCAAACTAAAGGAAGTACTGTGGCTCGGGAGAATACTGAGGGGTCAGTTGTCCTCTGAATCAGTCTATTGAAATGCTCTGCTTGTTTGATGTTTGTGGAGCAATCAGGAACAGGATGTGATATTGCCAAGGAGAACGTCTTTGTGTGTGCATGATGTAAGGAGTGTGAGGAAATCAGGCGCCAACTCAGCATTGTTATGGGCTTATATGAGAGCTTGAAGGACAGGGTGGATGCCATAGAAGGATTTAAATTGGGGGCCCATCAAGCTCTCAACTGTCCACATCAATGCCAGAGCTTACACTTGAACATCAAGCAACACAGCGGCAAACCCCAAGGCAGAATGCGCTGGTCCCAAAGGAACTAGTTGTTGTAGGTAACTCTATTTTCAGGGAAAGGGGGAACATATTGTGCAAAAAGGATAGATGGAACAGAACCAGGGTATGTCTGCCAGGGGCAAAGGTGATGACGATGTAGAGCAGATATCATCTTTTAAGGGCGCAAAGGGTGATATTGTTGTACACGTTGGCACTGATGATATTAAGAGTAGGAGACCAGTGGAATTACTTAACAAGTACAAGTCAGTGCTGAAAAAAAGCTATGAGTTAGGGTTGAATTTCAAAGTGTCTGCAATTATGCCCAAACATGATAGGAGGGAGTATAAGATGAGAGCCTTGTCGATCAATTCGGCCCTGGAGAGATTGCGCAAGGCTCAAGGGGTAGAATTTTTCTCAGCCTAGTCTGTGCTTGTTAACAGGAGAGACTGCTTCTACAGGGATGGGACACACTTAAATAGAAAGGGTGCAAGAATATTTGCTGATGCTATGGAGACAGAGTTAGTTGGGTCGGAAACTTCTAGCTTGGGGGGGATACACAAACTAATAGAATAACAGTAGCCACCGGCAGAGGTGAAAGTGATTCTTGCACTGCTTCTGTTGGAATGAGCAGCAGCCTGGAAAACATGATGCAGGATTTTTCAGAGACTGCTGGGAGTCATTGCGGTACAAGTAAACACATGGGTTGTGTTAGGGTAGCTAAGAGTAGAAACAGGTGCATGTATACTTGCATGTACATCAGTGCTAGGAGTATAGTTAATAAACTAGTTAATAAAATTAAGAGTAGGAGACCGGCGGAATTACTTAACAAGTACAGGTCACTGTTGAAAAAAAGCCGTGAATTAGGGTTGATTTTAAAGTGTCTGCAATTCTGCCCAGACACGATAGGAGGGAGTATATTGATGCATGCTATCGAGGCAGTGTTAGGTGGGTCGGAAAACTGCTAGACTGGGGGGATACAAGGACTAATAGATTAACAGTAGCCACTGGCAGAGGTGAAAGGGATTCTTGCACTGCTTCTATTGGAATGAGCCGCAGCCTGGAAAATAAGATACAGGATATTTCAGAGATTGCTGGGAATCATTGGGGTACAAGTAAACACATGGGTTGTGTATGGGTAGCTAAGAAAAAGAACAGGTGCATGTATACTTGCGTGTACACCAATGCTAGGAGTTTAGTAAATGAATTTGAGGTATTGCTCAAAACATCAACGGCAGATATTGTGGGGATTTCAGAGATGTGGTGTCACACAGATATAAGGAATGCAGAACTGGAATTTGGGGAGTAAAATGTCTACAGAAGGGATAGACAGGATAGGAACGGAGGAGGGGTTATGCTATTAGTTAAGAAATACATAAAATCCAAGGAAGTGAAGCCAGTCGACATTGCTGGACAGTGCAGTGTCGAGTCAGTTTGGTGTGACATAAGCATTGGGAGATCAAAATTTAGAGTAGGAGTGTGCTATAGGCCTAATGACTCTGATGAGTATAATAAGAAATTGTACAGGGAAATAGAGTGGGCCAGTAAATCAGAGAGTCTTATAATGGGGGATTTTAATTTCCCAGATATTGACTGGAATTTGGGGGCTGGTCACTCACACACTAGCAAGGCTTTTATGGATTTATTGCATGATTGTTTTCTACATTAGCATGTTCGGGAGGCAACTAGAGGGAGTAATACTCTTGATTTGATTATAAGTAGTGATTCTTCATGCATTAAGAATCTGCAGGTAAATGAACCACTAGGTGGCAGTGATCACAGTGTGCTAAAGTGAGATTTACTCAAAGAGGTAACTACCATTAGGGGTAAAGGGAAGGGTTATTGCTTTCGTAAAGGCGACTACGATGGACTGAGACAGTATTTAAATTCTATACAGTGGGTCCAACTGATGATGTTACCAACAGCAAATTCAAAATGGGAAGCATTCAAAGAACTTATCTTGGAAGCTACTAGGCTTTACATACCAACTAAGAAATATTGTTCAAGGTTTAGGCCTAAGTGGATGTCAGATGAACTAATGAGACATATGGCAGAGAAGAAAAATGCATGGGAAAGATACAAATTAACACGTGACACAGAAGCCTGTGATAGATACAAGTTGATCTGTAACCAAGTTACAAAGGAGGTTAGGCAGGCGAAGGCAGATTACGAGAAATCTTTGGTAAGGGATGCAAAGAAAAACAGCAAAGAGTTCTTTACTTATGTAAACTCTAGAAGGAAGGGAAGAATCAGATTGGTCCACTTGATATCGATGGGTCAACTGTTGATGATCCTGCTCAGGTAGCTAACAAACTAAATGAATATTTTGCATCGACATTCACACATGAGGAGTTATTCAGCGAGGGGAATGCCAGAGGTGTATTCAACTCTGGCAGTAAGCTAGAGAATCTTGTAATAACTGAGAGTAAAGTGGAGGAGAAATTGTTGAAGATAAATACAAGAAAGGCACCTGGGGTGGATGGGATCTATCCAGTTATATTAAAGGAGGCAGCAAAGGAAGTAAGCAAACCCTTAGCCATAATTATGAGAGCTTTCTTGGACACAGGGGAAGTACCCATGGACTGGAGTTGTGCAAATGTGTCCCCAATTCACAAAGGAGGATCAAAAGGCAAAAAGTAATTATAGACCTGTTAGTTTAACTTCTGTTCCAAGAAAATTAATGGAGGCACTGGTTAAAGAAGCACTGCAGGATCATCTATACAAGACTTCAGTTATAGCTCAGACACAGCATGGTTTTGTTAGGGGGAAGTCTTGCCTGACCAATTTGATTGGATACTATGATGCAGTCACAAAAGAACTGGATGCAGGGAATAACTTTGATATTATATACTTCGATCTTAGAAAGGCTTTTGACACTGTTGCACATGGAAGACTGCTTCACAAATTGGAGCAGTGTGGCATTGGAGGCAAATTGCTGCTATGGATAAAGGGGTGGTTGAGGGGGAGAAGACAGAGAGTGGTAATCAATGGACACTGCTCATCGTGGACTAATGTTATTAGTGGAGTCCCTCAGGGTTCAGTATTGGGTCCATTATTGTTTTCTGTATTTATAAATGATATTGATGATGGTATATCAAGCTTAATGTCCAAGTTTGCAGGCGATACGAAGGTAGGCAGGGTTGTCATGGACACTACTGACACTATGCTACTGCAACAGGATCTGGAAAGGTTGAGCAGATGGGCTGAGAGGTGGCAAATGAAGTTTAACATTGACAAATGTAAAGTATTACATATGGGAAACAGCAACCCCAGAGCAACCTATCAACTCTGTGGTACTACACTGACAGTGGAGGGATAAGGAGGTGATTATTCCCTTGTATAAGGCAATGGTCAGGCCACACCTAGAGTACTGTATACAGGTCTGGAGGCCTCATTTCAAGAAGGATGTAGAGATGCTGGCACGAGTACAGAGAAGGGCAACAAGATTGGTGAATGGAACAGAGGGGTGCTCTTACGAAGAAAGGTCCTAAGTTTTGCAAATTACAGTGTCTGGAGACTAGGCACCAGCGAGGTGATCTGATTGAGGTGTATAAATCCTTGAATGGTTTGAGCATGCTCAATGCTGATGGGATTCTTCCTCTTGCTCAGAAAAATCACCTGAGAGTGCATAAATTCAAATTGAGCAAAGACAGATGTAGGATAAACGTGAGGAAATTTGCCTTTAGCCTGCGGGTGATTGGTTGGTGGAACAGACTTCCATCCCTTGTTGTGTAAGTTGATAGCCTAAATAAGTTTAAGGCTCAGCTGGACAGGTATTTCGAACGATCAGAGGGGTGAAGTGGAAGTGGTTATTATTATTTATTTATTTATTTATTTTTATTTTATTTATTTTATTTTTTTTTGGCTGATGCTGCATAAGCTTGCTTTCTTGCATCAAATGCCTCTACTAATGCTAATGCTAAATCGATGAGCTTGAAGTGCTAGTCAAGACATCAAAGGCAGATATTGTTGGGATAGCATTAGCATTAGTAGAGGCATATGGTGCAAGAAAGCAAGATTATGCAGCATCAGCCAAAAAAAAACTAAAAAAAAACCACTCCCATTTCACCCTTCGTTCGTTCGAAATACCAGTCCAGCTGAGCCTTAAATTTATTTAGGCTATCAACTTCCACAACAAGGGATGGAAGTCTGTTCTACCAACCAACTACCCGCTGGCTACAGGCAAATTTCCGCACATCTATCCTACATCTGTCTTTCATCAATTTGAATTTATGCACTCTGAGGTGATTATTCTGAGCAAGAGGAAGAATCCCATCTGCATTGAGCATGCTCAAACCATTCAAGGCTTTATACACCTGTATCAGATCACCTCGCCGGTGCCTAGTCTCCAGACACTGTAATCTGCAAAACTTAAGCTTTTCTTCGTAAGTGCAACCTTTTGTTCCATTCACTAATCTTTTTACCCTTCTCTGTACTCGTTCTAGCAGCCCTACATTCTTCTTGAAATGAGGCCTCCAGACCTGTACACAGTGCTCAAGGTGTGGCCTGACCATTGACTTATACAAGGGAATAATCACCTCCTTATCCCTTCTAGAAAATTTCCTGTATGTCATTGATAAGACACCATGAGCTACTCTTGCAGCCCATCTGCACTGCTCAGAAAATTTCATATCTGCCTGCACAATTACCCCCAGGTCCTTTTCATTCTCTACCAATGTCAGTGTAGTACCGCAGAGTTGATACGTTACTCTGGGGTTACTGTTTCCCATATGTAGTACTTTACATTTGTCCATGTTAAACTTCATTTGCCACCCCTCAGCCCATCTGCTCAACCTTTCCAGATCCTGTTGCAGCCGCATGCTGTCAGTAGTAGTAGTAGTGGCATGTGATGCAAGAAAGCAAGTGTATGAGCTTATGCAGCATCAGCCAAAAAAAAAAAAAAAAAATCACACCATTCCCTCCAAATGCCTGTCCAGTTCCTCCTTAAATTTATTTAACCTATCAACTTCCACAACGACAGATGGAAGTTTGTTCCAGCAAGTAACCACCCGTTGGCTAAAGGCAAATTTCCGCACATCTATTCTACATCTCTCTTTTCTTAATTTGAATTTATGCCCCCTTAGGTTCGTAATCTGAACAAGTGGAAGGATCCCATCAGAATTCAGCGTGCTCAACCCATTCAAGGCCTTTTACACCTCAATCAGATCACTGTGCAGGTGCCTAGTCTCCAGCCACTGCAATTTGCAGAACTTAAGCCTCTCTTGGTAAGAGGATCCCTTCATTCCCCTCACCAACCTTGTTGTCCTTCTCTATACACACTAAAGCAAATATACATCCTTCCTAAAATGAGGCCTCCAGACCTGTACGCTGTACTCAAGGCGTGGTCTGTCCATTGCCTTATACAGAGGGACAATCACCTCCTTTTCCCTGCTAGCAAAATTCCTATATATCATTGACTAAACCCCATGACCTGCCCTGGCACATGTCTGCATTGCTCAGAAAACTTCATATTTGACTGCACAATTACTCCCAGGTCTTTTTCATCTTCTACCACCTTAAGTGTAGTACCTCACAGTTGGTACGTTTCTCTGAGGTTACTTCTATCCATATGCAGTTCTTTGCATTTGTCAAGGTTATACTTCAGTTGCCACTTCTTAGCCCATCTGCCCAAATTATCTAGATCCTTTTGCAGTAGCACACTGCCATTACTGTCATTAACAACCCTGCCAACCTTTGTATCATCTGGAAACTTTGACACTAAGCCTGATATACCTTCATCAATATCATTGATAAATATACAAAACAACACAGGACCCAACACCGAACCCTGTGGGACTCCACTAATAACATTAGTCCATGAAGAGTCGCACCCATTAATTACTACCCTCTGTCTTTTCCCACTCAACCATCCTTTTATCCATTGTAGCAACTTACCCTTAATACCATTCTGCTCCAATCTGTACAATAGTCTTCCATGCGCAACAGTGTCGAAAGCTTTCCTGAAATCCAAATATACGATATCAAAATTATTTTTTGCATCCAGTTCCTTTTTAACCACATCATAATATCCTATCAAATTTGTCAGACAAGACTTTCCCTTAACAAACCCATGCTGTGTCTGAATTATTGCAGCAGTCTTGTCTAGATGATCCTGCAATGCATCTTTAACCAGTGACTCCATTATTTTACCCAGAACAGAAGTTAAACTAACTGGTCTGTAATTAGTCGTGTTACCCTTCGATCCCTCTTTGTGAATTGGGGATACATTTTCACATCTCCACTCTGTGGGGACCTCCCCTGAGTCCAAGGATGCTCTCATAATTATGGCTAAGGATTTGCTTAGTTGCTTTGCTGCCACCTTTAATATAACTGGATAGCTCCGATCCATCCCAGGTGCCTTTCTAAGTGTCCTCAACAACCCTGCCAACCTTTGTATCGTCTGCAAACTTTGACATTAAGCTTGATATACCATCATCAATATCATTTATAAATACAGAAAACAACAATGGACCCAACACTGAAACCTGAGGGACTCCACTAATAACATTAGTCCATGATGAGCATGTGTCCATTGATTACCACTCTCTGTCTTCTCCCCCTCAACCATCCCTTTATCCATAGCAGCAATTTGCCTCCAATGCCACATTGCTCCAATTTGTTCAGTTGTCTTCCATGTGCAGCAGTATCAAAAGCCTTTCTAAGATCCAAATGTATAATATCAAAATTATTACCTGCATCCAGTTCTTTTGTGTCTGCATCATAGTAATCAATCAAACTGGTCAGGCAAGACTTTCCCTTAACAAAACCATGCTGTGTCTGAGCTATAACTGAAGTCTTGTCTAGATGATCCTGCAGTGCTTCTTTAACCATTGCCTCCATTAATTTTCCTGGAACAGAAGTTAAACTTGCAGGTCTATAATTACTTGTGTCAGCCTTTGATCCTACTTTGTGAATTGGGGTCACATTTTCACATCTCCAGTCTATGGGTACCTCCTCTGAGTCCAAAGAAGCTCTCATGATTATGGCTAAGGGATTGCGTACTTTCTTTGCTGCCTCCTTTAATAAAACTGGATAGACCCCATCCATCCGAGTGAACCTTTTTTTATGTTTATCCTTAACAATTTCTCCTCCACTTTCCTCTCAGTTATTACAAAATCATCTAGCTCACTGCCAGAGTTTACTTCACCTCTGGCATTCCTCTTCTTTGAATAACTCCTCATGTGTGAATGTAGATGCAAAATACTCATTTAGTTTGTTAGCCACCTGAGCAGGATCATCAAAAGTTGAACCATCATTATCCAGTGGACCAGTCTGATTCATCCGCCTTCTGCTAGAGTTTACATAGTTAAAGAACTCTTTGCATCCTTTGCCAAGTATTTCTTATAATCTGCCTTTGCCTGCCTAATCTCGTTTGTGGAGGGAATGGTGTGATTTTTTTTTTTTTTTTGGCTGATACTGCATAAGCTCATACACTTGCTTTCTTGCATCACATGCCACTACTACTACTTGGTTACAGACCAGCTTGTATCTGTCATAGGCTGCCATGTCACCCATTGATTTATATGTATCCCATGCATTTTTATTCTATGCCATATGTCTCATTAGTTCATCTGACATCCATTTAGGCCTAAACCTTGAACAGTATTTCTTAGCTGGCATGTAAAGCCTAGTAGCTTCCAAGATAAATTCTTTGAGTGCTTCCCATTTAGAATTTGCTGTTGGTAACATCATTATTTGGTCCCACTGTACAGAATTTAAATACGGTCTCACACCATTGTAATCTACTTTATGAAAGCAAAAACCCTTCCCAGTACCCCTGATGGTAGTTACCTCTTTGAGTAAATCCCACTTCAGTACACTGTGTTCACTGCCACCTAGTGGTTCCTTTATCTGCAGATTCTTAATTCATGAAGAATCACTACTGATAATCAGATCAAGAGCATTACTCCCTCTAGTTGCCTCCCAAACATGATGATGTAGAAAACAATCATCCAATAAATCCACAAAAGCCTTGCTAGTGTGAGTGACCAACCCACAAATTCCAGTCAGTATCTGAGAAATTAAAATCCCCCATTATACGACTCTCTGATTTACTGGCCCACTCTATTTCCCTGTACAGTTTCTTATACTCATCAGAGTCATTAGGCCTATAGCATATAGCACACTCCTACTCTCAATTTTTGGTCTCGCAATGCTTATGTTACACCAACTGATTCGACACTGCACTGTTCAGTGATGTCGACTGGCTTCACTTCCTTGAATTTTATGTGTTTCTTAACTAATAGCATAACCCCTCCTCCCTTCCTATCCTTTCTGTACACATTGTACTCCCCAAATTCAGGTTCTGCATTCCTTATATCTGTGTGACACCACGTCTCTGATATCCCAACAATATCTGTCTTTGATGTTTTGAGCAATATCTTAAATTCATCAAATTTATTTACCAAACTCCTAGCATTGGTGTACATGCAAGTATACATGCACCTGTTCCTATTCTTAGCTACCCTAACACAACCCATGTGTTTACTTGATTGCAATGACTCCCAGCAGTCTCAGAAGTACCCTTCATCTTGTTTTCAAGGCTGCTGCTCATTCCAATAGAATCAGTGCAAGAATCACTTTCACCTCTGCCAGTGGCTACTGTTAATGTATTAGTCCTTGTATCCCTCCAAACTTGCAGTTTTCCGACTCACCTAACACTGCCTCAATAGCATCAGCAAATATTCTTGCACCCTTTCTATATAAGTGTATCCCATCCCTTTAGAAGCAGTCTATCCTGTTAACAAGTACAGACCAGACTGAAAAAAATTCTACCCCTTTAGCCTTGCACAACGTTTCCAGGGCCGAATTGATCGACAAGGCTCTCATCATGTACTCCCTCCTATCGTGTCTGGTCAGAATTTCAGACACTTTCAGAGATATCAGAGACAAGGTGTCACAGAGACATAAGCAGTACAGAACTGGAATTTGGGGAGTACAGTGTGTACAGAAAGGATAGACAGGTCAGAAAAGGAGGAGGGGTTATGCTGTTAGTTAAGAAACACATAAAATCCAAGGAAGTGGATCCAATTGATGTTGGTGGACAATGCAATGTTGAATCTGTTTGGTGTAACATAAGCACTGGGAAAGGATAAATTAGAGTAGGTGTATGTTATAGGCCAAATGAATCTGATGAGTATAGTGAGCAATTGTGCAGAGAAATAAGAGTGGGCCAGTAAATCAGAATGTCTTGTAATGAGGGATTTTAATTTCCCAGAGATTGACTGGAATTTTTGTGGGTCAGTCACTCATACACTAGCAAGGCTTTTGTGGATTTATTGGATGATTTTTTTTCTACATGAGCATGTCGGGAGGCAACTAGAGGAGGTAATACTCTTGATCTGATTATCAGTAGTGATTCTTCATGCATCAAGAATCTGCAGATAAAGGAAACACTAGGTGGCACTGATCACAGTGTGCTTGAGTGGGATTTACTCGAAGAGGTAACTACCATCAAGGGTAAAGGGAAGGGTTTTTACTCTCGTAAAGGTGACTACGGTGGTCTGAGACAGTATTTAAATTCTATACGGTGGGACCAACTGATGATGTTACCAACAGCAAATTCAAAATGGGAATATTTTAGCATTAAATCAGCTCACACACCAACCATAAGAATAAGTATTTACTGTAACTAAAATATTTACATATTAAAATAAAATAAAATAACTATTTACAAAAACTGCTATTATATTAAATTATATACATGTAAAAACATTAAAACTGTGATAAAATCCTTAAGATAAAATACACTAAAATAAACCGGATTAAAAGTGATAAAAACAATAAAACATATATATATGGACGTGCTGCAGGAAGTTTTGTTACTGCTGAGGAAGGAAGCCGATGCTTCCGAAAGCTCCAGAGACTTTTATTGTTTTTATCGCTTTTAATCCGGTTTATTTTAGTGTATTTTATCTTAAGGATTTTATCACAGTTTTAATGTTTTTACATGTACAGGCATACCTCGAATAACGAATAGGATGCGTTCCACGAAATTACTTCGTTAAGCGAAACTTCGTTTTCAGAGGTAAAAATACTATGGCCAGAATAGGGATACGTTCCTACGTAAAGAAAATGAAAAGCTTTTTTTTTCGAACAAAGAAAAGTTTTATTAAATAAACAGTCAACTTACATACAAAGTGAAATCACATTTTAAAATATGAGTATAAAGTTGATTGCTTATGCTTTTTTTTCTCTTTCATTTTACAATTGCCTATACGGAGTTATTGCATTTAACACTGATCGCTTAACAATAAAACTTCTTCCTAAATCAGGATCATTTTCACTAAAAAAATTTAAAATGTTTTCAATGTCATTTAAGCTTTTTAAATCTTTGGTTGTTAACACTTTTTCAGCAGGAACTTCTTTAATTTCGTCTTCATTATCTTTGTCTTCGTTGCTAACAAGGTTTTCTAAATCTTCCACTGAAAAACCATCATCTTCTGCATTCAATAAATTTCTAACATCATCTTCATCGACATTTTCGAAACCTATTGATTGAGCCATCTGGATAACTTCATTTCTAATTTCTTGGATGTTATTTTCTTCTTCTAGTACAACTTCTGGCCATATTTTGCGCCAAACTCCATATAAGCATTTCTTTGTGACTTCTTTCCAAGAACTATCAATGTTTTCAATTGCGTTTTTAATGGTGTAGTTTTTCCAAAAAAGTTTTAACTGTCATTTCCTCTTTATCCTCTAGTTCAGTTAAACTGCTTAATGTTCGACGCAGATAATAAGCTTTAAATGATGCTATTACTCCCTGATCCAATGGTTGAATCAGGGAAGTTGTGTTTGCTGGAAGAAACACAACTTTGACAGGAATGCATGTGTCCAACGTGTTAAGATCAGTATGATGTCCCGGAGCATTGTCTAACAACAAAAGAGCTTTTTCTTCAAAGTTGTTTTTTTGACAATACTGTTTTACTTCAGGACAAAAGTGGTTAACAAACCAATCAGTAAATAACTCCTTGGTAACCCACGCTTTTCTATTTGCTTTCCATATTACAGGTAAATTCATTTTTATGTTACCTTTTAACGCCCTCGGATTTTCTGAATGGTAAACTAATAACAATTTTAATTTATAATCGCCAGAGGCATTTGATCCAAAGAGTAACGTTAAACGGTCTTTGGCTGCTTTGAACCCAGCAGCTGATTTTTCTTCAATAGAAATGAAGCTTTTTGTTGGTAGCCGTTTCCAGAACAAACCACTTTCGTCAACATTGAACAAATTTGGTGGAAAATTTTCACGTTCAATTATTTCCTTTAGTTTTTCTGGAAACTTCTCCTGTTAATTTTACACTATGAATCCTGGCCCGTTTTTTAAATTTCTCGAACCAACCACGAGAAGCCCCAAAGGTTTCCGTAATTTCTTCAGTTTGTTTAGATTTCAGGTGATTAAACTGGAATATTTTTTATGTTAAATGGGGCTTGAAATTGCGGACTTCGTTATATCGAAGCTTCGTTATCAGAGGTAACGTTAACCGAGGTATGCCTGTATATAATTTAATATAATAGCAGTTTTTGTAAATAGTTATTTTATTTTAATATGTCAATATTTTAGTTACAGTAAATACTTATTCTTATGGTTGGTGTGTGAGCTGATTTAATGCTAAAATATGAATTTTCCCAACCTCAGAGGCCTTTTTCAGGATATCAAAATGGGAAGCATTCAAAGAATTAATCTTGGAAGCTACTAGGCTTTTCATACCAACAAAGAAATATTGTTCAAGATTTAGGCCTAAATGGATGTCAGATGAACTAATTAGACATGTGACAGAGAAGGAAAATGCATGGGATGCATATAAATTAACATGTGACACAGAAGCCTATGATAGATAAGCTGGTCTAACCAAGTTACAAAGGAGGTTAGGCAGGCGAAGGCAGATTATGAGAAATCTTTGGCAAAGAATGCAAAAAAAAAAAAAAAAAAACAGCAAAGAGTTCTTTACTTATGTAAACTCTAGAAGGAAGGGATATTGGTCCACTTGATATCGATGGTTCAACTGTTGATGATCCTGCTCAGGTAGCTAACAAAGTAAAGGAATATTTTGCATATACATTCACACATGAGGAATTATTCAGCGAGGGGAATGCCAGAGGTGTATTCAACTCTGGCAGTAAGCTAGAGAATCTTTTAATAACGGAGAGTAAAGTGGAGGAGAAATTGTTGAAGATAAAGAAAGGCACCTGGGGTGGATGGAATTCATCCAGTTATATTAAAGGAGGTTGCAGAGGAAGTAATCAAACCCCTAGCCATAATTATGAGAGCTTCCCTGGACTCAGGGGAGGTACCCCATGGACTGGAGATGTGCAAATGTGACCCCAATCTACAAACCAGGATCAAAGGGAGATACAGGTAATTACAGACCTGTTAGTTTAAATTCTGTTCTAGAGAAATTAATGGAGGCACTGGTTAAAGAAGCATTTCAGTATCATCTAGACAAGACTTTAGTTATAACTTGGACACAGCATGGGTTTGTTAAGGGGAAATCTTGTCTGACAAATTTGATTGGATACTATGATGTAGTCACAAAGGAACTGGATGCAAAGAATAACTTTGATATCATATATTTGGATCTTAGAAAGGCCTTTGTTACTGTTGCAGATGGAAGATTGCTGCACAAGTTGGAGCAGTGTGGCATTGGAGGCAAATTGTTGCTATGGATAAAGGGATGGTTGAGTGGGAGAAGACAGAGAGTGGTAATCAATGGACACTGCTCTTCGTGGACAAATGTTAATAGTGGAGTCCCTCAGGGTTCAGTGTTGGGTCCATTGTTGTTTTCTGTATTTATAAATGATATTAATGATGGTATATCAGGCTTAATGTCCAAGTTTGCAGACGATACGAAGGTTGACAGGGTTGTGAATGACACTAATGACAGCACACACTGCTGCAACAGGATCTAGAAAAGTTGAGCAGATGGGCTGAGAGGTGGAAAATGAAGTTTGACATTGACAAATGTAAAGTACTACATATGTTGTCGTTTTCGTTTGGTTTTTAGGAATATTAGAAACTAAGGCCATATTGCTCTGGGATATGCGGTGGTCATTCCCTGACCTTTCTGCATCCTCCGTATTTGGTGGTGATGAGCTCAAACCCCGGTCTAATCAAGAAGCGTGTGCTAAGCACTGCTGTTCCTTCCCATCTGGCTCCGGAGGCAGCTAAAGTACTACATATGGGAAGCAGTAATCCCAGAATAACGTATCAACTCTGTGGTACCACACTGACAGTGGTAGAGAGTGAAAATTACCTGGGCATAATTATGCAGGTAGATATGAAGTTTTCTGAGCAGTGTAGATTGTCTGCAAGAGTAGCTCATGGTGTCTTGTCAATGATATACAGGAATTTTTCTTGCAGTGATAAGGAGGTGATTATCCTCTTGTATAAGGCAATCTTCAGACCACACCTTGAGTACTGTGTACAGGTCTGGAGGCCTCATTTTAAGAAGGATGTAGAGCTGTTGGAATGAGTACGGAGAAGGGCAATAAGATTAGTGAACAGAACAAAGGGTTGCTCTTACGAAGAAAGGTTTAAGTCTTGCAAATTATAGTGTCTGGAGACTAGGCACCTGCGAGGTGATATGATTGAGGTGTATAAAGCCTTGAATAGTTTGAGCATGCTCAATGCCGATGGTATGCTTCCTGTTGCTCAGAATAAACACCTGAGAGGACATAAATTCAAATTGATGAAAGACGGTTGTAGGATAGATGTACGGAAGTTTGCCTTTAGCCAGCGGGTGGTTGATTGCTTTAACAAACTCCCATCTGTCGTTGTACAAGTTGATAGCTTAAATAGATTAAAGGCAGAACTTGACGAAAATCTGGAGCGATGGGATGGGTAAAATAGGGTTTTTTTTTTTTTTTTTTTTTTTTTGGCTGATGCTATATAAGCTTGCTTTCTTGCATCATTTGCCCTTCCTAATGCTAATAATTCTATTCTACCGACACCAGACTTGTGATACATGATCATGCCAAGCTGATTTTTGCTATTGTAACCATCAATATATACTGAAGAACACCATTCACCGACTAGCTAATGAAGAAGTTCTTCGTCTCGAAAGCTTTTATTTATTTTAATGCTTTTATCTTATTTTATCTCTGTTATTATTATTATTAGCCATATGTTTTATCTTATGTATATATCATTTATTTAGTCGGTTGTCGTAAGAAACTTGGATGATATGCAACCCAACACTTGAGACCCGTTTTCTAAAGCTTCAGCAAATATTCTTGCACCCTTTCTATTTAAGTGTATCCCATCCCTGTAGAAACAATCTCTCCTGTGAACAAGCACACACCACGCTGAAAAAATTTTACCGCATGAGCCTTTCACAATCTCTCCAGGGCTGAACTGATTGACAAGGCTCTCATCATGTACTTCCTCCTATCATGTCTGGGCAGAATTGCAGATACTTTCAAATATAACCCTAACTCACAACTTTTTTTCAACATTGACCTGTACTTTAGCCTTAGCATTAGTAGAGGCATATGATGCAAGAAAGCAAGCTTATGCAGCATCAGCAAAAAAAAATCCTCCCATTTCACCCTTCCATCCATTCCAAATGCCTGTCCAGCTCAGCCTTAAAATTTATTTAGGCTATTAACTTCCACAACAAAAGATGGAAGTCTGTTCTACCAATGAACTACTTGCTGGCTAAAGGCAAATTTCTGCACATCTATTATACAACTGTCTTTCCTCAATTTGAATCTGTGCCCCTTCAGGTTCTTAATCTGAGCAAGAGGAAGAATCCCATCAGCATTCATCTTGCTCAACCCATTCAAGGCCTTATACACCTCAGTCAGATCACCTTGCAGGTGTCTACTCTCCAGGTACTGCAATTTGCAGAACTTAAGCCTTTCTTGGTAAGAGCACCCCTTTGTTCCTCTCACCAATCTTGTTGCCCTTCTTTGTACTCCTTCTAGCAACTCTACATTCTTCCTAAAATGAGGCCTCGAGACCTGCACACAGTATTCTAGGTGTGGCCTGACCATTGCCTTGTATAACGGGATAATCACCTCCCTATCCCTGGTAGCAAAATTCCTATATATCATTGACAAGACTCCATGATCTGCCCTGGCAGTCCGTCTGCACTGCTCAGCAAACTTTATATTTGACTGCACAATTACCCCCAGGTCTTTTTCACTTTCCACTTCCCTGAGTGTAGTACCACACAGTTGGTACATTTCTCTTCGGTTATTGCTACCCATATGCAGTACTTTGCATTTGTCAATGTTAAACTTCAGTTGTTACTTCTCAGCCCATTTTTCCAACTTATCTAGATCCAGTTGGAGTAGCATACTGTCATTAACAACCCTGCCAACCTTTGTATCAGCTGCAACTTGGATATTAAACCTGATATACCTTCATCAATAGTATTGATAAATATACAAAACAACAATGGGCCCAACACTGAACCCTGGTGAGCTCCACTAATAACATTTGCCCATGAACAGCAGTGTCCATTGATTATCACTCTCTGTTGTTTCTCACTCAACCATCCCTTTATCCATTGTAGCAACTTAACCTTAATGCCATACCTCTCCAATTTGTACAGCAGTCTTCCATGTGCAACAGTATTAAAAGCTTTCCTGAAATCCAAGTATATGATATCAAAATTATTTTTGGTATTCAGTTCCTTTGTGACCACATTATAGTATCCAATCAAATTGGTCAGACAAGACCTCCCTTTAACAAACCCATGTTGTTTCTTAACTGGTACTGCAGTCTTTTCTAAATGATTCTGCAGTGCTCTTTAACCAGTGATTCCATTATTTTCCCTGGAACACAAGTTAAACTAACAGGTCTATAGTTACTTGTGTCACCTTTTGAACTGCATTTGTGAATTGGTGATACCTTTGCACACCTCCAGTCCATGGTGACCTCCCCTGAGTTCAAGGAAGCTCTCATAATTATGGCTAAGGTTTTGCTTACTTCCTTTGCTGCCTCTTTTAATATAACTGAATAGATCCCGTCCAACCCAGGCGCCTTTTTTATGTTTAACTTCAACAATTTGTCTTCCACTTTTCTCTCAGTTATTACAAAATCAGTTATTAGAGTTTGATAAACTTCTGGCACTCACCTCATTGAATAACTTCTCATGTGTGAATGTAGATGCAGAATACTCGTTCAGTTTATCAGCCACCTTAGCATGATCATCAATAGTCAACCCATCTATGTTAAGTGGTTCAATCTTACTTGTTAAATAAGTCCGCAGATCTCCTACTCTTAATGTCATTAGTGTCAACGTGTACAACAATATCACCCTTTTTGCGCTTAAAAGATATCTGCTCTGCAACGTCATCAACTTTTGCCCCTGGCAGACATACCCTGGTCCTATTCCACCTATCCTTTTTGCACAATAACAATATATTTCCCTTTTTCCTGACAATAGAGTCACCGCCAATAACTAGCTCCTGTGGGACCAGCACATTCTGTCCTGAGGATTGCCGCTGTGTTGCTTGATGCACAAGAGTGAGCTGAGGCATTGAGTTGGGCAGCAGAGAGTTTGATGGAACCCCCATTTCATTCCTTCGAAGGCATCTACCCTACTTTTCAAACTCTAATAGATGCCTATCAGAACACTGAATCGGCACCTAATTTCTCGATACTCTCTGCAACTAGCACACACAAAGACAACCTCCTCGGCTAGATCATGTCCTGTTCTAGATAGGTCCACAAACATTTCACAAGTTGCACATTTTTTTAGGCCATGATGTGTTGGAGAATCTCCCCTTTGGTTCCCGCTGAGCCACAGCACTCCCTCTACTTTGTGCACATTGCTTTGCTGCTCTAGTCTGGGGCATGATTTCTGCTTAAATACGATGAAATTAATTAGCAATAAAAATTAATAAAGTTAATATATTTAATTGATTAATCTACTATACTATACTCGACTGTACAGTACTATACTAAGCTAATGCAGTAATGGATCTTCTGCTATATAGTTTTACCTTAGCTATCAAGTTCGAGATAACCCCAGAGGCTCACATCTGGTGAGTATGGGCTTGGCACACCCAGGGTCCTGAGCCGGATATCATTATTCTTCTCTTTCTTGGTGATTCCCTTCAACCTCTCTCTCTCTGGGTAATTCGGAATTTTTTTTTTCTTTCTTTGGCCGGTGCAGCCTAATCCTCAGACTTCCTTGCACCATATGGCTGATAATAATAATATACGCTATACCGTAACGATAATAATATTTAAATTAGCTATATCCTTAACTAAATACAAAAGATATATACCCAAAAAGTGGTTAAAACCTTCAAAATATATCAATTACAATTAAACCCTACTATTCTTCTGTGCTATTGGTTACGCCATGATATTCCAGCCAAAACACCAGTACAAGTGGCGAGTTGTAACTTACAAAATCGCTAGCCAAATTCAAAAAATAAGCCAATGAACGCCACTGAGCCTATTTAATCTATTTGTAAAACACTGATTAATACGTTAACTAATCGAAAATATAAAATTTCAAGGAAAACTTATCGGGTTGCAGCAGCTACAGAAGTCTGTCTTCACCAAGCGACGCCTGGCGGCAGAATCATGTATAAATAAACTGTTTTCTATACCTTAGTATAGCTATGGAAGGAAAAAAATGTTAAAAGAGGATACTCTGTTAGAACACATTGCAAATTTTTCCATAAAAATAGGGAGAATATTCCCAACGCAGTGAAGTTTAGTATTAGTGGCAAATTATGCAAGAAAGCAAGCTTATATGAAGCATCAGCAAAAAAAAAAAAAAAAATACTTTTCCACATCACCTGTTTATGCCCGTTTTTGTGTCTGAGCAAGAAGAAGAATGCCATCAGTATTGCTCTTGCTCAATCCATTCCAAGCCTTCAACACCAAACCAGATCACCTGCAAGGTGCTGCAATTTTCGGAACTGAAGCCTTTCTTGCTAAGACCACCCTTTTGTTGCCTTCACCAATCTTGTTGCTGTTCTTTGCACTCGTTCCAGCAGGTCTACATCCTTTCTAAAATGAGGCCTCCACACCTGTATACAATACTCAAGATGTGGCCTAGCCATTTCCTTGTACAATAGGATAATAACCTTCTTATCCCTGCTAACAAAGTTCTTGTATGCCATTGTCAAAACCCCATGACCTGTCCTGGCAGCCTGTCTGCACTGTTTCAAGATGCATTTTTATCAGAAAGCAACATGCAATGTTGCTTGCTGATAAATCCAGAATAACTCATGGTTGAAGGGAACATATTCCTTCTCTATGAGATTGGCTAGAAATGTATTGTGAATCTTTTAATTTCTCATTATAAATGATGCACTTAGGGTGTTTGGTAGTGTCTAGAAAAGGTACAAAGAATACTTGAAAGACAAAATGTAACATGTAAAGTCATAGATTTAAAATGTATGGGCATAGGGCAATGCATCCAGAAGGTACTGCTGTGTTGTGGATATTAAAATTGTTTGATCATCTAAACAGCTTGTCACTCCATGTTGTGGTTCTATGATTAACAATAATACTGTATGGTTGTGTGCTGAACATGCTTTGTTAAAATTTGTATATAAAGTATTTTTTAAATATGAGGCACTTATTTATTTTATTTTTTTATTTGTTCTATTTATATAGATATCTGAGAAATGTGGCCTTCCTGATGGAGACTTTTCTGTAAGCTATTTTGATGAAGAAAACCATAAGGTACATGCCAGCAAATATTTGTATTGCCTTACATTTCATTAAAATACTTAAGTCCATCACTGTAGTATCATTTATCTCAAAAAGGATTATGAAATTGCCAATGATATTGTGAAATGCACTTTTTTTTCTGGATTTTCAAATTTGTAAATGTATTACCGTATATTTCATATGTAAATTGATTCAGTCTGTAAGTTGACCTTATTTTTTGCCTTAAATTTGTGCTTAATCATATATTCACCACATAATTCAATTCCATATTTTTAATAGTTGTCTTTCACATCTTAGAGAATGGTGTATTAGCAGGGCTTTTTTCCCGCTGAAACACTGGAACAGCATTCTGGAAGTTAAAAAAAAAAATAAAAATAAAAAATCATGTATTTAAAACAAAAAAAATATTATTTTTAAATAAATTATTTATTATTACTAATGACATTAGTGCATTGACTTTGTGGCTTCTCTATTGAAGCATTTGACAATCAGAATGCTTAATTAATAATTAAAATGCTTAATAAAACCTTGGCGTATTGAGGGCCATCATGTAACCATAGATATAAACAATAAAAAAAAAAAATTGCAATAAGAAATATGATAACATGCTTTTACTGTGGAAATCTTTATAAAAACATTTTGAATAATAAATAAATAATACCTATAAAATTAGTTTTGTCCAATTTACTATTCCTTTGTAATTTGAAATGTCAAATTAGTGCTTACAATGCTCTTATTTAAAAGCATTGCTGTGAAATGAGAACATGTACTGTTTAAATGCAATATTATTGAAGCATGAATTATTAAATAAAGGAAACGGTGACTTTATTAATTAAGCACATTGCAACAAAGAAGCGAGAGAGCAGGGTGAGCAGCAAAAGTAACAAGCATCCAAAACATTAAAATAATTTTTTCCTTGAGATCTCAGAAAAACAAAATCATTCAAAATTAATGGTTTAAGACTTTGTAAAAGCCCCCAAAATTTGAGAATTTGGCACATTTGACCATGATTTTCTAAAAATTTTCTTGGGAATAGTCCTCCCTCCTAGGAAGACTTCCTGAGCATTCTGGAATTTATATTTTACAAAGAAAAGACCAGTGTATTAGCAAAATTTGCATAAAGGACCACTGTCTACTTTTTAATTCTGTTATTTCTGACTTTTAAAACTTTTTGTGACATTTTAATTACACTGCACTGTAAAGAAAGTGTAAGCATTTGCAGTACTCCTTATATAGGTCAGAAAACCTACAGGCATAATTGATAACATGACATTGCTCTTATTGATATTTTTATGTGTATGTGAGAAGTTTTGATTATGTAATTGAGCCATTCCTTGTTGCTTGTTTAGTAGTGCACTGCAAGTTGGTTTTTTTCAGTAAACAGTACCTCATTGACAATCTTGAAAGTTTACCTTTCACGAATTCAAGAAGTATATATTTATGCAAAAATATATATGATTAAATTGTAAATATATTGGTATTAATTTATGTTTTTCCAGGTCTAAGCATATGCCTTTAATTCAAGTTTAGGATTTTATAATCAGCATGTGAATAAACCTTAAAATTTATATATATTTTAGTGTTTCAAAGGCCAACGTACGACTCTCATCAACTGGTGCAAAATCACGACTTTGCTTATTGGAGGCTTGAAGTGGTGGAACCCATGTTTAGTCTCCAGAGCTAAGTTCCGGTCAACCCTTCCCCATTTCTTCCATCATGCAGTATAATGTATTTTTTTTGAGATTTTGATGAACACCATGGCAAGATCCAAACTTCCTTACATTTTGAGGGTACAGCTCTAAAACAGTGTTTGCAGGCTGGCCACTAGTTAGTACACAGGGCCAAACCTATTGGTAACTCTCTAGGAAGCTTCCGGATCAGCTAGTGTACCTCTACTCTGCCAGATAGTGACTGGAGGGAGTTCGAGTAGTGTGTATGCTGGGAGCATTTTTGAAGCCATGTTATATCAAGGATCTGGGTATATTCTTACCATGTGTATGCCATATCCAAAAATTTCATACAGCATGTCCTCCCCGCCCCCACATTTTCTTGCTATTGAATACACCATGAATTGTCAAACTGATAGAGAAAGCTTATCTGCAAAAAGATCTAAACCTCCCAAACACTTTCTAGCTCATTTCACAAATATACGTGGTCTCAGTTCTAATCTCAATGATGACTTCACAGTTGAAGTTACACTTTCACAGGAAGTGGTTTCTGGGCAATCTCCACATCTAAACATGTCCATTGGAATGAAACATTGTTTAGCAAGATTTGTCATTCCATAGTACCTTCTAGTTTTTCATTATTCTCAATTATTTATTGATTTACTGTTGGATACATGTTTTTATTTTGTGAGAAAGGCTCCAAGAAACACTACGAAACTTTAATTTCAGCCTCTAGCTATGATAACAGTATTGTTCTGTTTGTGCAGTTCCGTCAAGCAGTCAGTGAAAATCATGATAAAATCACAAAATAGGTTAGTGTGATGGTGATATGAAATTTATCATTTTGTAATTTGTAATGGAATTATGAATTCCATACCAATATTAATTATTAAAAATTTGAGTTCCTATATGTATTTCTTATTTCTTTGTTGTTTATAGGATTGTTCTCTTATAATATTCATTACTTTATAATATTCATTACTTAGTTCTTTCATTACTTAGTATCAGTAAGGATATCCAATCCACGTGTTTTACAAGTTTTGCAGATCAGGCGAATGGGAAGTTTTTTAGCTATATTTAGCCGCTTTATTGACTAATTGTTATATTAAGTTATTTCCTATAAGTAGCTTATACAGGGTGTCTCAAAAAATATTGGTACAAATGTTTAGAGGAGGTAGGTAACATCTAAAGGAAAGTGAATCGCATAGGAACCCATAACCGGAAACGTCACTGTAAGTCAACGGCGCTGTTTATCAGTTCGCGAGAGAGAAAATTTCTGGTTTACTCATTCAAGCAGTAGTTGCCGCACAAAGAGCATGCATCAATATACGAACTGTGAGCTGGCAGACATGCACCTAGTGTATAGATTAGCAGAGGGCAATGGACGAGCCGCTCAACGAATTTATGGAGAACGCTTCCCAGACAGACATGTACCGGACGACCGTTTGTTTGCACGTGTGCAACAAAATTTGTGTGATTATGGGTCATTTAGAGGTAACAGGAGTAGTGCGGACAGACCACGTTCGATGCGAACTCCTGCCATGGAAGAAAGTGTGTTGAATGCCGTCCAGAATAATCCTACTACCAGCACATGTGCCGTTGCCTATGCCTTAGGAGTGTCTCGTTGCAGCGTACAGCATGTCTGGCACGACGATTCCTTACACCCCTTTCATCTCCAAAGGGTTCAGTTACTGCTCCCCCAAGATCATCCTGCACGTGTGGCTTTTGTGCAGTGGTTTCTCCAAGAAAGTGTTCAAGACCTGAATTTTACAGCCTATGTTTGTTCACGGATGAGGCTTATTTCACTCGGGAAGGCTTATTCAATCAGCACGATGCTCATGTGTGGGCACACGACAACTCACACGGTGTGCCCCCCATGCGGCACAACATCACTTCGCAATAAATGTGTGTGCAGGTATGGTCGGTGACCGCTTAGCAGCCCATACCTGTTACCATCCTGCATGAACTCCGCTAAATATTGGATCTTTCTTGAACAAGTTCTACCAGGGTTACTTGACGATGTTCCAGCAAATGTGAGATGCAACGTTTGGTTTCAACATGATGGGACGCCTACCCATTATGGAAGGTGTGTTCGTGACCATTTGAACAGGTGTTTTGGACGTCGATGGATTGGCCGTGGTGGACCTGTTGCCTGGCCCCAATGCTCACCTGATTTATCGAACCTTGATTTCTTTCTGTGGGGGGGGGGCGCTGAAATCTATTGTATATGAATCGCCTGTGGAAATGGAAATGGATCTCGTGGCGAGACTTGTCTGCGCTGCTGCTACTGTCAAAGAAACTCTAGGTGTGTTCGCCCGTGTCTGCCAATCCATGCTGTGTCAGTGTCATGCATGCATTGTGTTTCATGGTGGAACCTTTGAGCATCTGTTGTAACAGCATGAAATGAATCCATCTCGTACTCCATTGTTAATATTATGTCAAATAAATGTTTGCCACTAGTTACTGTCTTGTGTCATTTCTGCTTCTTGTGCCCCTGCTACTACTTTCCCGTGACGTTTCCGGTTATGGGTTCCTATGCGATTCGCATTCTTTTAGATGTTACCTATCTCCCCTAAATGTTTGTACCAATATTTTTGAGACACCCTGTATAACTAGTCAAGCTCCTTGGTTTATTCTGAATCGAGACAGCGAGATAATGTAAAGTACTACATATGGGAAGCATTAACCCCAGAGTAACGTATCAACTCTGTGGTACTACACTGACAGTGGTAGAGAGTGAAAAGGATTTTTCTAGCAGGGATAAGGTGGTGATTGTCGTCTTGTATAAGGCAATGGTCAGGCCACACCTTGAGTACTGTATACAGGTCTGGAGGCCTCATTTTAAGAAGGATGTAGAGCTTTTGGAATGAATACAGAAAAGGGCAACAAGATTAGTGAATGGAACAAAGGGTTGCTCTTACGAAGAAAGGCTTAAGTTTTGCAAATTACAGTGTCTGGAGACTAGGCACCTGCAAGGTGATCTGATTGAAGTGTATAAAGCCTTGAATGGTTTGAGCATGCTCAGTGCTGATGGGATTCTTCCTCTTGCTCAGGATAATCACCTGAGAAGGCATAAATTCAAATTGAGGAAAGACAGATGCAGGATAGATGTGCGGAAGTTTGCCTTTAGCCAGCTGGTAGTTGGTTCGTGGAACAGACTTCCATCCTTTGTTGTGGAAGTTGATAGCCAAAATAAATTTAAGGCTGAGCTGGATAGGTATTTGGAATGAACGGAGGGGCAAAATGAGAGTGTTTTTTTTTTTTTTTTTTTTTGTCTGATGCTGCATAAGCTTGCTTTCTTGCATCATATGCCTCTGCAAATACTAATATAATCTTTCTCTCCCTCTCTTTGTATGTTGTTCTTTGTAGCTCTCATCTTTTATAAAGAATTGTAGTTTGATTTCTTAACTGATTAGGGATTACTTTTATTTCATGATATTGTTACTAAGTGATAAGAATGAATTCTATTTCTTTGAATAGGTTCCCATAACTTCTGATATTGACTGTTCTAAAGCCATGAGGGTATGTATTAATAAGCTTTATAATATAAATATAGGTTAATAACGTTTTTGTTGTTTATAGCTTTTACTGCTTTCATTAATTAATAATGAAATTTTATATAAATAATTCGTATGAGTTTATTTCATACTGTAGGACTGTTGGTAAAACAATCGCACAGTGAGTGTGTATGTTGTACTCATCAGTAAGTTTATAAACTAAGTGATATGTAGGAATTTTTTTGGAACCTATAACTGTGTTTTAGTACATTTTTTATTCTGTCATTTTCCTCATCTGTAGGCAAGTGAGGTATGTTCCCACAATGTCCTTATTGAAAACATATATGTATATTCATTTTAATGGCTGTTGCACTCTCAAAATAGCCTTCCCAGGTAACTGGAGATGTGCAAATGTATCCCCAATTCACAAAGGGGGATCGAAGGGTGACACGAGTAATTACAGCCCAGTTAGTAATTACAGCCCAGTTAACTTCTGTTTGGGGTAAAATAATGGAGGCTGGTTAAAGATGCATTGCAAGATCATCTAGACAAGACTGCAGCAATAATTCAAACACAGCATGGGTTTGTTAAGGGAAAGTCTTGTGTGACAAATATGATTGGATACTATGATGTGGTTACAAAGGAACTGGATGCAAAAAATAATTTTGATATCATATACTTGGATTTCAGGAAAGCTTTTGACACCATTGCGCATGGAAGACTACTGTACAAATTGGAACAAAATGGTATTAAGGGTAAGTTGCTACAATGGATAAAAGGGTGGTTGAGTGGGAGAAGACAGAGTGGTAATCAATGGATGCTGCTCTTCGTGGACTAATGTTATTAGTGGAGTCCCACAGGGTTCGGTGTTGGGCTCACTGTTGTTTTGTATATTTATCGATGATATTGATGAAGGTATATTAGGCTTAGTATCGAAGTTTGCAGATGATATACAAAGGTTGGCAGGGTTGTTAATGTCAGTGTGCTACTGCAACAGTATCTAGAAAATTTGGGCAGATGGGCTGAGAAGTGGCAACTGAAGTTTAACCTTGACAAATGCAAAGTACTGCATATGGGTAGAGGTAACCCCAGAGGAATGTACCAACTTGTGTTACTACACTTAGGGTGGTAGAAAATGAAAATGACTTGGGAGTAACTGTGCAGTCAGATATATGAAGTTTTCTGAGCAATGCAGACAAGAGCAGGTCATGGGTTTTGTCAATGATATTCAGGAATTTTACTTACAGCAAAAAGGAGATGATTATCCCTTTGTATAAGGCAATGGTCAGGCCATGCCTTGAGTACTGCATACAGGTCTGGAGGCCTCATTTTAGGAAGAATGTAGATTTGCTTGATCAGTGTACATTGTAGCCAGGTGGGCAGTAGCAGCAGTGCGTAGCACACACTTCTTGATTAAACCGGGGTTCGAGCCCGTGACCGCCAAAAACGGAGGATGCGGAAAGGTCAGGGAATGACCACTGCATATCCCTGGAGCAATATGGCCTTAGCTGCTAATGCTCCTAAAAACCAAATAACAAACAAACAAGCAGTGCACAGAGAAGAGCAACAAGATTGGTGAGGGGAATGAAGGGGTTCTCTTACGAAGAGAGGCTTAAGTGGCTTAAGGCTGGAGACTAGGCACCTGCAAGGTAATCTGATTGAGGTGTATAAGGCTTTGGATGGGTTGAGCACACTGAATTCTGATGGGATTCTTCTGCTTGCTCAGATTACGAACCTAAGGGGGCATAAATTCAAATTGAGGAAAGACGGTTGTAGAATAGATATGTGAAGTTTGCCTTTAGCCAGCTGCTGGTTAATTGCTGGAACAAACATCCATCTGTCATTGTGGAAGTTGATGGTTTAAATAAATTCAAGGAGGAACTGGACAAACTTTTAGAGGGAATGATTGTGTGAAATTTTTTTTTTTTGGCCGATGCTACACAAGCTCATATGCTTGCTTTCTTGCATCACATGCCACTATTACAGTATACTTAATCCAGCATTGTTGCCAATCAGGGCCAGATTAAACATGATGAGACCCTAAACCGAAGAGTGTCAAAGAGACTCTCTAATATGTGATTATGAAATTTTTATCTTAATAAAAGAAATGGAAAATGCTATTGATAAGTAGCCGTATCCACGGCATCATGCTTATGCTACAAAGTTCATAATAAAATAGTGACATTTTTGCTACTATTTAAAAATTATCAATTTATATACATCCCATGCATTTTTCTTCTCCGCAGTGAGTCACATTAATTCATCTAACATCCATTTAGGCCTAAGCCTTGAACAGTAATTCTTAGTTAGTGTAAAAAGCCTAGTAGCTTCTATGATTATTTCCTTGACTGCTTCCCATATGGAATTTGCTGATGGTAATATCATTAGTTGGTCTCACTGTATAAAATTTAAAAACTGTCTGAGACCATTGTATTTGCCTTTACTAAAGAAAAACCCCTCCATTTACCCTTGATGGTAGTTACATATAAACCCCACATCAATACGCTGTGATTGATTAAGAATATTACTGGATTAAGAATCCGCAAATAAAAAGACCACCTAGTGGTCTTTTTATTTGCGGATTCTTAATCCATGAATAATTGCTGCTCATAATCAGATCAAGAATATTACTTATTCTTGCTGTCTCTCTAGTATGCTGCTGTAGAAAACTAATCCAATAAATCCACAGAAGTCTTGCTAGTGTGTAAGTGAACCCACAAGTTCCTGTCAATATCTGGAAAGTTACAATTGCCCATTATAAGACATTCTGATTTACTGGCCCTCTCTATTTGTCTGTACAGTTGTTTGTTGTACTCATCACAGTCATTAGGTTTATAATACAGTCCTACTCTCATTTTTGCTTTCCCTATGCTTAAGTCACACCAAACTGAATCAACGTTGCACTGGTCACCCATGTCAACTGCACTGCCTTAGATTTTGTGTTTCTTAATTAAGAGCATAACCCCTCCCCCTCTCTTATCCTGTGTGAACTTTCTGTACACATTCTACTTCCCATATTGAACTTCTGCTTCCCTTATATCTGGGTGACACCACTTTTCTGATATCCCCACGTCTACATTATTTTGATGACTTGACCAGCACTCGAAAAATTCATCAGATTTTTTTATTTTGCTCCTAGCATTGTTGTACAGGTAGTTCTCGACTTTACGAGTTAATTCGTTCTTAGTGCATGCTCGTAAAGCGGGAATTTCCCATAGACATATGGGTAAAAATAGGGGTTACGTTCTCAACAATGAAATTAGTTAGCTAATTAGTTTGTTTAATCAATGATTGATTTATCGAAAGAAATGAAAACAGAGCCTGTAAAATCAAGCAAATTATAATAATAGAGAAATTATTTACGACTTACAAATGTTAAAGAATGTTTATTCTTCATCAACATCATCGACTAAATGCACACTCGTTGATGATCACTCATTATTGGCTTGGCACTCGTTGGTTTTCTGCACAAGGAGTCATCTTCTTCAGAAATGCTTCAAGAGGCGTTTGTTTCCAAGATAATCTTCTGTTTTAATTATAAATTTTGCAATTGTGTTTATAAGCATTTTTTAATGGCACACACAAATTGCAACTAACACGATTTGCGTAGAGTAACAAGTTTACGAAGCTTAAAAAAAAAAGGAATGAAGAGAAGATTCTGAAAATTTATTTATGTTTTTTATACGATCGATTTATACACATTCCACCATAATAACGTAAAAAACCACACAATTCCAGCTATCGGTATTTTCGCAAATGCAAGAAGATCGAGTTTGCTATCCGTTTATAATTGCTTGCAGTAACAGAAAAGCTGAATAAACTGGAAAGTGGGAATTGTTTTTATTGTTTTATGGTTGTGACCTCCAGAAATGTGCTTTAGAAAAATATCACAAAGGCGTTTAAAATTGATTCTTATAATGGAACATATGATAACGATGAAAGTGTAGTGCATTTTAATGATTTGAATTGGTAACTAATACAATTTACAAACCACACTCATGACCTTTTATATGGCCTTAAGGTCACGAGTGTGACCTTAAAAATGACATTTTAGAGAGATAAATAGCTTAGTTATACGGCAAAAATTTCAACTTCCAAGATCGTGAAACGAATTACCAAAACAGAGTGTTATTGGGTTCACAGTATGGTATTTTAATGATACGATGGTGTCTCTGGAACTGATTAATATTGTAAAGCGGGGTACACTGTATTATATGCACGTGGTTTGGAATGCAGTATTTATGAATTGAAACATTCATTTTTTGCAATTAATGTTCATATTTTCGATTTTGTTGATACTTGGGGGAAAAAAACTCGTAAACCCGGGAACTCGTAAAGCGAGAACTGCTTGCATATGCAATACATGCACCTCTTCTTACTCTCAGTTACCCTAACACAGCCCATGTATTTATGTTTCATGATGACTCACAGCAGGCCTTGAATTCCCCAGCACCTTGCTTTCCAGGCTGCTGTACATTCTCTGTCTTATGTGCTGCTGCACATAAGACAGAGACTTATTAATAGAAGTCTCTGTCTGGAATAAAGGAAATTCCATATTAATGGAATTTCCTCTCTTTGATTTTTCTCTGGTTTAAAATCTCTCTACTCTACTCTAGATGTCATTCATCTGTTGCCTCTATCATTTTCCCTACTGCACTGATCAGTTGGAACTGTTGACTTTTGTTGAAACTTGACTTTCTTCAGTCCAACTTTCCTAACAGCGAGGTCATTTTCATTGGTGATTTTAATGTTCTCAACTCCAGCTGGTTTCCTCAGCATCTTCAAAGAGATGCTGAGGCATTTGCAATTACTAACACAGATTGTTCATTTACCTACCAGAATACCAGACAGTCTTAATCATTAAACACAGCCAACACTCTTGATTGTTTTTCTCACAAACAACCCTTCCAAGTACATGGTTGAGGTGTTGCTATCTGAGGTGCCTAAAGTGGTCCTGTTGGCACCTCAGATTGCAACTTCATGATGGTCTCTTCCTCAATGAAGCCTTTCTCTTGTGTCCATTAGTAGTGGCATATGGTGCAAGAAAGCAAGCTTATACAGCATTAGCCAAAAAAAAAAAAAAAAAACCACTTCCCATTTGACCTAAGCATTCCCTCCAAGGGTTTGTCTACTTCTTCCTATCGTGAAACATAAATACATGGGCTGTGTTAGGGTAACTAAGAGTAAGAAGAGAGCTATCAACTTCCACGATGACAAATGGAAGTTTGTTCCAGTGGCAATCAACAACTTGCAGGCTAAAGGCAAATTTCTGCTTATCTACTCTACAACTGTTATTCCTCAATTTGAATTTATGTCATGACCCCTAAAGTGAGTAATCTGAACAAGAGGAAGAGTCCCATCAGCATTGCCTTGCTAAAACCATTCATAGTTTTAAACACCTCAATAAGATCACCTCGCAGGTGCCTGGTCTCCAGACTAGCCAACTTCTCTTATCAAGCCTTTCTTGATAAGAGAACCCTTTGTTTCTCTTCACCAATCTCATTGTCCTTCTCTGTGTTCATTCCAGCAGCTTTATGTCCTTCCTAAAATGAGGCCGCCATACCTGTATGCAGTACTGAACTGCATACAGGTCTGGTCATCTTATCCCTGCTAGCAAAATTCCTGTATATCATTGACAAGACTCCATAGGTTGCTCTGGCAGCCTGCCTGCACTGCTCAGAAAACTTCATATCTGACTGCACAGTTACTCCCAGGTCTTTTTCATTCTCCACTACCCTGAATGTAGTACCGCACAGTTGATACATTACTCTGGAGTTACTGCTATCCATATGCAGTACTTTGCATTTGTCAGTGTTAACTTCAGTTGCGACCTTTCAGACAATTTGCCCAACTTTTCCAGATCCTGTTGCAGTAGTGTACTATTATTACTGTCATTAACATCCCTGTCAACCTTCATATCATCTGCAAATTTGGACATTAAGCTTAATATACCTTCATCAATATCATTAATAAATATAAAAAAACAACAGTGGATCCAACACTGAACCCTGCCTGACACTACTAATAACATTAGTCCACGAAAAGCAGTAACCATTGATTATCATTCTTAGTCTTCTCCCACTCAACCATCCCTTTATCCATAGCAGCAACTTGCCGTTAATTCCATACTACTCCAATTTGTACAGCAGTGTTTTCTGAATAGCTTTTCTGAAATCCAAGTACAGTGAATTCCGGTTATTTGGGGCATCGGTTAATCGGGGCGGCCGTTTATTTGGGGCAAATCTTAAAAAAACAGAAACCAATCGAGAAAATAGCCAGGGTTTACTTTGCCTAATTGGGACAGCATGCCGTTTAATCGGGGCAGGCGACCACAGTACTGCAGATTACCCTACGATTGTCTCCGACGGTACCATGTGGTTCGATCGAAATTCTGGAGGTCACAACCATAAAACAATAAAAACAATTAGCAGTCACCTGTTTATTGGGATTTTCTGTTAGTGAAATCTATCAGAAACGGACAGTAAACTCAATCTTACTGAATTTGCGATAATAATGACAGCTGGAATTCTGTGGGTTGTTATGATGAAATGTGTTTACACTTCCATGAAATCTTCAGTCATATAAAAAAATTAATTTTCAGATCTCTTCATTCGTATTTTTAAAGCTTTGTAACTCGTTACTCGGTTCGCACATGCGCGTATTGTGTTACTTGCAATTTGTGTGTGCTGTGTTCTTTGTTATTGATTGCTTATCTTTTTACTGTTTTAAATTTTAACCCCCACCCACAAATGTCAGTGAACAGAAATGTCAACTAGCTCATATGTACATATTACAGTACGTATTAATTATTCCGATTATCACGTATATTCTTACAATTTTCACGTATCATTTAATTTTTTAATTGGTAAGGTAATAAAGGGTAAATTTGTGCTTAATATATCCTTGCTTTTATAGCCTGTGGATAATCTTCCTCCTGTTTTCGCTAATTAGAATCGCTGTTTAATAGAATTAAAATTTAATTCACAAACGTGATCACAATGACTGGTGCTTACTGCACATCGTATAGTGAACGGTACTTTACTATGTTGAGTTCGTTGTAACGTGATTTGATTGTACAGTGAACTAATTGTAAAGGGGGGGGTACATTGTATTTTTAACTATTTACATGAAACTTCGGATAATTGGAGCAGCCGCTTAATCGGGCCAAAATGCACTAGTCCCGATGTGTCCCAAATAACCGGAATGGACTGTATATGATATCAAAGTTATTTGATTTCCATTTGCTTTGTGACCACATCATAGTATCCAATCAGATTTGGTCAGACAAGACTTCCCCTTAACAAACCCATGCTGTGTCTGATCTGTAACTGCAGTCTTGTCTAGACGATCCTGTATTACTTCTTTAACCAGTAACTCTATTATTTTCCCAGGAACAGAAGTTAAACTTACAGGTCTGTAATTACTTGTCACCCTTTGTTCCCCCTTTGTGAATTGGGGATACATTTGCACATTCTGAACCTCGTGTTGTTTGGCATTACAAGAATTCAAAATGGGATGAAATCTGAGAGATTTCTGTTCTTCTTTACCTTTGTTTCGTTACTGTTTTAAATTTTTTGATGTCACTTTTGCTCAGTTCGTGTCTGTGAAATTATTATTCCAAAAATAATTTCACTGAAATCGTTTATTCAACACCAACTACACCTTATTCAGCTCCACCTTAAAATCTCATCCTTTATATAAACCTTGGTTTTCCAATAAATGCATTCAAGATAAGAATGTTCATTTGCAATTGGCTTGCATCCTAATCTTCGGCTTCATTTTGTGCATGCACCAAAGCTCACAATAAAAAGCAGTTACAGTTATTATTCAGCAGATTTTGAACAGGCTAAGAGTAGAAAATGTGCTTCTTGTCCAAATGGTAATCAAGAATTTTGATATCTTGACAAAGCTATTGGCTGCAACTTTTCCCATCTCTGTCAAAACCAGATGGTTTTATTGCCACTTCAGCCAAATATAAAGCTGACCTACTAGAATCCTACTTTTCTTTTAACTGTTGTATTGATGACCTTGGTAAACCACCTTCTACCATTCCCAGTATGCTTCATTGTGTCCCCCCTTGTCTTCTGTCAAAGGATGTTAGAAGAATTTTGAGCAGTCTTGATACCAAGAAAGCATCAGGTCTCAATGGTATTTCTCCACTTGTTCTGAACACCTGTGCTGCTGAGCTTACTCCTGCTCTGTGTTGCCTTTTACACTTTTTTATTTTACTGGTATTTTTCCTTCTGCTTAGAAATTGCTCATACCCAACCAGTTTCTAAAAGTAGTGCCTAATCCCTTCCATCTAATTATCATAAACACATTGCACTTCTACTCTTTCTAAAGTATTGGAGAAATCAATTAATCACCAATGCTTAAACTATCTATAAGCCTTCCATTTGATCAATCATCGCCAGCATGGATTCCATCAGTGTCAATTCACTGTTGATATTCTGGCTTATGTTGCCCATCTATGGACATATTCAATGGAAACGTTTTGTGAAAATCAAGCTGTTGCTCTTGACATTTCAAAGGCTTTTGATGATGTTTGGCATAAAGGTCTTCTAGATAAGTTTCCTACACAAACAGCTTTAACTTTTTAAATATCAACTTCCAGTTCCTTAAATGCTGATCTTCAGTGGGGTGAAGATGACTTAGTCAATTTCAATCCTTCTAAACTCAGTTCTGTGTTATCTCCCGAAAGGATTCTTTTGCTCCTATTAGCTGAGGCATATGATGCAAGGAAGCAAGCTTATATAGCATCAGCCAAAAAAAAAAAAAAAAAAACCTTCCCATTTCACCCATCCAGTCACTCCAATGTTTGTCTAGTTCAGCCTTAAATTTATTTAAGCCATCATCTTCCACAACAACAGATGGAAGTCTGTTCCAACAATCAACAAACCTCTGGCTAAAGGCAAACTTACGCACATCTATTCTACAACTGTCTTTTCTCAATTTGAATCTATGCCCCCTCAGGTTCTTAATCTGAGCAAGCGGAAATATCCCATCATCATTGAGCCTGCTCAAACAATTCAAGGCTTTATACACCTCAGTTAGATCACCTTGCAGGTGCTTAGTCTCCAGATGCTGCAACTTGCAGAACGTAAGCCTCTCTTGGTAAGAGCACCCCCTTTGTTCCTCTCACCAATCTTGTTGCCCTTCTCTGTACTTGTTCTACCAACTCTACATCCTTCCTGAAATGAGGCCTCCAGACCTGTACGCAGTACTCAAGGTGTGGCCTGACCATTGCCTTATATATGGGGATAATCACCTCCTTGTCTCTGCTAGAAAAATTCATAAACTCCATAAGCTGATCCCTCGGCTTATCTACACTGCTCAGAAAACATCATATCTGACTGCACAATTACCCCCATTTTTTTTTTCATTCTCCACCTCCCTGAGTGTAGTACGACACAGTTGGTACCGTTTCTCTTTGGTTACTGTTACTCATATGCAGTACTTTGCATTTGTCAATGTTAAACTTCAGTTGCCACTTCTCAGCTCATCTGCCTAACTTTTCTAGATCCTGTTGCAGTAGCTTACTGCCTTTACTGTCATTAACAACCCTGCCAACCTTTGTAACATCTGCAAACTTGGATATTAAGCCTGATATACCTTCATTGATATCATTGATGAATACACAAAACAACAGTGGGCCCAGCACTGAATGCTGGAGGACTCCACTAATAACCTTAGTCCACTTACAGCAGTGTCCATTTATTACCACTCTCTGTTGTCTCCCAGTCAACCATTTCCTTATCCATTGCAGCAACTTGCACTTAATGCCATACTTCTCCAATTTGTACAGCAGTGTTCCATGTGCAACAGTATCAAAAGCTTTCCTGAAATCCAAGTATATGATATCAAAATAATTTTTTTTTATTCAGTTCCTTTGCAACCACATTGCAGTATCCAATCAAATTGGTCAGACAAGACTTCCCCTTAAGAAACCCATTCTGTCTTAACTGTTACTGCAGTCTTGTCTAGGTGATCCTGCATCACTTCGTTAACCAGTGACTCCATTATTGTTACCGGAACAGAAGTTGAACTAACAGGTCTATAATTATTTGTGTTATCCTTTGAACTCCCTTTATGAATTGGGGATACATTTGCACATCTCCAGTCTATGGTGACCTCCCTTGAATCTAAAGATGCTCTTGTAATTATGGTTAAGGGTTTGCTAACTTTCCTCGCTGCTTTCTTCAATATAACTGGATAGATTCCATTCACCCCAGGTGCCATTTTTATGTTTAACTTCAACAATTTCTTCTCAACTTTGCTCTCCGTTATTACAAAATCATTTAGCTCTTTGTTAGCGTTTAGTAAACTTCTGGCATTCACCTCCCTGAATAAGTTCTCATGTGTGAATGTAGATGCAAAATACAGTAGAGCATCAGTTATCTGGAATAATTGATGTCATACCTCTTCTGGATGGCCAGATTTTCTGGATAATCAAATCAGAAAATTTTCCAGATAATTTTTTTCGGGAAGATTAAATTTATTTATTCTTACCGGAATTTAATCGTAAAGTAAGATTAAATAATTTAATCTTACATTGTGATTAAATTAGATAATTAAGATTAATTTAATAAAAAAGTTATAAACCAATCTCGGAAAACAGAAACATCCATCCAGGCATTTTTATGATTTTTATACAAAACAGGAAAATTAGAAATATTTTTAAATGCTCTCGGTTTTTTTGACTTACCGATAATGAGCCAGACAATCTTTGCATCTCAATGATATTTGCACAAATAGCAATTGTAACTCGCTATTTTCTCATCTTAAAACCTGATGAAGGCATTTCTTATTTTGTGGCTAGGGTTTTTCTCGTTAATGCTTTCCATAATAAGCCCATCTCATCAACGTTATAAACGTTTTCTTTCTCATAATTTGCCTAACCGAAGCGAACTTACTTTTAAAGGACACCACTGCCGATTCGTCTGCAGAACATTTCTCGCCTTGAATGTCTAGTTCATGTATACCATGTCTCAGTCTAAAATTTTTCAGCCAACATGTGCTTGCCTTAAAATCTTCATCACCTCTTAATTTTTGATTAAAATCCAATGCTTTTTCACACAACATTGGGCCAGACACTGGTTCACCTAAACTTTGCTTCTGAAGAAAAAAATAAAAAATAAATAAAGTGCACTCTCTAAAGTGGCATTTTCTGGTTTCGACATCATCCTTTTCCCGCTAGATCCTCCTTCACTATCCTAATCGACACAAATTCTGTTAAAGCATTGGAATTTTTCTTTATGTCGTAAATTGTTCAAGTCTCCACATCACTCTTTGGAGAGATTTCCTAAATTTTTCACCTTTTCTAATTCTATCAATAATTTCCGTTTTTTGTTGCAATGTTAAAACTATACATTTTCTTTTTGTTCACATTTTTGGATAAAAATTTGAGAAAAATAATAAATCGCAAAGTTTCAGGCCAATGTTATTCTTACTGAATCTGAAGCTAAACTAATCAGAAATTCACTCATGGTTTCTGAGAAAAAACAGTAGTCTCTGTGATATTTTTCTAAAGCACAGTTCTGAAGGTCACACAGAATTCTGCAGGTCACAACCATAAAACAATAAAAACAATTGGCAGTTTTTGGTTTATTGCTTTTTTTAATTGGTTTATAACAGATTTGGTTTCTTTTTTGGTTTATAACAAATTTGTACAATCTGTTATAAATGGGTAGTAAACCCGATCTTTCGCTTATTATAATCAAAATTCAATTTGCAAACATAATCACTTTAACCGGCACTTGCGGAACTATCGTTAACTTAATAAAAAAAAAAAAAAAAGAAGAAGAAGAAGAAAGATCAGCCTTTCAAATTATTCCGGATAACCGACATTCTACTGTACTCATTCAGTTTATCCCCTACTTGAGCAGGATCATCAATAGTCAAACCATCTATGTTAAGTGGACCAATCTGATTCAACCCCTTCCTTCTAGAGTGTACATAAGTAAAGAACTCTTTGCTGTTTTTCTTTGCATCCTTTGCCTGCTTAACCTCCTTTGTGACTTGATTACAGACTAGCTTATATCTTCCGTAGGCTTCTGTGTCGCCTGATAATTTATATGCATCCCATGCATTTTTCTTCTCTGCCACAAGCCTCATTAATTCATCTGACATCCATTTAGGCCTGAACCTGGAACAGTATTTCTTAGTTGGTATGAAAAGCCTAGTAGCCTCCAAGAATAAGCCCCTGAAGGCTTCCCATCTCTGAGACCACTGTAGTCGTCGGCGCCTCCGTAGCCAGGTGGGAAGGAGCAGCAGTGCGTAGCACACGCTTCTTGATTAGACCGGGGTCCGAGCCCGTCACCACCAAATACGGAGGATGCGGAAAAGTCAGGGAATGACCACCGCATATCCCTGGAGCAATATGGCCTTCATCGCTAATGCTCCTAAAAACCAAATAACAAACAAACAAACATCATTCTTCTCTTTCTTGATGATTCCCTTCTACCCCCCTCTCTCTTTCTGTCTCACAGGGGGTGGGGGGGATTGTCGAGGCCATGTTATGTCAAGGATCTGGGGATATTCTTACCATGTGTACACTATATCCAAAAATTTCATTATTTCATACAGCATGTCCCCCCCCCACTTTTTCTTACTATTGAATACACCATGAATTGTCAAACTAATAGAGTAAGCTTATCTGCGAAAAGATCTAAACCTCCCAAACATTAACTAGTTCATTTCACAAATATACTTGGTCGCAATTCTAATTTCAACGATGTCCATTTCCACTTGCAGTCTGCCAAACCCCATGCACTTTTTCTGACAGAATCTCAGTTATTGGTTGATTCAACTACTGCTCATCTCAGTTGCCCAAATTATTCGCTGTATGATTCCTTTTGCCTTAATGGTGGTACTTGTGCATATGTCCGTTCTGATATTCTGTGTCAGAGACTTGGTAATTTGGAATCTCCTCTTTTCGATCTTCTCTGTCTTAAAATCTCTCTACCTCATCTGTCAAATTCATCTGTTGTCTCTACCATTCTCCCAACTCCACTAATCGCTTGGAGCTCTTTGACTTCCTCTCTTTGCAACTTGACTCTCCTAACAGCGAGGTAATTTTCATTGGTGGTTTTAACGTTCACAACTCTAGCTGGCTTCCATTTTCTAGTCACAGTGACTCAGCTGGTCAAGATGCTGAGGCTTTTGCAATTACTAATGACCTTGCACAGATTGTTCATTTACCTACAAGAATACCAGACAATCCTAACTTTACAGCACTTGATCTTTTTCTCACAAACAAACCTTCTAAGTACACAGTCGAAGTGAGTGGTGCTTTAGGTACCTCAGATCACAATTTGGTATTTATGTCTTCTCCAATGGAGCCTTTATCTCACGGCTATTCCCAGCCTCGTATTGTTTGGCTTTACAAGAATGCTAAATGGGATGACCTGTGAGATTTCTTTTCTTCTTTTCCTTGGTCAGATTATTGTTTCAAAACTTCTGATGTAACTGTTTGCTCATATCGTGTCAGTGAAATTATTCTTGTAGGAATGGAATCCTTTATTCCACACTCCACCTTAAAATCTCGTCCTTTATCTAAACCTTGGTTTTCCAATAAATGTGCTAAGGCTGTTCAAGAGAAGAACATTGCTTATCATAATTGGCTTGTTTCTGCAACTGATGCCCATCTCTGTCAAAACCAGATGGTTCTGTTGTCACTTCAGCCAAGGATAAAGCTGACCTGCTAGCATCCCATTTTTCTTCCTACTCATGTATTAATGATCTTGGTAAAACACCTCCCACCATTCCCAACATGCTCCATTCAATGCCTTCTGTTGTCTTCCATCTAAAGGATGTCAGAAGGATTTTGACGAATCTCAATGCTAAGAAAGCTCCAAGTCCTGATGGTATTTCTCCACTTGTTCTCAAAACCTGTGCTCCTGAACTTACTCTTGTACTTTGCCGCCTTTTTTCACTTTCTTATTCCAAAGGTGTTTTTCCTTCTGCTTGGAAATATGCTCATAACCAGCCAGTTCTTAAAAAAGGTGACAAATCCCTCCCATTCAATTATTGCTCCACTGCAATTACTTCTACTCTTTCTAAAGTAATGAAAAAATCCATTAACTGCCAACTCTTAAACTACCTAGAAACCTTCCGTCTGATCAACGATCGCTAGTATGGATTCTGTCAGTGTTGATCCACTGGTGATATTCTGGCTTAAGTTACCCATTTATGGACAGATTCAATGGAAAAGTTCGGTAAAACACAAGCAGTTGCTCTTGACATTTCAAAGGCTTTCGATCGTGTTTGGCATAAAGGTCTTCTAAATGAGTGTCCATGTTATGGTTTGCCAACTGTTTTTTGTAATTGGTTATCCAGTTTTCTCTCTGATCACTCACTGAAGGTGATGGTAGATGGCTCTCTGTCTTCTAACTTCTCCACTAATGCAGGTGTCCCCCCCAAGGTTCAGTTCTTTCCCCCATTCTTTTCCTCTTGTATATTAATGACCTTCTTCCACTAACTGGAAATCCTATCCATAGTTTTGTCGATGATAGCACATTGCATTCCACTTTCCATTTTGAGAAACCTTGCCCTGCTCAATCAGCTTCAACTTCTCGAAAATCCGCTTCCAATTCCTTTAATGACGAACTGCAGGTATGCATTTAATGATTTAATGCTAATACTCCAGTGGGTCAAAGACAATTTAGTTGATTTCAATCCTTCTAAAACTCAGTCTTGTCTTATATCTCTCAAAAAGGATTCTTCTGCTCCTATGCTTATCTTTGGTGACACTCTGATTTCTAGGCAAGATGATATATCTCTTTTGGGGATTACCCTGACCTAATCTTTCTTGGCACAAGCACATTACAAATATTGCTTCCTCTGCATCTAAAAAACTTGGTTTTCTCTTTCGCTCTCGGCGCTACTTTTCTTCTAAACGGCTGTACACTCTGTACAAATCGCAAATCCACCCTACCATGGAATATTGATCCCACATCTGGGGCGGTGTCCCCAAAACCTCTCTCAGGTTTCTAGATTCCATTCAGAAGAAGGCAGTTAGGTTAATTAATGATTCATCTCTAACAGAGTCTCTCCACTCACTGTCTCATAGACGTACTGTTTCTGCTGCATGCCTCTTCTACAGATACTTCCATGGGCACTGTTCTTCTGAATTGGCTTCTATAATTCCCGCTCTCTCTTTCAAAACAGTGCAAACACGTGCCACCACCAGTCAACATCCATTTATTGTCCAACTTCAAACTCACAGAACCAACTTTTCATCTTCCTTGTTTATTCATTCAGCTGCCGTTTTCTGGAACAACCTTCCTTCATATGTATTTCCTGAAAATTGCAGTCTACAGAAGTTCAAGTCTAATGTCAACAAATATCTTCTTTCATCTTCTCAACCTCCAACCGAAGCATGGTACTAAGTGCTATAGGTTCTAATACCTCTCGTGTTTGGGGTTTCCATTAAAAAAAAAAAATGTTGTTGTGTTGAAAGTCAGATATCGAATGGCAGGACCTCGGGGTATTGTTTCCCGCTGCTTCTTAAAGTCCACAATGGAACGTTGGCCTGTGTAATAACACACAGGCCAATGTTACATAATAGAAATGCAGCAATTGTTTTGTCATCAGTTTCCGACTTACAATACTTCTTTTCATTGCACATTAATTTGGTAACCAAAACCAAATGGAAAATGACTGTCAGAATGCAAGATACATCTTGTGTTTCATACAAGCTTGTGTGAAATCTCTGGACAACATAAGGTGAGTTACTGTTTCAGTAATTTGTAACCCACAGAGTTTAGTGAGATGGCATGTTACAGCACTTAACATTTCAGACTGAAGTGTTAGAAGAATGTTACACCATAGTAAGTTTTCTCCATACAAGATCTGTGTTGTACAAGAATTGGTAAGATAGCTACTATACCCCAGCAGATGCTTCAAAGGATGAAGTCTAGTGTCAAGTCATATGAGGCAGAGTGTATAGCTTAAGATGGTCACTTTAATGACACTGTTTTCAAGATATATAAAAAAAAGCTTAGTGAGCTTATAATTTTTTTCATTATTGTTAGTGTGTATGTTAAAATGATATAATTTTTTGTCAATATAGCACTCAAATATTAGATTATATAATATGTCCATACATTTTGTCAAATCCAGTATAAAGCATTATGGTAATTTGAACTTTTCTGATTATTGTGTATGATGTTACTAACGAATAAAGAATTTCTTTATGATATTACTTGAGGTAGTGAAATTCCATTTTCTACTTGAATGGTGAATTAGCATCATTTAAAAAATTTATACTGTTTGCTTTCATAGGTTGGAAAAAGAGCTGGCAAAAAATTGACTCTTTCTGTTCAAGATATTTCACAAGATGATGAAGTTGCAGCTACAGCTGCTACAGGAGAAGACACTCCTTCTGTAGTTGAAAAGGTATGAAATAGGCCTAGTAGGTAATATTAGAACAGCTTTTCATATTTTTCAGAACTGAATGAATACAACAATAAAGTTGGTAAAAGAGTAGAGTGCAGTGAAACTGCATTTCCTTGTCTTCAGTTATTTTTATTTTCAAAAAATGAAAATAAAATGGTAGTTGAGTTGAATGCCAAAGGCTGTTTTCTTTGTAGAGATTATATGTGTACAAACTACTTTTTGTAGTTCTACTCAAGTGCTATATTTTGTCAAGGAAAATCCAACAACCTTATTTTTATCATCTGTCTTACACTATATATTGTTCAGTCCTCAAATATTCCAAGATAATCAGCAGGCCTTCTGATTGTTAGTTTAATTTAAATAATTATAGTTCAAGCTCTTGTAGAGAATTGTTGTTCAACCGATGATTCTTTCTATGTCCATGATGTGAGGAGTGTACTGATCTTAAATCGAAACTTGGTGCGTTACTGTATGAAGTCGAGTTACTTGAAGAAATGATTGAAACTAGATGACACAGAGAGAGAGAGAGAGAGAGAGAGAGAGAGAGAGAGCAGAAGATTCATCAGAGACAAAATTGTCTAGTAAATTTCTAAGCAGAGTGTACCTTGATCCTTGATTCAGGCCTCAGTACAGAATGGTCATGTGCATACTTCTCTGGTTTGGAGGGATTTAGCTTGGTTGGAGAACTTTGTTTCCAGTGCAATAGGTAACATTTTTAGTTGCATTAGCATATATGCATAAAGTACCAGTTGTCTATCCTTCCACCTTTCTGTTTGTCCTTCTGCATGTAATAACTCAACTTCCATAGGATGGGTTTTCACGAAATTTTATATTTGGCCCTTACAAAAAGATTTACCAAGCCTTAAACACCTCGATGAAATCACCTTGCAGGTGCCTGGTTTTCAGACTCTGCAATTTTCAGAACTGAAGCCTTTCTTGGTAAAAGCACCCTTTTGTTCCCCTCACCAATCCTGTTGACCTTCTTTGTACCTGTTCTAGCAGCTCTAAAGCCTTCCAAAAATGAGGCATACGGACCTGTATGCAGTACTCAAGGTGTGGTCTGACCATTACCTTATACAAATGGTTAATCACCTTCTTATCCCTGGTAGCAAAATTCCTGTATATCAGTGGTTCTCAAAGTGGGTGCCACGGCACCCTAAGGTGTCACTTACTCTTTATAGGGGTGCCACGGTGTCAAATTTAGTGTCGGCTTACATCATGGGCATCGCTACAAAAGGTCATTGAATTTCATGCAACTGTGTAAATTAGAAGTTGTCATGAAATAATTGCTGACCGCATCGCAGTGTTTATGTACATACACCTACATATACGGAACAGCCGAGCCGTCCGTTGCGTACACAGTATTTGAAACAGCACCACCTTACAAAATATTCTACCACCGCCCATTGCACCCGGTGCTGGGATTGCCGGGCATTTTTCATAATGGTTTAGGGTGCCTTCACATTAAAAAGTTTGAGAACCACTGCTGTATATCATTGACAAAATACCATGAGCTGTCCTGGCAGCCAGTCTGCACTGCTCAGAGAACTTTATTGCCATCCCGTGCTGTTGCCTCAATGGCATAGGACTGCAGGGAAAGTCAGATCTAGAGGAACCCTGTATAAATAAAGGACTAATCAAAGCCATCTATTTCAGGTTACTGTGTCCCCAACCTGACTGGTGTGAATAGCAAACACCACTGGTTATCTGGAGAAGGAGTAGTGGAGATCAGGTGCTTGCATTAGCCTGGGGTGAATCTTATAGTGGCCTCCAGGACTATGCTGGCACACCTCCATTCTCCTGTATACATCTATGATGAGGATAGGGGTCCAGCGGTATATTCTGCAACCCATGACAAGGAGTTTCTCTCCTCTGTTGGCCGTGCATCTCCATGATCAGGATGTTAGTTTTCCCCGAGTCTGGAATGCTGCAGATGCATATGTTTCCATCAGGAAATTCATAATGAGTGAACCAGTATGGTTACTTGTATTTCCTCAGTGATGTAATACAAAACATGTGGGGCTGTCATCATGAGAGATGTTTATTTTTACACCAATTCAACTTTGATATAATGGCATCACAACCTAAAAGATCAATGCTATAGGATCAATTTTGTGTCCTTTCTTCATTTTATTTATAAAATGTATAATGAAATTTGCTATAAATTTCTCCATGCCTTAATAAAGAGTTGAAGTAAGAACAGTAGTTTATTATTATTATTATTAGTAGTAGTAGTAGTAATAGTAGCATATGATGCAAGAAAGCAAGCTTATACAGCATCAGTAAAAAAAACCTTTCCACATCACGTATCCATCCACCCCAGTAGTTTTCTCTAGTTCTTTGAATTTATTCCAACTATCTACTTTCACGACAACAAATCGAAGTTTGTTCCAACAATCAGTCATCTGCTACCCAAAGTCAAACTTCTGCACATCTGTCCTGCAACTGTTCTTCCTTATTTGAATTTATGCCCCTCGTGTGTATTCCTGAGCTAGAGGAAGAATGAAATCAATATTGAGCTTGCTCAATCCATTCAAAAACTTAAAACACCTCAATTAGATCACCTCATGGGTGCCTAGTCTCCACATTCTGCAGTTTACAGAACTGAAGCCTTTCTTGGTATGACTACCCTTTTTCATTTCCTTCACCAATCTTGTTGCGCTTCTCTGCACCTATTTCTGCAAATCTACATCCTTCCTAAAATAAGGTTTCCAGACTTGTACACAGTATTCAAGATGTGGCCTAATCATTGCCTGATACATAGGGATAATCACCTCCCTATACCTGCTGGAAAAATTCTTGTATATATCATTGACAAAACCCCATGAGCTGGCCTGGCAGTCTGTCTACATTGCTCAGAGAACTTCATAACTGACTGCACAATTATCCCATGGTCTTTTTTGTTTTCCTCTACCCTGAGTATAGAAGTAAACAGTTGGTACATTAATATGGGATTACTGTTACCCATATGCAGTACCTTGCATTTGTGTGTTAAACTTCATCTGCCATTTCTCAGCCCATCTGCCTAATTTTTTTAGATCTTAGTTGATAACTTATGTCAAATATTTGTTACTGTTTTTAAGAATAGACTTGTGTGTGAATGACTTTTCATGCAACTGGTTAAATGTGGAAATATAAGTATATGACACAAAATAGGAATTAACTGTGGCACACAGGTTTTAAGAACAACTTGAATGCTGCAAGCCCAGGAGACTTGTGTATTAAAATTGTTTGAGATTCCTTTTGATTTCTTTCTGGTACAAAGTAAGAGGAGATAATTGCTATAGCTGTAGTTTTCTGTAGTTTTTTTACCCTGATAACGTTCCTATATTGTCATCTGAAGTTAGTGTGGAAGTAAGGATGGACAGTAAAAGTTATGGTCAGCTGTTTTAGTTGAATCTGAATTCAATATAGTTTGGAAAGGATGCTATATGGTTGTTTTCCATTACATTTGTTGTGGAAGTTGATAGCCTAAATAAATTTAAGGCTGAGCTGGACAGGCATTTGGAATGAATGGAGGTGTGAAATGGGAGGTTTTTTTTTTTTTGTTTTTGTTTTTGTTTTTGTTTTTTTTTTTTTTTTTGGGCTGTTGCTGTTTGTTTGTTTGTTTGTTATTTGGTTTTAGGAGCATTAGCAACTAAGGCCATATTGCTCCGGGGATATGCAGTGGTCATGGGCTTGAACCCCGGTCTAATCAAGAAGTGTGTGCTACGCACTGCTGCTCCTGTCCACCTGGCTACGGAGGCACCTGGGCTGATGCAGCATAAGCTTGCTTTCCTGCATCGTATACCTCTACTAATGCTAATCTGCAACATTTTTTCATTATTATCAGTTTCAGTTTTGCACTTTTATATCATTCTGTATTTTGAAAGTGAAATAGTAGTATGACAATCAGCAGCAGCCTAGAGGGCAAGTTGCTGGGGATTTCAAGAGCTGCTGTGAGTCATTATGGAACAAGCAAAAACATGGGCTGTGTTAGGGTAACTAAGAGTAAGAACAAGTGCATGTATACTTGTATGTACATTGATGCTAGAAGTATAGTAAATAAAATTGATGAATTTGTAGTGCTGATCAAGACATCAAAGGCAGATATTGTTGGGATATCAGAGACATGGTGTCACACAGATGTAAGCAGTGCAGAATTGGAATTTGGAGGGTGCAGAAAGGACAGACAGGGTAGGAAGAGAGGAGGGGCTATGCTGTTAGTTAAGAGACACATAAAAAAATAAAATCTAAGGAAGTGCATCCAGTTGACATGGGTGGACAGTGCAATGTCAAGTCGTTTGGTGTGACATAAACACTGGGAAAGGGAAAATGAGAGTAGGAGTGTTATAGGCCTAATGACTATGATGAGTACAATGAACATTTGTGCAGAGAAATAGAATGATCCAGTAAATCAGAATGTCTTGTAATGGGGGATTTTAATCTTCCAGATATTGACTAGAACTTGTGGGTTGGTCACTTGCCAACTAGCAAGATTTTTGTGAATTTATAGGAGGACTGTTTTCTACAGTAACATGTCCGAGAGGTAACCAGAGGGAGTAGTACCCTGATTTGATTATCAGCAGTGATTATTCATGCATTAAGAATTTGCAGATAAAGGAATCACTAGGTGACAGTGATCACAGTGTACTGATGTGGGATTTACTTAAAGATGTAACTACTATCAAGGGTAAAGGGAAGGGTTTTTGTTTTCGTAAAGGCAACTACAGTGGTCTCAGACAGTTTTTAAATTCTATACAGTGGGATAAACTGATGATGTTACTAACGGTGAATTCTAAATGGGAAGCCTTCAGGGACTTAATCTTGTAGGCTACTAGGCATTTCGTACCAACTAAGAAATCCTGTTCAAGGTTCAGGCCTAAATGGATGTCGGATGAATTAATGAGGCTTGTGACAGAAAAGAAAAATGCATGGGATGCGTATAAATTATCAGGTAACACAGAAGCCTATGGTGGATATAAGCTGGTCTATAATCAAGTCACAAAGGAGGCTAGGCAGGCAAAGACAGATTACGAGAAATCTTTGGCAAAGTACGTAAAGAAAAACAGCAAAGAGTTTCTTACTTATGTAAACTCTAGAAGGAAGGGGATGAATCAGATTGGCCCACTTAACATAAATGATTCAACTATTGGTGATCCTGCTCAAGTAGCTGATAAACTGAATGAGTATTTTGCATCTACATTCACACATGAGGAGTTATTCAAGGAGGGGAATGCCAGAAGTTTATCAAACTCTAACAGCGAGATAAGTGATTTTGTAATAATTGAGAAGTAAGGGGAGGAGAAATTGTTGAAGTTAAACATAAAAAAGGCACTTGGGGCAGATAGAATCTATCCAGTTATAATGAAGGAGGCAGCAAGGGAAGTAATAAAACCCTTAGCCATAATTTTGAGAGCATCCTTAGAGTCAGGGGAGTTCCCATGCACTGGATATGTACAAATGTATCCCCAATTCACAAAGTGGGTTCAAAGGGTGACACAAATAATTATACACCTGTTGGTTTAACTTCTGTTGTGGGGAAAATAATGGAGTCACTGTTTAAGGAGGTGATAATGGATCACATAGATCCTGTATCACCTCCTGTATCACGTCCTCCTGACGCAAAAAATTATTTTGATATCATATACTTGGATTTCAGGAAAGCTTTTGATACTGTTCCGCATGGAACCCTGTGTACAAATTGGAGCAGTATGGCATTAAGTGCAAGTTGTTGCAATGGATAAAGAAATGGTTGACTGGGAGACAGCAGAGAGTGGTAATAAATGGATATTTCTCTAAGTGGACTAGGGCTATTAGTGGAGTCCCCCAGCATTCAGTGCTGTTGTTTTGTGTATTCATCAATGATATCGATGAAGGTATATCAGGCTTAATGTCCAAGTTTTCAGATGATACAAAGGTTGGCAGGGTTGTTAACGACAGTAAAGACAGTATGCTACTGCAACTGGATCTAGGTAAGTTGGGAAAATAGGCTGAGAAGTGGCAACTGAAGTTTAACATTGACAAATGCAAAGTACTGCATATGGGTAGAAGTAACCCAAGAAAAACGTACCGTGTGGTACTACACTCAGAGAGGTGGAGACTGAAAAAGACCCGGAGGATAATTGTGCAGTCAGATATGAAGTTCTCTGAGCTCTGGCAGACTGGCTGCCAGAGCAGGTCATGGAGTTTTGTCAATGATATATAGGAATTTTGCTAGCAGAGACAAGGAGGTGATTATACCTTTGTATAAAGCAGTGGTCAGGCCACACCTTCAGTACTGTATATAGGTCTGGAGGGCTTATTTTAAGAAGAATGTGGAGTTGCTAGAACGAGTACAGAGAAGGGAAAAAAGATTGGTGAGAGGAACAAAGGAACAAAGTTGCAGCATCTGGAGCCTAGGCACCTGCGAGGTGATCCGATATAGTTATACGAAGCCTGGAATGGTTTGAGCAGCCTCAATGCTGACATGATACTTCCACTTGCTCAGATTAAGAACCTAAGGGAGCATAGATTCAAATTGAGGAAAGACAGTTGTAGAATAGATGTGCAGAAGTTTGCCTTTAGCCAGTGTGTAGTTGATTGATGGAGCAGACTTTCATCTGTTAGCATTAATATTAGCATTAGTAGATGCATGTGATGCAAGAAAGCAAGCTTATGCAGCATCAGCCAAAAAAAAAAAAAAAAAAACCTTCCACTTCACCCCTCTGTTCGTTCGAAATACCAGTCCAGCTGAGCCTTAAATTTATTTAGGCTATCAACTTCCACAACAAGGGATGGAAGTCTGTTCAACCAACCTAACTACCCGCTGGCTAAATGCAAATTTCCGCACATCTATCCTACATCTGTCTTTCTTCAATTTGAATTTATGCCCTCTCAGGTGATTATTCTGAGCAAGAGGAAGAATCCCATCAGCATTGAGCATGCTCAAACCATTCAAGGCTTTATACACCTCTATCAGATCACCTCGCCGGTGCCTAGTCTCCAGACATTGTAGTTTGCAAAACTTAAGCCTTTCTTCGTAAGAGCAACCCTTTGTTCCATTCACTAATCTTGTTGCCCTTCTCTGTACTCGTTCCAGCAGCTCTACATCCTTCTTGAAATGAGGCCTTCAGACCTGTATACAGTACTCAAGGCGTGGCCTGACCATTGCCTTATACAAGGGAATAATCACCTCCTTATCCCTGCTAGAAAAATTCCTGTATATCATTGACAAGACACCATGAGCTACTGTTGCAACCTGTCTGCACTGCTCAGAGAAATTCATATCTGCCTCACAATTACCCCCAGGTCCTTTTCAATTCTCTACCACTGTCAATGTAGTACCACAGAGTTGATAAGTTGCACTGGGGTTGCTGTTTCCCATATGTAGTACTTTTCATTTGTCAATGTTAAACTTCATTTGTCACCTCTTAGCCCATCTGCTCAACCTTTCCAGATCCTGTTGCAGCAGCATAGCGTCAGTAGTGGCCTTAACAACCCTGCCAACCTTTGTATCGTCTGCAAACTTGGACATTAAGCTTGATATACCATCATCAATATTATTTATAAATACAGAAAACAATAATGGACTGAACACTGAACCCTGAGGGACTCCACTAATAACATTAGTCCACGATGAGCAGTGTCCATTGATTACCACTCTCTGTCTTCTCCCCCTCAACCACCCCTTTATCTATAGCAGCAATTTGCCTCCAATGCCACACTGCTCCAATTTGTGCAGCAGTCTTCCAAGTGCAACAGTATCAAAAGCCTTTCTAAGATCCAAATATATAATATCAAAGTTATTCCCTGCATCTAGCTCTTTTGTGACTGCATCATAGTATCCAATCAGATTGGTCAGGCAAGACTTTACAAAACCATGCTGTGTCCGAGCTATAACTGAAGTCTTGTCTAGATGATCCTGCAGTGCTTCTTTAACCAGTGCCTCCATTAATTTTCCTGGGACAGAAGTTAAACTCACAGGTCTATAATTACTTGTGTCAGCCTTTGATCCTCCTTTGTGAATTGGGGTCACATTTGCACATTTCCAGTCTATGGGTACCTCCCCTGAGTCCAAGGAAGCTCTCATAATTATGGCTAAGGGTTTGCTTACTTCCTTTGCTGCCTCTTTTAATATAACTGGATAGATCCCATCCACCCCAGGTGCCTTTCTTGTGTTTATCTTAAACAATTTCTCCTCCACTTTACTCTCAGTTATTACAAGATTATCTAGCTTACTGCCAGAGTTGAATACAACTCTAGCATTCGCCTCGCTGAATAACTCCTCGTGTGTGAATGTCGATACAAAATATTCATTTAGTTTGTTAGCTACCTGAGCAGGATCATCAACAGTTGAACCATCGATATCAAGTGGACCAATCTGATTTATCCCCTTCCTTCTAGAGTTTACTTAAGTAAAGAACTCTTTGCTGTTTTTCTTTGCATCCTTTGCCAAAGATTTCTCATAATCTGCCTTTGCCTGCCTAACCTCCTTAGTGACTTGGTTACAGACCAGCTTATATCTATCATAGGCTTCTGTGTCACATGTTAATTTATATGTATACCATGCATTTTTCTTTTCTGTCATGTGTCTCATTAGTTCATCCGACATCCATTTAGGCCTAAATCTTGAACAATATTTCTTAGTTGGTATGTAAAGCCTAGTAGCTTCCAAGACAAGTTCCCTGAATGCTTCCCATTTTGAATTTGCTGTTGGTAACATCAGGAGTTCGTCCCACTGTATAGAATTTAAATACTGTCTCAGACCATCGTAGTCGCCTTTACGAAAGCAATAACTCTTCCCCTTATCTCTGATGGTAGTTACCTCTGAGTAAATCTCACTTCAGCACACTGTGATCACTGCCACCTTGTGGTTCCTTTATCTGCAGATTCTTAATGCATGAAGAATCACTACTGATAATCAAATCAAGAATATTACTCCCTCTAGTTGCCTCCTGAACATGCTGATGTAGAAAACAATCATCCAATAAATCCAAAAAAGCCTTGCTAGTGTGTGAGTGACCAACCCACAAATTCCAGTCAATAGCTGGGAAATTAATATCCCCCATTATAAGACTCTCTGATTTACTCGCCCACTCTATTTCCCTGTACATTTTCTTATTATACTCATCAGAGTCATTAGGCCTATTGCACACTCCTACTCTCAATTTCGATGTCGCAATGCTTATGTCACACCAAACTGACTCGACACTGCACTGTCCAGCAATGTCAACTGGCTTCATGTCCTTGAATTTTATGTGTTTCTTAACTAATAGCATAACCCCTCCTCCTTTCCTATCCTTTCTGTACACATTGTACTCCCCAAATTCCAGTTCTGCATTCCTTATATCTGTGTGACACCACGTCTCTGATATCCCAACAATATCCGCCTTTGATGCTTTGAGCAATATCTCAAATTCATCAAATTTATTTTCCAATCTCCTAGCATTGGTGTACACGCAAGTATGCATGCACCTGTTCTTTTTTTTTAGCTACCCTAACACAACCCATGTGTTTATCTGTACTGCAATGACTCCCAGCAGTCTCTGAAACATCCTGCATCTTGTTTTCCAGGCTTCTGCTCATTCCAATAGAAGCAGTGCAATAATCACTTTTACCTCTGCCAGTGGCTACTGTTAATCTATTAGTCCTTATACCCCCCCAAGCTAGCAGTTTTCCGACCCACCTAACACTGTCTCGATAGCATCAGCAAATATTCTTGCACCCTTTCTATTTAAGTGTATCCCATCCCTGTAGAAGCAGTCTCTCCTTTTAACAAGTACAGACCAGGCTGAAAAAAATTCCATTATGTGAAATAATTCTGTTATGTGATATAAGGATGGTATTAATATAATAATAACCTTCATGAATCTGATTTAATAAATTCTGAATCAATTTTGAATCAACTGTTGTAAGCCACAGAAAGCATGGGATTTTGATGCAAGTCACTGATGGATGGTATGAGATATTCTTCTCTCAAATTATGTATTTTTATTTTATGGCTTCAATAGCAAAATTCCTTGAATTCGAGAATATCACTTTTCTTCATTTATAAATTGTTTTTCTTATTTATTTTTTATAAATGTATCCAGATGAAAGAAGAAATCAAAGATGATGTTGTAAATAGAGTAACTCAAATGTTGGCAAATATGGACATAGAAGGACCAAAGTTAGTTAATGCTAATGCTTGGAGTAATTCTTGGAGTGAAGTAAACTGTGAGTACAATTTTTGTAAACATTTTTTCTTTATGTAGATATCATTCTTAGCAAGTGTAACTGCATAGTGTTTACTTTATTTTTTAACGAGCTGTTTGAAAATGATTGTTTCCGTATAGTTTCTTTTAAAGTTTCTTTAGATAGTACATTTCATGTTTGAAACTTATGGAATGCTTCTGTATTTCTAAGATGCTTTAGTTCTAAAAGCAAATGCCACCTGTCGACTGCATTTTCAATATGGTTATAGTGTTTTTGACTCTAATTGTCTTTAGCTTTGGTGGTTTCAGGTAGCTGTTATGCACAGTTTATTAAACGTAGTAGATTTCATATATTTGACTCCAGATATCATCCAAATTAGTCATTCAAAATGCTAGGAACTTGACATTTTTCCTATTGATTTTCTGTACATTATGTGTATACAGCCATCTAGAATTTGCAGAGGAAGCCAAAATTTAAATGAGCGTACAAAATTTGTTTTAATCATTAAAGGAATTATAATATAGGACAGTTTTTTGTAAATGATAATTCATTAGCACCTTGATTATATCCAAGCTTCTAACTAACCAAAGTGGGGAAAAAAAAAAAAAAAAAAGGAAAGAAAGAAAAGGGAGGGAAAAAGTAGTACAGTATAAAATGTCATTTTGTGTCAGTCAGTATCACCAGTCTTGCGTTGTTTGTACCAGTAGTTCTTGAACTGGGGGATGAGTACAATTCAGGTGAGATGCAATATGGTAATTTGGAGAAATAGTTGAATTGAATATTAATTTAAAATGTTTGAAGGATACTAGTTTATGCAATGGTAAAAAAAAATTATCAGAAATGAATATGAACTGCTATGTTTAGAATTTTGATTTTGAACAGTTTTATTAAATGCTGAAAAAGAGAAATTATAAATTTATTAATTTAGTGAATACTCTATACTCATATACAGTATGAGTATTTTCCACAAACTATTGAACTGTGTTTTCTGTAATAAATTTTTAAAAATGAGTACACACGTTTTTTTGCAACTGTTGTAGGTAATGAATATTGTGCAGTAACAAATGAATCCAGGCCACTATAACTAGTGAAAAAGTTGTGGTTTCTTCTAGCCAAGGTTTATGTTATGAGACAGTTGCAATCCTGGCTAATCAAGGTCCCACCAGAAAAAATAATAATAGTAATTCTTCTCTAAATCTGCATTCGATATAAGAAGTGCATTTATTTGTTTATTAGTTTATTCTGCTTCCATTTAACAGTATATCAATATATTCTGATATCTTGTTAAATGGAAGCAACTTTCCGACTTTAATTCCAGTAAAAACTTTTACCAGAATTAAAGATTGAATTTAATTACTTTTACTATATTTAAAGTTTTCAACTTTAATTACACTAAAAGCTTTGCTATGTGGCATGCGTATGAATTGGAGCATTCTGGTTATATACTTTTATGGTTACCAACTCAGGAAACATCAGTGGATAATAACAATAAAACTAAACTTTTAGTTATGTACCAATGTAAACCCTTGTACATTACTGTAACATAAGTTTAAACTAAACATTTATTCATTCTCTTGATCAATATTGCTAGTTGGTAAAGATACAGAGAATGTAGCTACAATCTCCAAATAATTACAGCAAAGCTCGGAGCAGATGGGAGCACAACAGAATGCTGGTTCTGTGTGTAGTATGTAATGTGATGTATATGCTTTTAACTTCTTTCTGACTGTGGCAATAATACATGTATATATATCTGTATTTGAGGGAGGCTTCCAGAGAGTGTATCAAACCATTGAGGTTAATTATGAGGGCATCTTTGGACTTGGGAGAGATTCCTTTACATTGGAGAAGTACCGATGTATCACCAATACATAAAGGTGGTTGTTCTGAGAGTGAAGTTGGTAACTACAGACCAGTTAGTCTGACTTCAGTGGTAGGGAAAACCTTAGAGGCAATGATTAAGAGTGTAATCCAGAGACATTTAGAGATATATGGCATTCTTTGTTGAAGGAAAATCATGATTAACTAAATTAGTAGGTTATTTTTGACACAGTTACATCGTGAGGATGTAGGGAACAATTTCAACATAGTTTATTTGGATTTTAGCAAAACATTTGATTCAGTCGCTCATGAGAAGTGTACTGTATAAGCTGGAACATGTTAGGATTTCTGAAAAGATTCCAAGGTGGATTGCTGGGTGGCTGAAAGGCAGAAGGGAGAGGTTTGTGATTAATGGATATTCTTCAGGTTGGTGTAACCTTTGGTGTAAGGAATGGGGTCCAGCAAGGATCAGTTCTTGGACTGCTGTTGTTTCTGATTTTCATAAGTGACATTGGCAAAGGAATAGAAGGGAGATGATAAAATTTGCAGATGATGTAAAGATTGGCAGAGTTGTTAATGATCAGCATCAATCAGCACTCCTTCAGAATGACTTGAACAGACTTCAGAAATGGTCAGAAAAGTGGCATATGTTTTAATGCACAAAATACAAGGTCTCACACAAGGGTATTAGCAACCCCAAAATTAATTATACACCTGGTGGGGTTGAATAAAAACAGTGAGGAAGAAAGGGATCTGAGAGTTATGATATGGGTGGATATGAAGTTTTCTGAGCAGGGTAAACATGCAGCCAGGAAAGCCAATGGTGTCCTATTGATGATTTATTGAACATTATCCTGTAGAGATAGGAGGTCATAATCCCACTGTATAAGACAATTGTAAAACCACATTTGGAATACTGTGTTCAAGTATGGAGACTTCATCTGAAAAAAGACAATGAGCTTCTTGAAAGACAGACAGACAATCTTGGATTGTGAAATCGGCAAAAGGACATCCATACAAGAAAAGACTCCAATTATGTGGGCTACAGAGCTTGGCAACCAGGCACCTCAGAGGTGACCTGATTGAGCTCTATAAGGATCTGACAGGGGTTAGGAAACTTGAAGGTGTAATTTTCACTGTTATAAAGAATTCCAGAACTAGGGCCCATAAATTCAAATTATAGGTTTAGACTAGATTGTAGGAAGTTCTCTTTTAGCCAGTGAGTTATTAATTGCTGTAACAAGTTGCCTTCACAGGTAGTTGAGGCTGACAGTTTGAATAAATTCAAAGGTCAACTGGTTAGTTACTTGTGTGAGGAGATATGCACATAATTTGTATTTTCTTATCTCCTTTTTTTTTTTTTTTTGGCCGGCACAGTAATAGCCTGTGATATAGATCCGTGCACTATATGGCAAATACTATATTTTTTGATTTATAGGAATAATATATTTTTTTTACTGTGGGAATAATATAACAGTCCCCCATTTCTTTTTCTGGCAGATGCAAATTAAGTTCACTTCATTACATCATTATGCCATTTTAATACTAATGCTATTATTCTGGCAAGCTTTTTGTTTCAGAAAGTTTTCCATCATAATAGTATTAATATTAAAATTCCATTTTTCCATTCTGGATCCCTGAACTATAGTATTCAATTCTCACAAGCTAGATAGAATGACCAAATCATAATGGTAAACTTTTTATATAACAGGTGCTACCAAGATTATTATAGTTTTTGCAAGGTTACTTAATATAATGTGACATTTAAAAAATGTATTATACACACTACTAAGTGGACCTTTGTGGTTTATAATATGTAAGTCATCATCATCAAACTCTAAAGGCTTTGCCTTGTCGCTGCAACCATACATCCCTGTCTTCTGCTGAACATTTCATTTCCTCATATCCCCTAAAGTTCATTTTCCTCATTAGGTTTTCCAGAATTTTCTTCCTTAGTCATCCCCTTCCTTTCTTTCCCAATATTTTTTCCTTCTGAGATATTCACTAAAAATTTGTTATGTCTTAGGATATGTCCTAAAAACTTAGATTGTCTTTTTGCGCAGTCGTGAGTAGCTGCCGCTTTTCTTGCATCTCGTTCAAGGCAGATTCGTTGGATCGTCGCTCGGTCCAGCTAATCCTCAACATCCTCCTCCAGACCCACATCTCCAAAGCCTCCAGTCTCTTGATATCTTGCTTGCATAATGTCCAGGTTTCACTTCCATACAGCAGCACACTCCAAACGAATGACTTGGCAAACTTTTTCCTGGTCTCCCTGTCGATGTGTCTGCTGGTTAGAATATTTTGCTTGTTACTGAAAGCTTGCTTGGCAAGGGTGATTCTTCTTCTGATATCTGTAGTGCACCGGTTGTCCTGGGTAATGAACTTCACTGTAGCGCACCGGTTGTCCTGGGTAATGTAATTGTTGGGCCTTTAGCATCCTCTTCCACCTTGTCTTCTGTTTCAGTATAGTCATTCTCATCAATTGTTTTTTCTCCACATTAGAGTTCTTCTAGATATTCCTTCCAACACTCACCAATTTCCTCTGGGTCCATCAGTAGGTTCCCTTCTTTGTCTTTAATCATCGTACTCCTCGTTTTGGGATTGTATTGTAATGACTTAATCTTCCCATATGCTTTGTCTGTTCTTCCCTCTGTCAAGTCTTTGTCAGTGTCTTTTATTCATCCAGTCTTGTTTTGCTTCCTGACATTTGGTTGTAATTAGGTTCTCTGTGTATCTATAGTTCTCCTGACCTTCCTCTGTGGATATTTTCCTCTATTTGTTATGTCTTTGTATGAGTTCTAGTATTTCTTCTGTGATCCATGGTTTCCTTGGACCAAAGCTCCTCCTTCCTATTGTCTCCTGCGTTACTTTTAATATACCTTGCTTTATCAAATTTCAGTTGATCTCTCCTGTTATGTTAGCTATGATTTCATTTGTTTTCTCTTTGTAATTCCTCTTAGCATGTTCATATTGTAATTTATCCAAATCCCAGTTAATCTTTCCAATTCGTTTGAATTTCTTAAATCTATGATTGCATTTTGCCATCACTAGACAGTGGTCACTGTCAACTTCAGCTCGAGGATAACTGTGGCTCAACTTTTGGTTGCAGTATCTTGTCTTGACTAGTATGTAATAAATTTGATAGCGTTGTATATCACCTGGTGCTCTCCAGGTGTACCTTCTTCTCCGTGGTACTACAAATAAGGTATTGGTTGTCACCTTATCGTACTGTTCATAGAAGCCAAGCAGCCTGTTGCCACTGCTATTCCTGTTTCCCAGTCCAAACTTCCCAATTCCTACTCTATTATATTGCGATCCAACCACGGCATTGAAGTCTCCCATGATTACAACGTTGTCACCATCCTTTGTCAATTTCAAGAGATCCTCGATTTTTTTCATACATCTCTTCTATTTCCTGGTCCTCACTGTTAGATGTTGAGAAGTACACATGGATAATTACTAGGTTTCTCGGTGATGTTTTTATTTTCACCATTAGTAGTCTGTCATCTACATGGTAGGTATTCATAACATTCTTTGTCCAGTTTTTCTGGATTAGGATACCAACTCCATGTAAGTAATATATAATAAAAGGAAATGAAAATATTAAAAGGGATACATACCACAGTGCATATAATTTGTGACTTCTCTTCTAGAACATATATGCTGGTTATTAATACGTTCCAGTTAGTGCCAGATAACAATACTTTTAATACTGTAATTAAATTTGCCAGATATGCAGAAATTTGGAGTTAAAGATGAGAGTTCGACATATAATTCTTGCTGATGAGGTGAAAGTTCCTGATATTAATTGGATTGGTATAAATGATACAAGAGTGATGTTTTTATCTCATTTAATCATATCTGATTCTTCTTCTTCAGGTTTCATTTTATACTTCCTGTGACTTTAACTTTCATCACAGTCCCATTTGAAAATTATATCTTAGAATGAAGTCACAGTAGTACTGGATTCAGAGTTGTAAAACTCAGATACACTAAGAACAGATTATGATAAACCAAGCTTGATCTTAAAAAGTAACTCAGACTTCTAAAATGGCAAGACAAAATAGAAAATAAAAAGGAGAAGAAAACAATGAAGGCATAATTTAATATAAAATAAACTGAATTCCTGATTCCTTTTAGTTTTAATTAGATTAAGAACTAAAAGAACTGGAACTTCTATTTCAAGTAGAGGCTTTAAAGGCTCACATTTTAAAATTTATCTCAGTCACTTGTAGTGATGTGGAAAGATCATTCTATGCCTTTTAAAATGACTTTGGACAATAAATGTCACAGGCTTACAGTGGGGCTTGTAAAATATATGTTGTTTACATAACAATGGTTATGTAAAATATATTATTTATGTAACAATGGTTATTCCATGTGCAAGTTGTAAAATGATGCTTGTTCTAAACTTTTTGTTAACAGTTTTGTTACTTTTAAATATTGAATACAAGAAATTGTAATTCAGTTAATTGTGATAAACTTGATATAAATTTAAAAATGTTATTGCATATGATAACATTTTGGTGCTTAATTTGCATATTTAATATTAGTATCAGTACTGGCAAATGATGCAGGAAAGCAAGCTTATACAGCATCAGAATAAAAAAAAAAGCACTTCCTATATCACCTGTCCATCATCTTTAATAACAGTTTATCTAGTTGTTCCTTGAATTTAATTGAAAATATCCACTTCTACTCTGCAACAAGAGATGTAAGTTTGGTGTTATAGAGTACACGCTCAACTATACTCACTTTCTGAAGATAAATTTCCACACATCTATACTGCAACCGTCCTTCCTCAATTTGAATTTGTGCCCCCTTGTGTATAGTCTGAGCAAGAAGAAGGATACCATCAGTGTTGAACTTACTGAATCCATTCAAAGCTTTAAACACCTCAATCAGATTTTGCAGGTGCCTAATTTCCAGATGCTACCATATTTAGAACCAAAGCCTTTCTTGATAAGAGCATCCCTTGTTCCCTTCACTAATCTCATTCCTCTTCTCTGCACCTGTTCCAACAGATCCACATCCTTCCTAAAATGAGTCTTACAGACCTGCATGAAGTACAGGAACTCCGACTTACATAATACTCGACTTTATGTAAGTTTTTGTCAGCCGGTGCAAACTTAAAAAAATCGTGGAAACGTATTTTACATCCTGTAGTAATAAATGGAGGTATCACGAAAATATTGTAATGTGAACCCAATAACACATTGTTTTTTTTTTTTTTTTTTTTGTAATTCGTTCCAAGTCCTTGGAAGTTGAAAATGTTGCTATATTACTAAGCTATTTATCTCTGTAAAAGGTCATAATAATGGAAATTGCAGTACCCTTTCATCACTATCATATGTTCCTTTATAAGAATCAATTTTGTGAATGCCTTTGTGATATTTTTCTAAAGCACGTTTCTGGAGGTCACAACCAAAAAACAATAAAAACAGTTTGCACTTTCCTGTTTATTGGGCTTTTCTGTTAGCGCAATCTATTATAAACGGGTAGTAAATTTGAACTTATTGCATTTGCGATAATACCAATAACTAGAATGCTGTGGGTTTTTACGTTATGGTATTATACTTCTCTTCATTCCTATTTACGTATTACAATAATGAAGGGAAAGCGACCAACGGAAAGTGCAAGTGGCGGTAGTGCCAGGAAACGAAATAAAATTGATTTAGAAATGAAGGTGAAAATGATTAAGAAATACAAAGCAGGACAAAGTTTGTCATCTATTTCAAGGGAATTAAGTCTTGCTGCTTCAACAGTGAATACTATTTTAAAGACAGTGCGCTATACATGCACTGTCAAAGGATCAACGCACTTAAGATCAACAGTGTTCACAAATTTTCGAAGTATCGAAGATGGAACAGCTGTTGATAATATGGATTGAAAATCAGATTCAGAAGCGAGTGCCCCTGAGTCTAATGACCATTCAAGCAAAAGCAACAAGTATTTATAAAGATATTAAGGATAAGTACAGCAAACCCCAACCCATGTTCGTGGCAAACAACAGGTTGTTTAATAGGTTCAAGCATCGTGCTGGAAACATAAAATTACATTTAATAACATAATTTTAAATAATGTAAAAACGTAAATTTTACGTTAAGAGACTTTTTGGAAATCTTACGATATTTACCATGCCGTCTTAAACGTTAATAAGGCTTGGGCAGAAATTACTAAAAGTTGTTTAAATGGCGCATGGAAGAAAATATGCCCATGGCACATAAAAGGCTTCGAAGGATTTGTAAAAGATGAATCATATGAAGTGGTTACAGATAAGATCGTAAAGGTTACAGAGCTACTTCAGTTCGAGGTTGATGCTAAAGACGTGGAGGAGTTAATAGAGGAAGAAGAGAAGGAATTATCTAATGAAGAACTTATTGACTTGCAGGCAGCGATAGTGAAAGAAGAAAATGCTGACAAAGCTCAAGATGAACCAAATGAGGAGCCAAGACACTTCATCACCAGAGAAATGGCAGTGGCATTTTGTGAAATTGCATTGGCAATAGCGAGGTTTGAGAAGATGGATCCTGTCAGCGATTGATTCTTAAAAGTTAACAGAGGGGTGAATGATATGCTTGCTTGCTACAAAGAAATCTACGAAAAGAAAAAAGCTACCATCCAGTCATCCTTTATTATGTTCTTTCATAAGGTTTGGCGGCTGACCCCTTCTAAATCTCCACATCCCTCAACCTCTGCAGTGGCGTACTTATCAGCTGAAGACATTGATTTTGGCAATGATGCTCTGGAGGTAAAACTTACTGACGTTATGCCTATCTCCTCTCTTTTTTGTAATTTTATAATTTTGAAATTTTTTTTAATTCTACGCTTTTGTAATTTTTCCTGTGCATGAGATAAAAAAATTGAATAAATACAATAAATAATTCTGTTTACATGTTCATCAAACATTTCTTTTTTGATTCAATCAATTCAGCGAGCACAGTTGCGAGTGCTGCACAAGCATGGGGGAAATTCCGACTTACGTAATGTTCCGCAGAACGCAACTCTTAAGTAAGTCGGGGAGTTCCTGTACACAAGATGTGATCCGATTGTTGCCTTATATAATGGGATAATCACCTTCTTATCCCTTCTGGCAAAATTCTTGCATATCATTGATTAAACCCCATGAGCTATCATGACAGCCTGTCTGTGCTGTTCAGAGAATATTATATCTAATTGCACAATTACCCCATCTCTTTTTCAATCTCTCTATCCTGAATGCGGTATTGCACAGTTGGTATGTTAATCTGGGATTACTTCTACCCATACACAGTACTTTCCATTTGCTACTGTTAAACTTTAGTTGCCATTTCTCAGTCCATCTGCATAACTTTTCTAGATCCTGTTGCAGTAGCATACTGTCATTACTGTCAATAAATACCCTGCCTACTTTTGTATCATCTGCAAACTTGGACATTAAGCTTGATATACCTTTATCAAAATCATTAATAAATATAGAAAACAATAATCGGCTCAACACTGTACCCATGGGAATTCTACTAATAACATTAGTCCAGTAAAACCAGTTTCCATCCATAACCAGTCTCTCTTCTTCCACTCAATCATCCCTTTATCCATAGTAGTAACTTTTTTTAATGCCACACTGCTCTAATTTGCGCAGCAGTCTTTTGTGTACAGCAATATCAAAAGCTTTTATGAAACCTAAATATATATGATTCAAAATAGCGAAATTATAGTAATCTTATAATACTGTAATAAATCTGACTAAAAAATGAATAGCAAATGCTTAGAAAACGGTACTCACCTTGTATAAATCTGCAATAAATTTATTGGTAGATGGTGGCTAAATTTAGGTTGGAAGAAGCATTAAAAAGAACTAAGGTGGGGAATGGGGTGAAAATATTTTAAACAGATTTTAAAATGAGCGCAAGGAAGTAGAAATGCAGATCTCCAATCCTTGGTTGCCATAAAGAGGTTAAAGGACGCAAATGAAAAAAAGAGAAGACCAGTGGTGCCAATAGTCGTTACGAGAGACTTTCGTTGAATAAACCATCATCAGTTGGCAAATGGGAGAGAAGTGAGCGCGTGTTGTATTTAAAGTTTATCTATACTCTCGTGATGCTCTTTTTGACACGTGGGAACTTTAGCCGCGAGAGATTCCAAGCCAGTGAGAGGTTGAAGGGAAGTTTAGCGTTAATAACGTTGAGATCGGAATGGTGTCAGTACCATTCGATGGTGAGGGCTTCATATTGAAGAATTCTGTAGCTCGATCTAAGTTTAATAATAGATGGCAGAGTCAACGAGGGGGGTGTGATTGTGGGTTTGAGCATGGGTTGTTAACTCAGTGCAGGATTGACTTGTCCTGAAACTGTTGAAGTGGTAGTATGCGCGGGTATTGGAAGTTGTGGAGGAACCGAATTTGGTGGTAGTGCTGCCGATGTAACAGGTGTCGCAGTTTGGTTGGCATTACAGGTGGTAGATGACTTTTAACCGGTGAAATACCACCACTTTGCTTATTGGAGGCTTGAAGTGGTGAAACCCATGTTTAGTCTCTAGAGCAAAGTTTTCCGGCATCCCCCTCCCCCCATACTTCTCCTTCAACCCATGCACGGTAGTAAGTACTATAGGTTTTGATACCTTTCGTGTTTGGGGTTTTCATAAAAAAAAAAAAAAAATTTATGAGATATATTATATTATTGAGATCATTGATGGGATATTTGTGTGTATCTTTATAAGAATTAAATAGGGAACCTAGATTTAATACCAAGATTTTTAGAAAAAACACGCACACCGGCAAATATCTACATTTCACTTCACATCATCCCCTTAGTACCAAAAAAGCCGTCCTACACAACCAAATCTACAACGCTATCAAATTCAGCTCTTCACAAAACGATCTACACAATGAACTTCAATACCTTACTGATAAATTCATAGCCAGGAGCTACCCCCCTCAACTCATCCAACACACAATATTCACCTTTAAAAACAGTATTAATAACCCCACCAGACACAGTAACAAGACAAATACTCGCATAGTTCTCCCTTTACCATAGTGAACTCGCAGCACAATTCCGACGTACATTCAGAGATACCGACATCTCCCTCACCTTCTCCACTTACAATAAACTAGGTTCCCTATTTAATTCTTATAAAGATACACACAAATATCCCATAATTGATCTCAATAATATAATATATCTCATAAAATGCCAACCAAACTGTGACACCTGTTACATTGGCAGCACTACCACCAAATTCGGTTCCTCCACAACTTCCAATACCCACGCATACTACCACTTCAACAGTTTCAGGACAAGTCAATCCTGCACTGAGTTAACAACCCATGCTCAAACCCACAATCACACCCCCCTCGTTGACTCTGCCATCACTATTATTAAACTTAGATCGAGCTACAGAATTCTTCAATATGAAGCCCTCACCATCGAATGGTACCGACACCATTCCGATCTCAACATTATTAACGCTAAACTTCCCTTCAACCTCTCAGCGGCTTAGAACCTCTCGCGACTAAAGTTCCCACGTGTAAAAATGAGCATCACAAGAGTATAGATAAACTTTAAATACAACACGCGCTCACTTCTCTCCCATTTGCCAACTGATGACGGTTTATTCAACGAAAGTTCCTCGTAACGACTATTGGCACCACCAGTCTTCTCTTTATTTCATTTTTTCATTCGCGTCCTTTAACCTCTTTATGACAACCAAGGATTGGAGATCTGCATTTCTACTTCCTTGCACTCATTTTAAAATCTGTTTAAAATATTTTCACCCCATTCCCTGCCTTAGTTCTTTTTAATGCTTCTTCCAACCTAAATTTAGCCACCATCTACCAATAAATTTATTGCAGTTTTATACAAGGTGAGTACCGTTTTCATTTTTTATATGATTCAAAATTATTTTTTGCATCCAGTTCCTTTGTTACTGCATCATAATTACTAATCAGATTGGGCAGTCTAGTTATAACTAAATAGCCAGTTGTATGAGGCTTTTTTTCAGCCTTGGCCAAACTAAAGAATGGTTCAGAAAGTTGCTGATGAGTTTGTTTGCCTCCTTGAATTTATTTTGGTTCTGTTTCTTTCTTTTTTATTTATTTATTTATTTTTTTGATGTCTTAGTTATAATCAGGGCAATTCAAAATTTGTGCAACCTAAATATCAGTAATTAAACTGTATTAATTTATCATTTGATTATGTAATCAATTAATTATAATGTTGAAATTGCCCACCTTCTTGAATACAAACATACACTATTCTCATGATATCCAATAACATTAGTTATTGGTATCATGTTTTTGTAATGTTAAATGACTGTGTTCACAAATTCATTCTGTGTATTAGCTTTCAGTTCCCCCAATGTGTGTGAATTATTTTTATTCACTTTGTCTTTCAATGATTTTGAACAAAAGTTTTGTTTAGCTATAAATGCATGTTCAGATGTGGAATGTCATAATGACTTAAAGTACAAATAATTAGGATGAGTTTGTGTAACTTTATGACCATTGTTCTGTATACAGAGGTGTATAGCATCTTTCTACGGCTTTATTTACCATCCCATGTTCTTATGGGTCAGTTTAACTACTGTGACAACATGACATTTTTTGTATTAGTTACGTGATATGGATTGCTTTCCCTGTTTTTTGCATTTTGTATATATGAGAGTAACTTTATCAACACTCATCCTCTTAAATAGTAGAAATGTTCACTTTTGCCTTGTACAACTTAGCACAAGACTTTCATGTGGGTACTTGAAGAGAGAGCAAGGGAGAAGCTTTAGTTGTTTTCTTCTCTCTCATTTGTTTGGCATCTTCAGTTCTCATCTCTGACTGGCAAGTTTTTACTTTCCTTTATTTTTGCCTTTCTTGGTTCCATCTAGGTAGCTGTATGATGTTATGATCATGAGTATTTAGTATAAAGGCGTGATTGTATCTCTGTTAGCTACTTCAAGGAAAGGACAAATGCCTTTAAAATATTGATGTACTTAATAAGCATGATTTTTGTTATTAATGTAAGGTTTCTTGTATTGTTTTTAATCAGTAATTGGTGTCTACATCATCATCATCCAGAAACTGTTAGTTATATTAAAACAAATGAAAGGTTGTTTTGTGATACTTTCAGTGCACTTTACAGTGCTTTTGCTTATTATTATTATTTTTTCTTGTTTAGATAAACCAGTACACATTGGAATAATTTGTGATAATTGTGAGCAACCTATTCATGGTATAAGGTATAAATGTGGGTAAGTGATTTAAATTACATTTCTGTATAGTGTTTTTTTAATGTTATTAGAAGACATTGATGAATATCCTAGAAATAGCAATAGAAACTAATGACAAAGAAAGATTAACATTGGTTGAAGATTAAATAGACATGTAGGAAATGACAATGACATCTACAGAGATATTTTAGGAAAATTAGGAGACAAAAATAAATTAATAATAATAATGATAAAAGGCTGCTAGAGTTTTGTGCAAGGCATTCACTCTTAATTATAAGCATATCACAGTTTTAATGAAAAGTGTATATTAAATACATTACAAGAAAATTATAATAAGCAAAAAGCATGACAAGAAAAGAATAATATCATTATAGAAGGAATCTTCAAGTAGATGAAGATAGAGCATATAGAACAGTGTTTCTCAGTCTGTAGTCTGCTGACCACTTGTGGGCTGCATAACTTAAGAAAGATCCATGGTACCACTAGACAAAAAAACTTTTTTTTTGTGGTAGGCAACAATCCCATTAACAGTGGAGATACAAGTATGACCTAATGTATACTACTTGTATATATGTTAAGTATGAGTTCATATCATCATATTTAAGAAATAGTTGTTAATATATTTCCATGTATAGTTTTTCATTTTTTGTGGTCTATGGCCTCTACCTCAACTGATGTTCAAAATCATGGACCACTTCATGAAAATCATGAAGTGGTCCATGATTTTCATCTCAAATATAAAAATTATTCATGTCTGAAAAACAGTTTGAGAAACACTGATATAGATGATTTGAGATTGGAGGTGGTATTGAACAAATTAAAAATTGTAATTAGGGCTAAAAATAAAAGTATTAGACAAAAATGAGAAAGCTCTCAGGTTTACCAACAACCATTCAATATAGAAACCTTGCTCAAAAGTTAAATAACATTTCCTGATGCTAACATGATTTTTGATGAAAAAATAGCAAAAATTTGAGAGAGCTGTAAAAGAGATATGTGAAAAGATATCTATGACATGAATTTTAGCATTTAGTTAAAAATCTTAAACACAAGGAAAAATCTTAACTACGGTAATTAAAAATGATAAGGGCAAAATTAAAACAGAAAAGAAGGATATTTTAGAAATACTTTGATTTTTTGATATTTTGGAATTTTGAAATACTTGGTTATTTTAGTCATTTTATATTTTGAAAAAACAATGTGCTTCATAAGAAGGCAAAAGTGAAGCATCTGAAAGTTCTAATGTCTCTGAGCTGAGTGCAGAAAAAAAAATTAGGTTGCTTTTTAGCACATGACTTTTTCAGGTTCTTACATTGGTAATTCTATATTGCAGGTAATTCTATATATTAATTGCAGCAATTATAAAGTAATGGCCGTTTTGAAGAGTACTGGGTCTAAACAAAAACTTTTTTTATTGTTTTCTCCTTCACTATGATAACAGGCAAAAATATATTGTTACAAAAGAGATACAAAATGAAATTAAACTTAATTTTTAAGTGGAAAAAATGTTTTGTAATAGTTTTGTGTAGGTAACTTTTCTTCATAAAAGGAGTTCTGTTTTTAAAACGTGTTACTTTTTTTTTCTTTTTAAGTAAAACATTCACTGTTTCTGTGTTGTATTATTGCATAAAAGGCATCTATATTTTACAGAAAAATTCCTGCTAATTGTTAAAACTACTAACTATTCCTTCATGTACTGTGAAATCTTAGTGATGAGTGATATCATAAACGTTTGTTTGTGGCATAATTTTTACATTTCTAAAAATCATTTACAGGATCATTTTTTATAACATCACTGTATCAGCAGTGTAATCAAGGTATAATGTTATTGTTAGTTTAAAATCTGAAATAAACATTAACTTGTTGCTAACACACTGTGCATAAGATTGGTATTTATAAATAGGCTTTTCCATTGATTGAATTATCTTTAAATGGTCCTACATATTAAAGAATTAATATTACATCAGAATTTAAGGATATTAACTTGAAAAAAATAATAAACACACACACACACACACACACACACACACACACACACACACACACACACACACACACACACACACACAGAGTCCAGTCACAATATTATGACCACCCCCCCAATGCAGACATCACACATGCCTAGCAAATCATACAGCACATGTGTCAAGTTCACACACCGCAAGCATATAAGGCTTTATGTTCGGCATCTAATGAACACAGTAACAGCCTCAGTCATGGGCAAAGCATGCGACCTATCAGACCTGGAAAAGGCGTGATCATCGGCTATAGGGCCAGGAGTGCCAGCATTTCCAAAACAGCAGACTCTGTGAAATGCTCACGTGCTGCAGTGGTGAAAGTGTATCAAGACTGGACAAATGGGACAGTTTTGATGACTCAACGTGCCAACTGTGGAGCCCCATGCATCATTGATCCCAGAGGTGAACGTTGGCTGAAATAGTTGGTCAGGACCGATCGGCATGCTACTGTTGCTCAACTGGCTGAACCATGGGGCCACCAGAAAGGTCTCCAACACAACAGTGCAGTGCAGTGAACCCTGTTGCACATTGGGCTCCAGAGCAGACGCTTGGTGACAGTACCCATGCTGACAACCATTCATTGCAAACAACGGTGTCAGTTTGCACAGCAATACTGACACTGGACCCTGGCCGAGTGGCAACGGGTGGCCTTCTCCGATGAGTCACGGTTTCTGCTCCACTGAGTGGATGGACCGTGGCGTATTGGGCATGAAACCTCCGAGAACAAACACCTGGACACGATTGTTTAGCAGAAGGCAGGCTGGTGGGGGCAGCGTTATGGTCTGGGGAATGTTTTCATGGCATGGCTTGGGTCTGCTGATACCTCTGGAGGGCACCCTGAATGCAAATTACGTACTGATTACCCCGTTACCTATTGATCGTCGCCAATCAAATACACTCATACATGTTGACCATGTTCCCTGGGGGTGATGGTATCTATCAGCAAGACAGTGCGTCATGCCATGTTACCAGAATTGTCCCCGAGTGGTTTGAGAAGCACAACGAAGACTCCCTTGGCCACCGAATTCCACGAATCTTAACCCAATTGAAAATCTATGGGACAACCTCAATCGGCACATCAGACGGATGGATCCTCCACCAAGGAACCTACAGGAACTCCGGTGTGCACTGCAGTCTGCATGGTCACAGGTACCCTTAGCAACCTTCTGCAGACTTATTGAGTCCCTTCCACGGCAGCTGGCTGCAGTGCATGCTGCAAAAGGTGCATATTCTGGATACTAGGCAGGTGGTCATAATAATGTGATTGGACCTTGTGTGTATATATATATATATATATATATATATATATATATATATATACACACACGATAAATGTGATGTTAAATCAGAAACGATTTAACATCACATTTGCCTGAGAATATACAAATCATTATTTTATTCAATAGATATAGCATAAAATGATACCTATCACGACAAATTAAAATTTAAAAACAAAATTGGCAGTGACTATCTGCAACTTACAAAGGACCCTATCAGCCTCTGTATAAAGCAAAGTTAATAATAATCATAATAATTCCATATTTACATAATACAAATTATAAAATTTTAAATCTAAAAAACCAAAAATACCAAAAAATACTGCAAAATACAAAATTTATCAGTTATTATTGAATAAGGCTTACATTGAAAGGCACGTCTTCATGGGGCTAGCACCTCTCAATATATGCCATCAATAACAACCAAAACTATCTGTATCTGCTAATTGTATGCCAGCTTAACCATTTTTATGATATACTAAATATAGTATGAATCATAGGTTTAAGTACAAAACAGATAGTTTTGGTTGTTATTGATGGCATATATTGAGAGGTGCAAGCCCCATAATTTGTATTATGTAAATATGGAATTATGATTATTATTAACTTTGCTTTATATAGAGGCTGATAGGATTCGTTTTGTAAGTTGCAGATATTCACTGCCAATTTTGTTTTTAAATTTTAATTTGTCATGATAGGTACCATTTTATACTGTATCTATTGAATTAAATAATGATTTGTGTGTGTGTATATGTATATATATGCATGTAGGAATTAATGGGTCTGATAATAGTGCAAGGATGGAAGTGAAATTTACACAAAATACCAAAAACAAATAGGGAAAAGAATAGTAGAAATTGGAAATGATGTAATAGTGAAAAAGAAAGAAAGAATGTGAATATCCTATATGTTGTAATGAATTAAGAGAATTAAAGGCTGAAATTTTTTTTTTTTTTTATGTGAACCCCAAACACGAGAGGTATTAGAACCTATAGTACTTAGTACTGTGCTTGGGTTGGAGGTTGAGAAGACGAAAGAAGATATTTGTTGACATTGGACTTGAACTTCTGTAGATTGTAATTTTCAGGAAATACATATGAAGGAAGGTTGTTCCAGAAAACAGCAGTTGAATGAATAAACAAGGAAGATGAAAAGTTGGTTCTGTGAGTTTGAAGTTGGACAATAAATGGATGTTGGCTGGTGGCGGCACGTGTTCGGACTGTTTTGAAAGAGGGAGCGGGAATTATAGAAGCCAATTCAGAAGAACAGTGCCCATGGAAGTATCTGTAGAAGAGGCATGCAGCAGAAACAGTACGTATATGAGAAAGCGAGTGGAGAGACTCTGTTAGAGATCAATCATTAATTAACCTAACTACCCTCTTCTGAATGGAATCAAGAAGCCTGAGAGAGGTTTTGGGGGCACCACCCCAGATGTGGGAACAATATTCCATGGCAGGGTGGATTTGCGATTTATACAGAATGAGCAGCTGTTTGGAAGAAAAGTAACGCCGAGAGCGAAAGAGAAAACCAAGTTTTTTAGATGCAGAGGAAGCAATATTTGTAATGTGCTTGTGCCAAGATAGATTAGAAGTCAGGGTAATCCCCAAAAGAGATATATCATTTTTTCGCCTAGAAATCAGAGTGTCACTAAAGATAAGTATAGGAGCAGAAGAATCCTTTTTGCGAGATATAAGACAAGACTGAGTTTTAGAAGGGTTGAAATCAACTAAGTTGTCTTTGCCCCACTGGAGAAATACCTGAAGATCGGCATTTAAGGAATTGGTAGCAGATTTTCGAGAAGTTGAAGCTGATTGAGCAGGACAAGGTTTCTCAAAATGGAAAGTGGAATGCAATGTGCTATCATCAGCAAAACTATGGATAGCATTTCCAGTCAATGGAAGAAGGTCATTAATATACAAGAGGAAAAGATTGGGGGACACCGGCATTAGTGGAGAAGTTAGAAGACAGAGAGCCATCTGCCATCACCCTCAGTGAGCAGCGATCAGAGAGAAAACTGGATAACCAATTACTAAAAACAGTTGGCAAACCATAAGATGGAAGCTTGTTTAGAAGACCTTTATGCCAAACACGATCAAAAGCCTTTGAGATGACAAGAGCAACTACTTGTGTTTCACCGAACCTTTCCATTGAATTAGTCCATAAATGGGTAACATAAGCCAGAATATCACCAGTGGATCGACACTGACGGAATCCATACTGGCGATTGTTGATCAGACAGAAGGTTTCTAGGTAGTTTAAGAGTTGGCGGTTAACTGATTTCTCCATTACTTTAGAAAAAGTAGAAGTAATTGCAATGGGATGATAATTGGATGGGAGTGATTTGTCACTCTTTTTAGGAACTGGCTGGATATGAGCAAATTTCCAAGCAGAAGGAAAAACACCTTTGGAATAAGAAAGTGAAAAAAGGCGGCAAAGAATAGGAGTAAATTCAGGAGCACAGTTTTTGAGAACTAGTGGAGAAATATCATCAGGACCTGGAGCTTTCTTAGCATCAAGATTCATCAAAATCCTTCTAATACCTTTTGACGGAAGACCACAGGAGGCATTGAATGGAGCGTGTTGGGAATGGTGGGAGGTGTTTTATCAAGATCATTAATACATGAGCTGGAAGAAAAATGGGATGCTAGCAGGTCAGCTTTATCCTTGGCTGAAGTGACAAAAGAACCATCTGGTTTGGACAGAGGTGGGAGCAGAGATGGGCAAAAGTTGTGGCCAATAGCTTTGGCAAGAGACCAGAATGCTCGGCTACCATTAGGGCAAGAAGCAAGTTTTCTACTCTTAGCCTGTTCAAACTCTAGTTTGGACTGATTAATAACTGCTTTACAATTGTTGCGAGCTTTGGTGTAGGCAGAAAATGAAACTGAAGAATTAGAACAAGCCAATTACGATATGCAACATTCTTCTCTTGAACAGCCTTAGCACATTTATATTGGAAAACCAAGGTTTAGATAAAGGACGAGATTTTAAAGTGGAGTGTGGGATAAAGGATTCCATTCCTGCAAGAAAAATTTCACTGACACGATCTGAGCAAACGTTGACATCAGAAGTTTTGAAACAGTAATCCGACCAAGGAAAAGAAGAAAAGAAGTCTTGCAGGTCATCCCATTTTGCAATTTTGTAATGCCAAACAACACGAGGTTGGGAATAGCCATGAGATAAAGGTTCCATTGGAGAAGAGACAATCACCAAGTTGTGATCTGAAGTGCCTAACGGACCTCTCACTTCGACCGTGTACTGAGAAGGATTGCTTGTGAGAAAAAGATCAAGCGTATTGGCTGTATGATTAGGATTGTCCGGTATTCTTGTAGGTAAATGAACAATCTGTGCTATGTCATTAGTAATTGCAAAAGCCTGAGCATCTCGACCTGCTGGGTCGGTGTGACTAGAAAACGGAAGCCAACTGGAGTTGTGAACATTAAAATCACCAAGGAAAATTACCTCACTGTTAGGGAAAGTTGGACTGGAGAAAGTCAAGTTGCAAAGAGAGGAAGTCAAAGAGCTCCAAGTGATTAGTGGAGTTGGGAGAACGGTAGAGACAACAGATGAATTTGACACAATGAGGTAGAGAGATTTTAAGCCAGAGAAGATCAAAGAGAGGAGATTCCAAATTGCCAAGTCTCTGACGGAATATCAGAACGGACATATGCACAAGTACCACCTTTGAGGCGAAAGGAATCATACAGCGAATAATTTGGGCATCTGAGATGAGCAGTAGTTGAATCAACTGATAACTGAGATTCTGTCAGAAAAAGTACATGGGATTTGGCAGACTGCAAGTGGAAATGGACATCGTTGAGATTAGAATTGAGACCACGTATATTTGTGAAATGAATTAGGAAGTGCTTGGGAGGTTTAGATCTTTTCGCAGATAAGCTTGCTCTATTAGTTTGACAATTCATGGTGTATTCAATAGTAAGAAAAAGTGGGTGGGACATGCTGTATGAAGTAATGAAATTTTTGGATATGGCGTACGCATGGTAAGAATATACCGAGATCCTTGACATAATGTGGCCTCAACAATGCTTCCCGCATGCACACTACTCGGAGTCCCTCCAGTCACTAGCTGATCCGGAAGCCTCCTAGAGAGTTACCAATAGGTTCGGTCCGGTGTACTAACTAGTGGCCGGCCTGCGAACACCGTTTTAGAGCTGTACCCTCGAAATGTAATGAATATTGGATTTCTCCACGACATTCATCATAACCTCAAAAGTCATCAATCATACTGCATGATGGAAGAGATAGGGAAGGGTTGACTGGAACTTAGCTCTAGAGACTAAACATGGGTTCCACCACTTCAAGCCTCCAATAAGCAAAGTGGTGGTATTTCACCGGTTGATGAGAGTCATCTACCACCTAGTACTGCCTTGTAACATAGAGGGGCGGCGTTCCTCCATGTGGTGTGGGCGCCACACCTCGATCCCTGCTTACATTGGTTCACACCTGGGTAGTCACCCACCATGTACTTGTGCGTGGAGGTTATACCCAGGATTACTAACAGTCCCACCATCGTGAAGGTGCAAGCAGAGGATTTGGCTGTCACAGACTGTCGGTACTTCGCCGAAATTGGGTCCACTTGACTTGAGTGTCACCCGAATATCAGTTCCATCAGCGTTTTAGACTCCCAGGTAGCAAGTACAGCTTGTCTGGCATGTCTGAGAGAATGTCTGTGACAACCTCAAGGACCAAAATACAGATACATGGTCAGGTGTAGTCTCCTGATGAAATACCTGACCATGTATCAATATTCACTTTAGCTAACATCAGATTTTTGGATATTTGCTTGAATTGAAAAGTCAGTTAAAGAGGAGGGAGCTGTAAAGTAAAATAATTAATGCGAAGTAATTAAACCAACAAAAGGAGAACAAGATAGCATCAGAAATGGGTGGGTAAATTTAGCTATAAGTCAAAAAAAGGGCGAAGCAAATATGCAAAAATCTGATGTTAGCTAAAGTGAATATTCATACATGGTCAGGTATTGTATCAGAAACTGCATTTCTATACTTGTCCATATAAGTGGAAGAGAAGCAAATTAAAGAATAAAATTAGGTGGGATAAAGCAGCATTACTCTTTCAGAATATGGACAAGGTAGTCCCAAAGAGTAATGCTACTTTAGCCTACCTAGTTTTATTCTTTAATTTGCTTCTCTTCAACTTATATGGACAAGTATAGAAACACAGTTCTTGATACATGGTCAGGTGTAGTCCCCTGATGAAATACCTGACCATGTATCAATATTCACTTTAGCTAACATCAGATTTTTGGATATTTGTTCCCCCCCCCCCTTTTTCAACTTATAGTTAAATTTACCCACCCATTTCTGATGCTGGGTTGTTCTCCTTTTGTTGGTTTAATTACTTTGCATTAATTATTTTACTTTACAGCTCCCTCCTCTTTAATTGGCTTTTCAATTCAGCCTTTAATTCTCTTAATTCATTATAACACATAGAATATTCACATTCTTTCTTTTTCACTACTACATCTTTTTCGATTTTTATTATCCTTCCCCTATTAGTTTTTTGCATTTTGGGTAAATTTCACTTCCAACCTTGCACTATTATCAGACCTGTTAATTCCCACATGCATACGTATATTTTTGCATCCTTTGCTGCTGCTTTGTGCATTCAGGTGAATCTGTCATATCATCCTTATTTTTATCTATCAACTAGGCCTGACGTAGCCCAGTGGTCAGGAGCGAGAGTGCATAGCACGCGTTCCTTGAGTAGACCGCGGTTCAAACCCGTGACCACTAAATACGATAGATATTTGTATTGACGATTTATTGTAAACTCTACTGACTTGGTTGTCGTGCCGGAGTATAAACAGAAATTTTTTTTTTTTTTTTTTTTTATCAACTGACACTTCTTGTTTAAACTCAGTTCTATATTAGGCATTTCACATATATATACATATGAATTAAATATTGAGTAATTCTTTTCTTCCTCTCTTTTTATTATTTAGAAACTGTGTAAATTATGATCTCTGTGAAAAATGTGAAAGCTTACCTGGTATTCACGACAAACATCATATATTTCTCAAAATTCGACATCCAGTCTATGACCGTTCAAAACATAAGAAGGGCCATAGGAAAAAGCCCCTTCTGAAACATTTTAGTGCTAATTACCATGGTAGTTCTCAGTCTTCAACAACATCTCAAGAATCTTCAGGTGTTTATTTGGCTGGGTAAGCATTGAGACAATTTAAAAAAGTTATTTTAATTAATAATATTTATACTTTTCTCATGTAATATGCAATAACATTGTATAACATGCATTAGTACTGTTTAGAATTAACTTGTGAATAAATGAAAGGGCTTAACATTATTATTTTTTTCCAAGGCATTGCTGAAATCAACACTCAGTTTGAAAACTTACAGAAATATGAATTTCAGTGCTCTAAGAACTACTGCAACTTTTAATCTCAAGTTTATAACAATAGGGCAGTCATTTGTTTTTAATACCAGAATGAAAGAAATGCAGTACAATTTCAAAGAATGATGCCAAAAGACAAGTCAGGTAGTTTAAAATGTGCCACCTAGCCTTACATTTTAAACTACTTGTCTTATGGTATCTTGCTTTTGAATTGTATTGCATTCCTTTCATTAGCATTAGTAGAGGCATATGATGCAAGAAAGCAAGCTTATGCAGCATCAGCCAAAAAAAAAAAAAAACCACTCCCATTTCACCCCTCCATTCGTTCCAAATACCGGTCCAGCTCAGCCTTAAATTTATTTAGGCTATCAACTTCCACAACAAGGGATGGAAGTCTGTTCCACCAACCAACTACTCACTGGCTAAAGGCAAACTTCTGCACATCTATCATGTATCTGTCTTTCCTAAATTTTAATTTATGCCCTCTTAGGTGATTATTCTGAGCAGGAGGAAGAATCCCATCAGCATTGAGCATGCTCAAACCATTCAGTGCTTTATACACCAAAATCAGATCGCCTTGCAGGTGCCTAGTCTCCAGACACTGTAATTTGCACAACTTAAGCCTTTCTTCATTGGTTGATAGGGAGTAATACTCTTGATCTGATTATCAGTAGTGATTCTTCATGCATCAAGAATCTGCAGATAAAGGAACCACTAGGTGGCAGTGATCACAGTGTGCTCAAGTGGGATTTACTTAAAGAGGTAACTACCATCAAGTGTAAAGGGAAGGGTTTATGCTTTCTTAAAGGTGACTACGGTGGTCTGAGACTGTATTTAAATTCTATACAGTGGGACCAACTGATAATGTTACCAACAGCAAATCCAAAATGGGAAGCATTCAAAGAATTAACCTTGGAAGCTACTAGGCTTTTCATACCAATAATGAAATATTGTTCAAGATTTAGGCCTAAATGGGTGCCTCCATAGCCAGGTGGGCAGGAGCAGCACTGCTGCGTAGCACACGCTTCTTGATTAGACCGGGGTTCGAGCCCGTGACCACCAAATATGGAGGATGTGGAAAGGTCAGGGAATTACCACCGCATATCCCCGGAGCAATATGGCCTCAGTTGCTAAATGCTCCTAAAACCAAACAACAACAAATGGATGTCAGTTGAACTAATTAGACATGTGACAGAGAAGAAAAATGCATGGGATACATGTAAATTAACATGTGACACAGAAGCCTATGATAGATATAAGCTGGTCTGTAACCAAGTTACAAAGGAGTTTAGGCAGGCGAAGGCAGATTACGAAAAATCTTTGGAAAAGAATGCAAAGAAAAACAACAAAGAGTTCTTTACTTATGTAAACTCTAGAAGGAAGGGGATGAATCAGATTGGTCCACTTGATATCGATGGTTCAACTGTTGATGATCCTGCTCAGGTAGCTAACAAACTAAATTAATATTTTGCATCGACATTCACACATGAGGAGCTATTCAGGGAGGGGAATGCCAGAAGTGTATTCAACTCTGGCAGTATGCTAGATAATCTTGTAATAACTGAGAGTAAAGTGGAGGAGAAATTGTTGAAGATAAACATAAGAAAGTCACCTGGGATGGATGGAATCTATCCAGTTACATTAAAAGAGGCAGCAAAGGAAGTAAGCAAACCCTTCGCCATAATTATGGGAGGTACCCATGCACTGGAGATGTGCAAATGCGACCCCAATCCACAAAGGAGGATCAAAGGCTGACACAAGTAATTATAGACCTGTGAGTTTAACTTCTGTTCCAGGGAAATTAATGGAGGCACTGGTTAAAGATGCATTGCAGAATAATCTAGACAAGACTTCAGTTATAGCTCGGACACAGCATGGGTTTGTTAAGGGGAAGTCTTGTCTGACTAATTTTATCGGATACTATGATGTAGTCACAAAGGAACTGGATGCAAAGAATACTTTGATATCATATATTTGGATCTTAGAAAGGCCTTTGATACTGTTGCACATGGAAGACTGCTGCACAAATTGGAGCAGTGTGGCATTGGAGGCAAATTGCTGCAATTGATAAAGGGATGGTTGAGTGGGAGATGACAGAGTGTTAATCAATGGACACTGCTCTTCGTGGACTAATGTTATTAGTGGAGTCCCTCAGGGCTCAGTGTTGGGTCCATTGTTGTTTTCTGTATTTATAAATGATATTGATGAAGATATATCAGACTTAATGTCGTAATTTGCAGACGATACGAAGGTTGGCAGGGTTGTTAATGACACTAATGACAGTACAATGCTGCAACAGGATCTAGAAAAGTTGAGCAGATGGGCTGAGAGGTGGCAAATGAAGTTTAAAATTGACAAATGAAAAGTACTACATATTGGAAGCAGTAAACTCAGAGTAACGTATAAACTCTGTGGTACCAAACTGACAGTGGTAGAGAATGAAAAGGACCTGGGGGTTATTGTGCAGGCGGATATGAAGTTTTCTGAGTTGTGCAGATGGTCTGCAAAAGTAGCTCGTGGTGTCTTGTCAATGATATACAGAAATTTTTCTAGCAGGGATAAGGAGGTGATTATCCTCTTGTATAAGGCAATGGTCAGGCCACACCTTGAGTACTGTATACTGGTCTGGAGGCCTCATTTTAAGAAGGATGTAGAGCTGTTGTAACAAGTACAGAGAAGGGCAACAAGATTAGTGAACAGAACAAAGGGTTGCTCTTACGAAGGAAGGCTTAAGTTTTGCAAATTACAGTGTCTGGAGACTAGGCACCTTCGAGGTGATCTGATTGAGGTGTATAAAGCCTTGAATGGTTTGAGCATGCTCAATGCTGATGGGATACTTCCTCTTGCTCAGAATAATCACCTGAGAGGGCATAATTTCAAATTGAGGAAAGACGGTTGTAGGATAAATGTGCGGAAGTTTGCCCTTAGCCAGCGGGTGGTTGATTGCTGGAACAAACTTCCATCTGTCGTTGTAGAAGTTGATAGCTTAAATAGATTCAAGGCAGAACTTGACAAACATTTGGAGTGAGGGGATGGATGAAATAAGGGGTTTTTTTTTTTTTTTTTTGTATGATGCTATATAAGCTTGCTTTCTTGCATCATGTGCCCATGCTAATGTAAAGTTAGAGTTGTTTCTTTCATCCAACATTTTTATAACCTCATCATAATAATTATCCAGAATTGGTAAGGCAAGACTTCCCCTTCAGGGATCTCCCATGATCCCTTTAGGAATCCATTGTTATCAATGTGATATACAAAGGGTACTAGGAAAGTTTTGCAATACAGCTTTGTTTATTTAATTTTTTCAAAGTAATTTCCTCTACATTCAATACACCTCTCCATCCTCCGAAACCAATCTTTAAACCAGTTCTGCCAAGTTTCACTAGGGAGTAAAGCACACTCGTTGTCCCAAGCCCGTAGAAGGTCCTCATCACTGGAAAACCGCCTCCCTTTTAGCTTCATTTTCACACGCGGGAACAGTGCAAATTTGCAGGGATCAAGGTCTGGACTGTAGGGAGGGTGTTCGAGAAGTTTCAGTCCTGTCGTGGTCAAATATTCGGTGCAGGCTTTGGCGCGGTGAGCTGGAGCATTATCGTGATGGAGGTACCAGGTGTCCATTCTTGACTTTGGCCGCAGGTTCTTCATAGATCCAATGACTTTAGGCAGGCATTGTTCAGTATACCACTTAGCTGTGACTGTCTTCTGCGTGTCCAAAACGACACGTTCCACAATTCCACTCGATTTGAAAAATACAGCTATCATTTTCTTCTTTACAGATCGGGATTTTCTGACAATTACGGGTGTGTCGTCATCATCAAAGACCCAAACTTTGTTTTGAGCCTTGGTCCGCAGATCGTAATAGTACAGCCAAGTCTCGTCACCTGTCACGATGTCGTTCACATACCGAGATTGTCCCTTATCAAACTTTTTTAACATCTCCCGGCATCAAGTCACACGTCGTGTCATCTGCTCTTCAGTCAGTTGATGCGGCACCCAGAGAGAACAAAGTTTCTTCACGTGCAAATGATCTTGCAGAATCGAACGAATTGCTGGTGCATTTAGGCCCAAAGTATCCTCTATCTGTTGGTAGGTCACTCGCCTGTTTTCGTCAAGCATTTTCCTCACAGCAGTAACGTTTTCCTCCGTAACTGACGTTCGTGGCCTTCCCGGCCTCTCAGAATCCTCCAGAGTGAAATTTCCCCTTTGGAATTCTCTATACCACCTGAATATCGTTGTACGATGTGGACAATCATCATCTAGTGCAAGAGTCATTTCTTCTAAGCACTGGTCTATGGTTAAACCACGCACGAAATTATACCGCAAAACTGTCCTTATCTCATTTCGTGACCACGATGCCATCGCAAGCACTTTACACTCTCACTACTAATGAATAACTGAGCCCATCGACTTGGTGCGGCGGCTACTATGCACGTATGAACATGTCTCAACATGCAGCAACAAGCAGCTTCCTGTGATTCATTGTTGTGTCATATTGCAAAACTTTCCTAGTACCCTTTGTATTGTGTTGTCATAGACTCTATAATCTCACCAGCTATTGTATTCGGACACAGTTGTCTGTAGTTTTTCATCACCTCTTTAGGTCTGCCTTTATGGATTGGGAAAACATTACGATTTCTGCAGTCCAAGTAGATTACCTCTCTGTGAGGAGTGGATGTATGTTATCCACTCTTCACAGAGAGGTGATCCACTTCAGTCACAGTAATTTTTCTGATAGATATTTCTCAAAAATCATTATTTTGTAGTAAGCCAACTGCTCTGCATTGTTTTTTTCTTGCTCAAATGTTGGTCCATGGGAATAAAGGAATGTGTAAACTTGAAGCACAAGTTCACAGATTATTTTAATGTCTTGCATGATTGTTTCATGGCTTCATGTTGTTTTTGTACTACCCAGACCTTGTCATCAGAATGTTGCCACCATATCACCAGACTCTTTTCTCATCAATTTGTGTCCAGTTTTGATGCTCCATTGCCCAGGAAATCCTTCCTGTTGTGTTGTAGTGTATGCTGAGGTCTCTACTGCTGCACCTTAAAGATATGATTTCTGCTGTATCATATGCCTGGATGTCTGCCAATATTTTTCCATATGGTGGCATATCTGTTGAGAGGTAAATTCCTGGCAATCCTCCACTCTTCATCGATATTATCTATTGGTTTTTCATCCACAATTTTTGTGCTGACTGGTTGTAATACGGCTTGTTGGCTAATACTGATATTTATAATTTGTTGTTTATAATACTTCTCAATGACCTCTAGAGCACTTCCTTTTTTTACTTGGATATATAACCTGAGTCATGTTGCAATCAAATGATGTATCAGCCATTTTCGTGCAATATTGTGGCATGCTTAATATGCACTTAACCCTTTGCAGTCCAGAATTATTTTAAAATTTTAAGATATTAATTTGAAATATATAAAATAATTTAAAATTTATTCTAATTTATTTTAAATATTTTAAAAAATAATTATTAAAAAAAAGAAAAAAAGCTTAAAATGTTCAAAAATTATTTATTTTTGATTTTGCTAAAACTGCATGGTAAAATATTTTATAAACTCTTTAGGCATTTTAAATTATTGTATTTCATGGAACTCCCAAAATTATGCAATTATGGTTTTAAAGTTCTTGTTTCACAATACTACACTTTTTTTTTTTCTCCTAATTCTACCACTTCTATCACTACATACCGTATAGTCTTTCTTGCATTTTGGATTCTCATTTTCCATCACAAAATAAGGATCGACATTCAGTCTGTTTTCTGCATCTGAACTTGATAGCCTTTTTCTAGAAAGATACTCTTTCTAGAAAGAATATTCTTATTTTGAACATCTGCTACTAGTTGAACAAACAACTTCTTTTAAAACTGCTTTTAACAAAGTTTCTTTTGAGATGGAGCTGCTACATTCATTAAGGAACTATTTGCAAACGAGACTTTTTAAAGTAATAAAAACTTCTTCCACCATTTCGTTGATTTTTGACTGAACAAATAACTAGCTGAGTTATGATCAGCTCTGTCTACAGCACCCATATTTTTTGTGTATTTAAAAATTGTGACCTGCTTTTCAATTTGAAAGCTTTCTTCATTCATTTTTCCTGTTGTTACTTCAGTTTCAGTATTATTAGAAAGCAAAAAGCTTTCTAAATGTAGTTCTTTTCTCTTTCCATGCTAACCCTTTATCCTCTTTTAGAAAACCAATAATTTTGTGCTTTTCAGTTTTCTTTGTAGTCTTCATCTGTAATTGGTAATACTGTTTGTGTTTCCCATAATAGTGCCTCTTAGGTATATATTTGGTTTATGAAGTTCTTCTAGTTGGGTAATAGTTTAAAATTGGTCATCGAATAAATGAAATCCACTACTCTCAATATTTTTCCCATTGAGGTGAAAGAAAAGCATGGTCTTCTCACTTTAGTAATAGGCTTTTAGTCAGCTAGAAGAAATACATGAAGGCTCACTTTTGTTGGCTTCTATAACAAAATATTCACAAATCTTTCCATTTATGTCACCAAAAATATTTTTCACTTCCTTACTTCAAATTTCTTACTTTGATTATTCGATACCTTACTTTTATTTCCCTTTTCTTTCTATTTTGTGAGTAGACAAGAGATGTAGTATTCAAAATATGTGCAGAAATCTCTTCCTGTTAACTGTATTCTTGCAAAATGGAATTCTGTCTGTCCATTCTTCAGACCAGTATTCTTTTATTTATTTTTTAAATTTAATTTAGTCCCATGTTGACACTAAAAAATGCCTTTAGTTCAGACAAATTCTGAATATCAGAAAGTTCTAACAATTTCTCACTTTCTTCATAAGAAAGGCTGTTATTAGATGTTGATGCCATGTCTAAGTACTTTACTTCTAACACAGAGTATAAGGTACTCTGTGACTTCTAAAATGAAGAAAAACAACTGCTGTGTGCTGTTAACAACTGAAAAGGAGCACTAATATAGTTCTTCACGTTGTTTATGTAAAGTATAAATAGAAGGCAGTACAATAATTATGCTAGCACAGCAATAAAGCAATTTCATAATCATCAAAACAGACCATTGCAGCTGCCATGACATTGGACTGCAAAGGATGTATAATTATCAGTTTTAATAAATTAGGCACTGAGTATATCATTATTGTGATGTATGATTATACTTCAGGATATGCTTGTTAATAAAAATGTTGAAAAAAATAAAGTATACTTCAGGATAATTATAGTATTTATGCAGTTGATGAAATATTAAGTTGTTGTAATTAATTATCTTGTGTCTAGTTCAGAGGGACTTTATAGTATGTATTAACAAGTAATTGGTATCATTAGCATGGTGCAAGTAAGGAAAGCTTATGGAACATGAGCAAAAAAAAAACAAAAAAAAACTCATTTTCCCATCCTTCTAATAATAATAGCTGCTGTTATTCAAAACTAGCGTAATTAGCAGGTTTTTTTTCAAGATCATATGAGAGTAACTAATCAATATAAGGGAGTTGAAAAACATGATGTTAAATGCAGGAGCTACTAATTCTAGGAAAGAATGCACTATTTGGTATTGAACAAGAATAATAAATTGAAACTTTATTTAAATTAATATAATAAAATCTATCTATATATATATATATATATAATGCTTAGGTATGCTGCCCAAACTTTCTAACTGCTAATTGTTGCCAGCACCTGTTCATGTGGTTCACCTTGCATGACCACCATACCGGACATTCTTTATTAATTTTTGTACTAACGTTTTTTTACTGAAGAAAGGCAAGCTATGCCTGAAAGCTATCAATGTATGTTTATTTTAACTGTTCATTTTATCTGGCTTCAATTTTAATAAACTGTTCTAAGTTTTTAAGAAGTGTAAAAATGATGGCTAAACAGTGTGTAAGAACTCTGAGAAAATGTAGAAGAAATGCTAATGAAACATTAGAGGAGAGATCTAATAGACTGAGACCGAAACGAGACTCTACAACTACGAAGACGGACAGAAAACATTGAAGAGAAGCAAGATTGGAAATGAGAAGATGGGCAAAACACCGTAGGACTAATCAAATAGAAGTAGCAGATGCGAATAATCAACAAGCTGTAATTAATGTGGAAGAGCATGACATAGGAAATATGTGTTACAACTGTGAGTATTGCAGTGCAAGATATTGGGGATAAGAGTTAAAAACATTGAATAAACTATTTACGCCATAATCAGAAAGGTGGCCTATGTTATGCCGGGTGCATCTAGTTAATAAATAAAAGATGTTTTGGAAATCTCTGTTCCTTCTTCTGTGGGTAAGACATAATTTCTGTATTAAAATATTAACATTGAAAATAAACTATAAAAACTGAATTCAAATTGGCATTTCATCATGGTGCTGCCAGAAGACAAGGTACTAAGAAGTACAAGAACAACAGTCTTAAGATAAAAGTGTATGTATGATTGAGGGAAATAGTTTTAATTTATTATGCTTTTTCCTGGAAATACAGTAACTGCTATAGTTTTCCGTAGTTTCATATAATTTTCATTAGCAATTGTAAATTCTGTGAAACCTGTGTTTCATAGTTTATGATAGTTTTAGCAATCATAAACTGTATAAAGTGCAGAACTTCACAGTAATTTCTAGAGTTTTATTTATTACTTTTTTAGTACAATTTTCCAAAAGATCTGAATTTTTGAGAATTACACATCTTTTGTATGTTATGTTTATGAGGTTTTACTATATAAATTTTTAATCTGTTTATGAGAAACAATATTCTGTATGGCACTAATAAAAATTAAAAAAAAAAATGATAAAATTAATATTGAGAAGGCTTTCATAAAGGATATTTGTTCAAGTATAATTTTATGAAGTACGATTCAGTTAAGTATGACTCAGTGAAGTTCATTTATTAAATAAAACAGATATCAGATTAAATACATTTTATTTTTTGTTCTAATAGGTGTAAACTTAAAAAAGGTGGAAAAATACTTAAGTTAAAAACTCTTGAAAAACACAGGTGAGTAATTTTTATTTTGTATTAATATTAATTTTAAAAGCATTATATTTTTAAAAATATAACAAACATATAATTAATAAAATTTATTATATATATTTAACACTTTTAAAAATTATATTATATTTAATTATATTATATACCATGTGTTTGGTATATAAAAATTATATACCAAACACATGGGAGATTAATAATTTCAGTGATTTTTAAATGCTTTCTATACAAAAACTTCAGGTTCAGTTCGATCAGGTTCTTGTCTGCCTTTCATGGACATGAAGGTTCTATCAGCCACAGTTAAATGATGTGTTGTGATTATGCCTCAGACAGTCAGAAAACTTAATGGAGCTTCTGTTCTGAAGTTCATCTTGGAACAAGATGATCTCAGAACAGAAAAACAAGTAAAATTATAAGCAATAACTGCATATAGCTTATGTTTACAGTTTGGTCCAAATCAAATTTGTAGTACATTTGAGGGAGTCTAAGGATATTTCTGATGGGATTGTTTCATTTTGATTTTCCATCTTGAAGCAAGGTGGTGATTACTGAAAGTACCACCTATGCTGCAGTCCAGTCAAAATAAAATTTGGATTGGACTGCATTGGTTGTATGTACAATTTGAAGTTGTGTACACTTTTTTAAATTATGTACTCTCTGTCACTCCAATGTGTTGGAATATATGTGATTAAAAGTGTCTGATGCAGCACATATCTATCGTTCTCTTTTGTTTTTATTTGTACCCATGCTAATGAGTTGAAATGAGAAAACCCACAACATGAATATACTGTGTGTAGTTTAACAAATATACCCACAAGTATATTCATTAAACTTCTGAGTACTTTATTTTTATAGATAGATGTCAGATATAAAAAATATAATTTTTATAGACATAATGTAAAATTTAGCTCTATTTTTCTAAGGATGGTTGATAACTGTGGATTGTATATATGATTTTGTATGTACTGTTCATTGTTTATAGATTATTATGAATAAAACATACATAATAATAATAAATGCAATCTTGTGATTTGATTCATAATGAAAGTTATTATTTTCATTATAATAATGAAAAAATAACTTTCACATGCTTGATTTGATCTATACATCTGACATAGTGGCATAGTATTTAGGGTCAGGTGCCTCCAGTGGTTTCCCATATCTGTGTCATATGTACTTTGCGATAAAATGCAAAACTACTGCAAAAGCCAGGAAAAGTGTAGTGTCTGGTTTATGTACTATTGTGTTTTGTTCTGTTGTTGTGTCTCAGGCTGCTTGGCTGCAGGGCTCCCTAGTGCGACCCTACATTGCTCGCCACCATCACTGGGAGGTGAGCCAGGCTGCCCATCATATGCTGGCTGGTCTCCGCCAGGGTCGCCTGATCTTTCTGTCTGATAGAGGGTTGAAGGGTGATTAACACAGGAATTACAGAAAGTTTTGGCTCAAATGAAACTTAAAACTTTATTTTGCTTTAGCTTGCAAGCTGAGCAAAAGATTTTTATACCATTGATGATGATTATACATACATAGTAAGTGTGCAAAAGGCTTTTAATTGAAAACCTGATATATAGTAGGGCCACTTTGGGATGTACAGTAGCCTCAATCCTCTTGGACATATTTTCTATCAACTTCTAGTAGGTATCCAGAATTTGCCTCCATTTTCCTTGCAAAATAGCTAACACAGTCAGTTTGCAAGAAGGCAGGTTTGGCCACAGCAAAAGCAAAAGCTTACATTTGCTCCACAGGTGTTCACTGGAGTTGAGGTTCTGAGCTGGTCAGTCTAGCTGTTCAGCATCATTGACAATAAACCAATCTTGTGTGACCCTAACTGTAAAATTGATACTGTACTTACATGCTTGGTTGTTAACTAATTATAGGATTTCAGGGGGATATTTTGGTGCAGGAGTTGAAATAAAATAAAGTTTTTATGCTGTACTGCATTCAGTTTTCAATTATCGGGATCATTCTGCTCCCACTGAAGACTGAGGCCAAATACTTGGCACCAAGGTTTGTTCAACTTAAAGACAAATACCATACTTCATGGTTCTGCCTAAGTTGCTAAATCTTTTTAAACCTCCTGAATATGTGAATCCACCACACATTTAAAAATCTGAGATATCACCTCTATTTCTAATAGAAGCCACTTACCAGGTATCCTGATGGTATCTCAGATTTTTAATTTTGTAGAAGATTCACCTGTTCAGAAGCCACTATACAATTTAAAAAGACATTAACAACCTCAGCAGAACCATGGATAATAGTATTTGTCTTTAAACTGAACATAAACCCAGCCTTGGTCTTTGGTAGAAGCAGAATGACCGAGATAATCAAATATCAAATGCAGTACAGTGTATGAACTTTTTCTGATGTTAAGGAAACTCAAATAAAAAATACCAGTTTTATAAACTGAAGCTGAGGTCCACACTGAAGAGGAGGAAGCAAAATAAAAAAAACAAAAAATCAGATTATATCAGTTATGTAGATATCACTTTAATTCTAATTTTAACTTCTTTTTCTGAGGCAAGTTAGATAATGTATTTGTCAAAACACATGTTACAGTTGACATCTTCAAGCATAGTATATGAGAAAATATTAGAGAATTATATGCATGAATAATTCTGGAATTTCACATGCTTAACAGATTTATAAATTGGAAACTATTCATGTTTACATAAAATGTAAATTAGCTTTTTCACAAGTATATACATACTGGGACAGTTCCAGGATTTTCTTGAGGGAACTAAAGCATTATTCCAGGGAATCATTAAGCTTTCATCATCATGTAGCATTAAAAAAATTCACGTTATTTTGATCATAAAGAGGAGCTATAGCTCCTACCTAAGATTGTCTTGTGTGTGTTCATATCTAAGCTCCTTGGCATACATATGTATATATATGTTTCAAGAGGTGCCTCTGTAGCCAGGTGGGAAGGAGCAGCAATGTGTAGCACACGCTTCTTGATTAGACCGGGGTTCGAGCCCATCACCACCAAATACGGAGGATACGGAAAGGTCAGGGAATGACCACCGCATACTGGAGCAATATGGCCTTAGTTGCTAATGCTCCAAAAAAAAAAAAAAATAACAAATAACATATGTTTCAAGGTAAATTCAGATAATGTATCCATTTATGAACAGATTATCTAGAAATCTTCAAACAGATGTTGCCATATCTTACGTTTCCAGGTAATTGAATGTGCAGTTTATAATAGATGGCTTTAAAAAATTAGCTTTTAAATTCAGAATAAATTCTCATACCTGTTAGCATCATTTGACTGAATTGAGCATATAAAAGTCGAAATTGAATAAATTCTTGGGAATTCTTCTGATCTGTAACTTGAAACTAAATGACGTGCTACAAAAATACACGTAGCAGACATTACCACATCAAAAAAAAAAAGGTAAAATTAATTTTATTTTTTTCATGATTTTTTTATAGTAATTTTACTCTTAACGTTTGACAATTTAATCAAAATAAAAACAAATTAATGTTAAAAAAAATTTATCTACAAAGTTAATTTTTACAACACTTCAACTTCCACAAATAAATTTAGCCCACAGTGTATAGACACCACCATAGAAACTCACTGCCTGTAGCTCAGTTCCATTTGAAAATTCATTGTTGTGGTGTGGGCCCATGCACAGTGATAATTTAATTGATTTAACACATTTAACAGTCTAACACTAGAAAGAAAGCATAACTATTGATGATGTAACTACAGTAGACTTTCAGAATAACAGTGCCTTTGGGATTCAAGATGCTGTTATTTTGATTTTTCCGTTATCTAGAAAGTTTTATTTTTAATATATTTAATGTAAAAATAATGAAGCTAAATAAGAAATAAAGAGCATTCTTGATTAAGAATGTAATTTTATTAACTTCACATAAAAAACAAACATGTTGACAATCCAATGTTTATTCTGCCATTAATATACTCCTACTTACTCCCGTTCTATTTTCTATTATTATATCAAGTTTGTCACTAAGCTTTAATGTTGTTCTTTTCTTCTCTGTGTGAGGTTTATTAACATTAGGAGCTACAGCGAGGGGTTTTTAATTTAAAATAAATGTAAAACTACAGAATTCACTTTCAAAATGGTGAACTTAACAAATACAATAAACACGTGACTTGCTGTTTTATTTTTTCCGCACCGATCTCAGTGTGCCCTTAGCTCGAATGTTCCATTATTTCGGATGCCGTTATCTTCACAGCCTACTGTATTACTGATTGCAAAATATTTATTCAGATTTCTGACAAACTGAATAAATATTTTGCATCTACATTCACATATGAAGTTTTTAGGGATGGGAATATCAGAAGTATATCAATTTTTAACTGGAAGCTAAGTGCTTGTGTGATAACTGAGGAAAAAGTGGAAGAGAATTTGTTGAAGATAAAAGTAAATAAGTCACTGGTGCTGATGTAACCTATACAATTATAATAAAAGAAGCAGCAAAATAGATAAGCAAACTTTGGCCATAATTATGAGAGCATCCTTGGTTCTGAGGGGAAAACTACAGATTGGAAATGTGTAATTGTCTCTTTTATTCACAATAGCAGATTAAAGGGTAAAGTGAGGCATTAGCATTAGTAGAGGCATATGATGCAAGAAAGCAAGCTTATGCAGCATCAGCCAGAAAAAAAAACAAAAAAACTTCCATTTCACCCCTCCGTTTGTTCGAAATACCTGTCCAGCTCAGCCTTAAATTTATTTAGGCTATCAACTTCCACAACAAGGGATGGAAGCCTGTTCCACCAACCAACTACGCGCTGGCTAAAGACAAATTTCTGGACATCTGTCCTACATCTGTCTTTCTTCAATTTGAATTTATGCCCTCTCAGGTGATTTTTCTGAACAAGAGGCAGAATCCCATCAGCATTGAGCATGATCAAACCATTCAAGGCTTCAGATCACCTCGCCGGTGCCTAGTCTCCAGACACTGCAATTTGCAAAACTTAAGCCGTTCGTCGTAAGAGCAACCCTTTGTTCTGTTCACTAATCTTATTGCCCTTCTCTGTACTCGTTCCAACAGATCTGCATCCTTCTTAAAATGAGACCTCCAGACCTGTATACAGTACTCAAGGTGTCGCCTGACCATTGCCTTATACAAGGGAATAATCACCTCCTTATCCCTGCTAGAAAAATTCCTATATATCATTGATAAGACACCATGAGCTACTCTTGCAGCCCGTCTGCACTGTTCAGAGAACTTCATATCAGCCTGCACAATTACCCCCAGGACCTTTTCATTCTCTACCACTGTCAGCGTAGTACCACAGAGTTGATACGTTGCTCTGGGGTTCCTGTTTCCCATATGTAGTACTTTACATTTGTCAATGTTAAACTTCATTTGCCACCTCTTAGCCCATCTGCCCAACCTTTCTAGATCCTGTTGCAGCAGAATAGCGTCAGTAGTGTCCTTAACAACCCTGCCAACTTTTGTATCGTCTGCAAACTTGGACATTAAGCTTGATATACCATCATCAATATTATTTATAAATTCAGAAAACAATAATGGACCCAACACTGAACCCTGAGGGACTCCACTAATAACATTAGTCCACGATGAGCAGTGTCCACTGATTACCACACTCTGTCTTCTCCCCCTCAACAACCCCTTTATCCATAGCAGCAATTTGCCTTCAATGCCACACTGCTCCAGTTTGTGCAGCAGTCTTCCATGTGCAACAGTATCAAAAGCCTTTCTAAGATCCAAGTATATAATATCAAAGTTATTCCCTGCATCCAGTTCTTTTGTGACTGCATCATAGTATCCAATCAAATTGGTCAGGCAAGACTTCCCCTTAACAAAACCATCCTGTGTCCGAGCTATAACTGAAGTCTTGTCTAGATGATCCTGCAGTGCTTCTTTAACCAGTGCCTCCATTAATTTTCCTGGAACAGAAGTTAAACTCACAGGTCTATAATTACTTGTGTCAGCCTTTGATCCTCCTTTGTGAATTGGGGTCACATTTGCACATCTCCAGTCTATGGGTACCTCCCCTGAGTCCAAGGAAGCTCTCATGATTATGGCTCAGGGTTTGCTTACTTCCTTTCTGCCTCCTTTAATATAACTGGATAGATCCCATCCACTCCAGGTGCCTTTCTTGTGTTTATCTTCAACAATTTCTCCTCCACTTTACTCACGGTTATTACAAGATTATCTAGCTTACTTCCAGAGTTGAATACAACTCTGGCATTCCCCTCGCTGAATAGCTCCTCATGTGTGAATGTCGATGCAATATTCATTTAGTTTGTTAGCTACCTGAGCAGGATCATCAACAGTTGAACCATCGATATCAAGTGGAACAATCTGATAAATCCCCTTCCTTTTAGTGTTTGCATAAGTAAAGAACTCTTTGCTGTTTTTCTTTGCATCCTTTGCCAAAGATTTCTCGTAATCTGCCTTCGCCTACCTAACTCCTTTGTAACTTGGTTACAGATCAACTTATATCTATTTTGGGCTTCTGTGTCACATGTTAATTTATATGTATCCCAAGCATTTTTCTTCTCTGTCATATGTCTCATTAGTTCATCTGACATCCATTTAGGCCTAAACCTTGAACAATATTTCTTAGTTGGTATGTAAAGCCTAGTAGCTTCCAAGATAAGTTCTTTGAATGCTTCCCATTTTGAATTTGCTGTTGGTAACATCATCAGTTGGTCCCACTGTATAGAATTTAAATACTGTCTGAGACCGTCGTAGTTGCCTTTAAGAAAGCAATAACCCTTCCCTTTACCCATGATGGTAGTTACCTCTTTGGGTAAATCCCACTTTAGCACACTGTTATCAATGCTACCTAGTGGTTCCTCTATCTGCAGATTCTTAATGTATGAAGAATCACTATTGATAATCAAATCAAGGATATTACTCCCTCTAGTTGCCTCCCGAACATGTTGATGTAGAAAACAATCATCCAATAAATCCACAAAAGCCTTGCTAGTGTGTGAGTGACCAACCCACAAATTCCAGGCAATATCTGGGTATTTAAACCATTGTAAGGCTCTCTGATTTAATGGCCCACTCTATTTCCCAGTACAGTTTCTTATTATACTCATCAGAGTCATTAGGCCTATAGCACACTCCTACTCTTAATTTTGATCTCCTAGTGCTTATGTCACACCAAACTGACTCGACACTGCACTGTCCAGCGATGTCAACTGGCTTCACTTCCTTGGATTTTACGTGTTTCTTAACTAATAGCATAACCCCTCCTCCCTTCCTATCCTGTCTATCCTTTCTGTAGACGTTGTACTCCCCAAATTCCAGTTCTGCATTCCTTATATCTGTGTGACACCACGTCTCTGATATCCCAACAATATCCGCCTTTGATGCTTTGAGCAATACCTCAAATTCATCAAATTTATTTACCAACCTCCTAGCATTGGTGTACATGCAAGTATACATGCACCTATTCTTTTTCTTAGCTACCCTAACACAACCCATGTGTTTACTTGTACCGCAATGACTCCCAGCAGTCTCTGAAATATCCTGCATCTTGTTTTCCAGGCTTCTGCTCATTCCAATAGAAGCAGTGCAAGAATCACTTTCACCTCTGCCAGTGGCTACTGTTAATCTATTAGTCCTTATATCCCCCCAAGCTAGCAGTTTTCCGACCCACCTAACACTGTCTCGATAGCATCAGCAAATATTCTTGCACCCTTTCTATTTAAGTGTATCCCATCCCTGTAGAAGCAGTCCCTTCTTTTAACAAGTTCAGACCAGGCTAAAAAAAATTCTACCCCTTGAGCCTGCACAATCTTTCCAGTGCCGAATTGATCGACAAGGCTCTCATCATATACTCCCTCCTATCGTGTCTGGGCAGAATTGCAGACACTTTCAAATTTAACCCTAGTTCACGGGTTTTTTTCAACAGTGACCTGTACTTGTTAAGTAATTCTGCTGGTCTCCTACTCTTAATATCATTAGTGCCAATGTGTACAACTATATCACCTTTTGTGCCCTTAAAAGATTATATCCGCTCTACAACGTCATCAACCTTTGCCCCTGGCAGACATACCCTGGTCCTGTTCCACCTATCCTTTTTACAAAGTATGTTCCCCGTTTCCCTGACAGTAGTCACCAACAACTACTAGTTCCTGTGGGACCAGCGCATTCTGTCTTGGGGGTTGCCGCTGTGTTGCCTGATAACCAAGTGCAAACTCTGGCATTGATGCGGGCTGCTGAGAGCTTGATGGGCCCTCACTTTAAATCCTTCGAGGGCATCCACTCTGTCCTTCAAGCTCTCATATAGGCCCATAACAACGCTGAGTTGTCGCCTGATTTCGTTACACTCCTTGCATCGCGCACACACAAAGACATCCCCCATGGCAATATCATGTCCTGTACCCGATTGTTCCACAAACATCACGAAAGCAGTGCATTTTAAAATGCTGTGATTAAGAGGGCAACTGCCCCCCTCAGTTCTCCCCTGAGCCACAGCACTCTCACCCATTAGCTTGAGCCTTTTGCTTTGCTGCTCTGGTCTGAGTCATGATTTCAATTTAATTTCAATTAAATTTCAATTTCAGTACAAAATTATAACCCTAAACTTGTATTCCAACACAGTTATAACGCTATATATATTTTTCAGTATCAAATATTATCTACGAGTTCTGTTTATATAACTTCCGTATCAAGTTATGTATTAATTATGTTTCGTTTGTAATCTAAGTCGTCATATGTGTTTAGTTAAAAGTACAATTTAATTGACAACAAAGTTTAACAAAATTAGTAGATTTTGCTGATTAATTGACAATATTATATTATATACTATACTATATATATTATACTAACACTATCTAGTTCGGAATATAACGTTGTATCGTATAACAATGGCGCAAGTTACGAAAGGTAAATCTACGGACACTTAAGTATTAATTAACTTCCAAATCTCGCTGTCTCAATTCAGAATAAACTAACGATCCTGACTAGGTCTATAAGCTACTCATAGAAAATAATTTGATGTATCAATTGGTCAATAAAGCAGTTAAATATGGCTAAAAAGCTTCTCGTTCAGCGGAGTGCAACTAGTAACAAGTGAATATGATACCGTTACCGATACTTTTATGTTATTACAAGGCCGAGTAAAGAATAAATACACCAGATTAATCAGAAAAACACAAAATAATGCTATACTACTAAATTTAAATCAAAAGTTTTAGAAAAACAATTATTTCAAGTCAATAAATAAGAAAATCCACTTAGCGGCTTTTCAACACGTCTGGCTCCCATTACAGGCCTGTAGGCTTAGCTTTTGTTCCAGGGAAAATTTTGGAGTTGCTGGTTAAAGAAGAAATGCAAGACCATCATGATAGAAATGCAGTTTTGTAGAAATCACACCGTGGATTTGTTAAGGTGAGGTCTTGTCTGGCTATTCTGATTAAGTACTGTAATGCAGTAACAAAGGAACTGGATGTAAAAAAAATAGTTGACATCGTGTACGTAGTAGTAGTGGAATGTGATGCAAGAAAGCAAGTGTATGAGCTTATGTAGCATCAGCCAAAAAAAAAAAAAAAAAATTCCACCATTCCCTCCAAATGCCTGTCCAGTTCCTCCTTAAATTTATTTAACCTATCAACTTCCACAACAACAGATGGAAGTTTGTTCCAGCAATTTACCACCCGCTGGCTAAAGGCAAATTTCCGCACATCTATTCTACATCTGTCTTTTCTTAATTTGAATTTATGCCCCCTTAGGTTCGTAATCTGAACAAGTGGAAGGATCCCATCAGAATTCAGCGTGTTCAACACATTCAAGGCCTTATACACCTCAATCAGATTACCGCGCAGGTGCCTAGTCTCCAGCCACTGCAATTTGCAGAACTTAATCCTCTCTTGGTTAGAGGATCCTTTCACTCCCCTCACCAATCTTGTTGCTCTTCTCTGTACACGCTCAAGCAAATCTACATCCTTCCTAAAATGAGGGCTCCAGACCTGCACGCAGTACTCAAGGTGTGGCCTGACCATTGCCTTATACAGAGCGACAATCACCTCCTTTTCCCTGCTAGCAAAATTCCTACATATCATTGACAAAACCCCATGACCTGCCCTGGCAGCCTGTCTGCATTGCTCAGAAAACTTCATATCTGACTGCACAATTACTCCCAGGTCTTTTTCATTTTCTACCACCTTAAGTGTAGTACCACACAGTTGGTACATTTCTCTGGGGTTACTTCTACCCATATGCAGTACTTTGCATTTGTCAAGGTTAAACTTCAGTTGCCACTTCTTAGCCCATCTGCCCAAATTATCTAGATCCTGTTGCAGTAGCACATTGCCATTACTGTCATTAACAACCCTGCCAACCTTTGTATCATCTGGAAACTTTGACACTAAGCCTGATATACCTTCATCAATATCATTGATAAATATACAAAACAGCAGAGGACCCAACACCGAACCCAGTGGGACTCCACTAATAACATTAGTCCACGAAGAGTAGCACCCGTTAATTACCACCCTCTGTCTTCTCCCACTCAACCATCCTTTTATCCATTGTAGCAACTTACCTTAATACCATTCTGCTCCAATTTGTACAATAGTCTTCCATGCCCAACAGTGTCAAAAGCTTTCCCGTAATCCAAATATATGATATCAAAATTATTTTTTGCATCCAGTTCCTTTGTAACCACATCATAATATCCTATCAAATTTATCAGACAAGACTTTTCCTTAACAAACCCATGCTGTGTCTGAATTATTGCTGCAGTCTTGTCTAGATGATCCTGCAATCCATCTTTAACCAGTGACTCCATTATTTTACCCGGAACAGAAGATAAACTAACTGGTCTGTAATTACTCGTGTCACTCTTCAATCCCCCTTTGTGAATTGGAGATACACTTGCACATCTCCAGTCCGTGGGGACCTCCCCTGGATCCAAGGATGCTCTCATAATTATGGCTAAGGGTTTGCTTAGTTGCTTTTCCGCCTCCTTTAATATAACTGGATAGATCCCATCCACCCCAGGTGCCTTTCTTATGTTTAACTTCAACAATTTCTCTTCCACTTTGCTCTCAGTTATTACAAAATCATTAAGCACCCTGCTACAATTTGATAACCTTCTGCCATTTTCAAACCTTAATAACTCCTCATGTGTGAATGTAGATGCAAAATACTCATTCAGTTTGCTTGCTATCTGAGCAGGATCATCAACAGTCGAACCATCAATATCAAGTGGACCAATCAGATTCAGCCCCTTTCAGATTCCTTTTAGAGTTTATATAAGCAAAGAAATCCTTGCTATTTTTCTTAGCATCTTTTGCCAAAAATTTCTCATAATCTGCCTTCGCTTGCCTTCCTTTGTGACCTGATTACACACTAGCTTATATCTACCATAGGCTTCTGAGTCGCTTGATAATTTGTATGCATCCCATGCATTTTTGTTCTCTGTCACGAGTCTCATTAGTTCATTTGATCACCATTTAGGCCTAAACCTTGAACAGTATTTCTTAATAGGTTTGAAACTTTTAGTAGCATCCACGATTAAATCCTTGAATGCTTCCCACTTAGAATTTACTGTTGGTAACATCGTCAGTTGATCCCACTGTACAGAATTTAAAAACTGTCTGAGACCACTGTACTCACCTTTACGGAAGCAAAATTCCTTTCCTTTACTCCTGATGATAATTATATCTTTAAGTAAATCCCCATTAGTACACTGTGATCACTGCCACCTAGTGGTTCCTTTATCTGCAAATTCTTAATACATGAATGATCACTGCTGATAACCAGATCAAGAGTATTACTTTCTCTGGTTGCCTCTCGAACATGCTGCTGCAGAAAATAATCATCCTATAAATCCACAAAAGTCTTACCAGTGTGTGAGTGACCAACTCAGAAGTTCCAGTCAATATCTGGGAACTTAAAATCCCCCATTTTAAGACATTCTGATTTACTACCCCACTCTGTTTTTCTGTACAATTGTTCATTGTACTCGTTCGAGTCATTAGGCCTATAATACACTTCTACTCTTATTTTTGCTTTCGCAGTGCTTATGTCACACCAAACTGACTGAACAGTGCACTTCTTTTGATTTTATGTTTTTCTTAATTAACAGCATAACACCTCCTCCCTTCCTATCCTGTCTATCCCTTCTGTACACATTGTACTCCCCAAATTCCAGTTCTGCATTCCTTATATCTGTGTGACACCACGCCTTTGATGTCTTGACCAACACTTCAAATTCATCAAATTTATTTACTATACTTCTAGCATTGGTATACATGTAAGTATACATGTACCTATCCTTATTATTAGTTACCCTAACACATCCCATATACCCACCTGTTTCACGATGACTGCCATCAGTCCCTGAAACCTCCAGCACCCCTTGCTCCGGGTCGCTACTTATTCTAATAGAAGAGTTCCACATGAAAGAGTACTGCACATATTGGAGCAGTGTGACATTAAGGACAAGTTACTGCTATATATAAAGGGATGGTTAAGTGGCAGAAGACAGAGGCTGGTTATTAACGGGCACCACTTTTCTCGGGCTAATGTTTTTAGTTGTATTACTCAGGGTTCAGTGCCCTTACTCTTTTCAGTATCTATTAACAACATCGATGAAGGCATATCAAGCTTATTTTCTATGTTTGCAGATGATACAAAGGTTGGCAGGATGGTTAATGACAGGAATTAAGGCATACTGCTGCAGCAAGACCTAAAAACATTAAGTAGCGGGCTGATAAGTGGCAATTAATTTTTAAAATTGAAGGATGCAAGGTACTGCGTATGAGCAGCAGTATCCCAGAATAACACACTAATTGAGTGGTGCAAATAGGTGGCTAAGATGGTTCTTTGAGTTCTGTCAATGAAAGACTTCAGTTCTGCAAATTGCAGTCCTTAGAAACTAACCACCTGTGAGGAGACCTGATTAAAGTGTTCAAGGCTTAAATGGATTGAGTAAGCTAAATGCTGATGGCATCCTTATTCTTTCTCACACAATACACATTGGGTACATAAATTTAAATTGAATAAGAATGGTTGCAGGATAGATATGCAAAAATTTGCTTTTAGCTAGAGAATGATTGATTGTTGGAATAAATTTCCATCGGGGGTGTTGTAGAAGTGGATAGTTTGAATAAATTTAAGGAAGCATTAGACATTACTAGAGGGGTTGGACAGATGAAACGGGTAGTTTTTTTTTTTTTTTGTTGATGCTGTCTAAGGCTTGCTTCCTTAACTCATTTCCCACAACTAATACTAATACTGAATCTGTTTTCTAATTTACCTATACACAGTGACACATTTGTATTTAATCATCTTGATGATTGTACCAGTATCATTCTGTCCTAGTTCCCTGAAAATTATGGCAGTGACCGTGACATAGGTGGCAACCCAGCCACCTATGTTTATCAGTTGCTTTTCCTACAAAAGTGAAATGTGAAATTATTTGAGCTTTTGATTTATCCAGTTTGGTTGACTTAATTGTTTATTCAGTAGCCATGTTATAAATATCAATTAGAATTCCAGCAAGCCTAGCTTAGTTTGGAACTGGGGGGGAGGGGGGGTGTTTCCCTGTTAGATAGCCTTTAGCCCTTCAGTAACATCTACACAATGTCCAAAAATCACAATTCTTCGTGCTTATAATGAGCATTTAAAATTAGTAATTATAATATAATTAATGAAAGGAAGACCATTTCAAATGCAGGTTATCACAATACAAGGTATGGCTATTTAATAACAAGGCCAACACATTCAGCTGCTACACACCAAGCACCACCTGTGAAACAAAGGCACATCACTTGGCCTTGAACCATTCCATAGTTGTCTGCCAAGTCACGTTCCAACATGCTCATTTGTTTTGCAATGAGTGAGGTTTTCATTACCTTGTGTTTTGCAGTTTTCCAGAAAAATGACAAACAAAAGAATCGAACAACAAATCAACCTCATATTTTTTACAAGAAAACATCAACTGAAAGTTATCAGTTCTTACGTCAAGTTTCTGTGGAAGATTTGTCAAGAGCTTGCATATTTGAATGGCATAAAAGATTTTTAGAAGAGAGAATGTGGAAGATGATGAACAACCAGGCTGTCCGGTATCTATGAAAGGTCATGAAAATGTGGACCAGGTAAGGACATCAATTAGAAGTGATCATTGTTTAAGCATTAGAATAGTTGCATCAGAAATCAATATTGACAAAGGAACAGTTAGTCAAATTTTAATTGAGAATTTAGGCATGTTTTGGCACCACCTTGGCACGTGTGTGCCAAGGTGGTGCCAGAATTTTTGAATTAAGATCTAAGAATGAGAATACTCCAAGTTTGTGAAGATGTTTTGAAAAAAATTGAAGAAGTTCCAAACTTTCTGAGTACTGTAATTACTTGCAATGAAAGTTGTTGTTTGTTGTTTAGGAGCATTAGCAACTAAGGCTATATTGCTCCGGGGATATGCGGTGGTCATTCCCTGACTTTCTGCATCCTCTGTATTTGGTGGTCATAGGCTTGAACCCTGGTCTAATCAAGAAGCGTGTACTACGCACTGCTGCTCCTGCTCACCTGGCTACGGAGGCGCTGCAGTGAAAGTTGGGCTTGTTCCAGTATGACTCAGAAACTAAAAGACAGTCAGTGCAATGGAAGACAGAACAATCTCCTAGACCAATCTCCCAAAGCAAGAATATCAAAATCAAAAATGAAAACCATACTTCTTGTTTTCTTTGATATTAAAGGAATTATTATGGCTGAACATGTCCCACCAAATCAGACTATCAACCAAATATACTATATTGAAGTTTTGACAAGGCTGCATGAAAAAATTCGAAGGAAGAGACCTGAATTGTGGAAGGATGGTTGGATATTCCAGTACACAATTTGCTCTCTGTTTGCCAGTTTCTGACCAAAAAACAAATCTGTGCACGAATATTCACCCTACTTGCCAGGACTAGCCCAGTGTTACTTTTTTCTCTTCTCTAAACTGAAAAGCATACTTAAGGGAACCCATTTTCGGTCCATTCAAGACATTCAGAAAAAAAAACTACTAAAGTGTTAAAAGAGCTTACAGAAGATGACTTCCAGAAATGTTTGTGTTTGGAAGAAACGTATGGAATAGTACGTGGAAGCCCGAGGCAATTATTTTGAAGGGAATAATTTGTAAGGTATGAAATATTTCATTATATTTATTTTATTGCAACAGTCTTGCTATTTAATAGCTACATTTCATATTTAAAGCAACTTAAATATAATGCTTCTCTGCATTACCTTTTGCAGTCTACAATCAGAGTACACTGTAGTCTCTCCAGGGAACAGTGACAGTGTGCTCTTTAGAAAAAATCAGAACTAGAACAACGAAAAGTAACTAGTATCACTTTAAGTCAGATAACATCATCCATTTGGTTATTATTATTAGCTGTATGGTGCAAGGAAGCCTGAGGCTTATGCTGCACCAGCAAAAAAAAAATACTGAATTACCCTGAGAGAGAGAGAGAGAGAGAGAACAAGAGTCAAAAGTAGAAGGGAATCACCAAGAAAGAGAAGAATGATGATATCCAGCTCAGGACCCTGGGTGTGGCAAGCGCATACTCACCAGATGAGAGCCCCTGGAGTAGTAGTAGTAGTGGCATGTGATGCAAGAAAACAAGTGTATGAGCTTATGCAGCATCAGTCAAAAAAAAAAAAAAAAAAAATCACACCATTCCCTCCAAATGCCTGTCCAGTTCCTCCTTAAATTTATTTAACCTATCAACTTCCACAACGACAGATAGAAGTTTGTTCCAGCAATTAACCACCCGCTGGCTAAAGGCAAATTTCCGCATATCTATTCTACATCTGTCTTTTCTTAATTTGAATTTATGCCCCCTTAGGTTCGTAATCTGAACAAGTGGAAGGATCTCATCAGAATTCAGCGTGCTCAACCCATTCAAGGCCTTATACACCTCAATCAGATCACCGTGCAGGTGCCTAGTCTCCAGCCACTGCAGTTTGCAGAACTTAAGCCTCTCTTGGTAAGAGGATCCCTTCATTCCCCTGGCGCATTATAGCCTTAGTTGCTGATGCACCAATAAAACACAACCAACCAATCATTCCCCCTGAGTTAAGCAGTTATCAAATAAAAACTTGAGCCACTGCTATGACTGGTTTCAGAACTTATTGGTTTCATTGCCAGATAGTAGGTAACCCCATTAGCAACCTTCTATCCAGTAGTGAACAGATAGATAGTATCTAAATGAGCAGCCAAGTGGTAGATTGGAAGAAAACTTTCTGTCTACTTATGCAGCTTGTGTTATATGGATGTTAAACTCCTATATAAGCGCTGTGTGAGGCCAATATTATTATAACTGGTTTCAGATAATATATAATATGTATAATAATATAATCAATGGATAATATAATCTCTGTATAATATAATTAATGGAAGAGGAATTGTTTTAAATAGAGGTTACTGCAATATATGAAACTGCTTAAATAAAAAATTTCTCTTTGTATGTTTATTAGATGAGTTACCAGGTTTTGGTGCTGGGCCCATTGTTGTTTTGTGTATTCATCAATGATATTGATGAAGGTATATCAGGATTAATGTCCAAGTTTTCAGATGATACATTAGCATTAGCATTAGTAGAGGCATTTGATGCAAGAAAGCAAGCTTATGCAGCATCAGCCAAAAAAAAAAAAAAAAAAAAACCCACTTCCACTTCACCCCTCTGTTCGTTCAAAATACCTGTCCAGCTGAGCCTTAAACTTATTTAGACTATCAACCTCCACCACAAGGGATGGAAGTCTGTTCCACCAACCAACCACCCGCTGGCTAAAGGCAAATTTCCGCACGTCTATCCTACGTCTGTCTTTCCTCAATTTGAATTTTTGCCCTCTCAGGTGATTTTTCTGAGCTAGAGGAAGAATCCCATCAGCATTGAGCATGCTTAAACCATTCAAGACTTTATACACCTCTATCAGATCACCTCGCTGGTGCCTAGTCTCCAGACACTGTAATTTGCAAAACTTAAGCCTTTCTTCGTAAGAGCACCCCTTTGTTCCATTCACTAATCTTGTTGCTCTTCTCGGTACTCGTTCCAGCAGCTCTACATCCTTCTTGAAATTCCTTCCAATTCCACTTCCCATTTCACCTGTCCATCCCTTCTAACAGGTTATCTAGTTCTTCCCTGAATTTAATCAAACTATCCACCTCTATACCAGATGGGAATTTGTTCCAATGATCAACCACCCTCTGTTGAAAGGAAAATTTCTGCACATCCAACCTACAACCATCCTTAATTTGAATTTATGACCCCACATAGTCTGAGCAAAGGACTTCCATCAGCATTCAGCTTATTAAATCCATTTGAAGCTTTAAACACCTCAATCATATCTCCTTGCAGGTGCCTAGTCCCCTGATGCTGCAATTTGCAAAACTGAAACTTTTCCTGATATGAGCACCCTTTTGCTCCCCTCCCCAATCTCTGCTCCTCTCTGTACTCATTCTAATAGATGAACATCCTTCCTAAAATGAGGCTTTCAGACCTATGAAACACTCAAGATGTGACTGAACTATTGCCATTATACAATGGGATTATCACCTCGTTATCCTTGCTGACAAAATTCCTTGATAAAATCATTGAAAAAAACCCCATGTGCTGTCCTGGCAGCCTGTCTCTACAAGGAACTTCATATCTTACCACCCAGGGCTTTTTCATTCTCCACTGCCACACAACTGATATGTTAATTTTAGGATTTTTTTCATCCTATATGAAGTACCTTGCATTTGTCAATATTAAACTTCATTTGCCACTTCTCAGCCAATCTGCCTAATTTGTGTAGATCTTGTTGCAGTAGCATATCCTAATTACTGTGATGAAAATCTTCATATTATCTACAAATTTAGACATTAAGGCTGCTATACCTTCATCAATGTCATTAATAAATAACAACAATGGGCCCAGTACCAAACTCTGGAGGACTCTTGCTAATAATATTATTCTAGGAAGAGCAGTGACCATTGATCTTTAATATAACTAGTGTTCTTTAATATAACTAGATATATCCCATCCACTGCAGGTGCCTTTTTTTCATTTAGCTTCAACAACTTCTCCAACAACTTCCTCTCAGTTATCAGAAAATCATTCAGCTCCTCACCAGAATTTAACTTACTTCTGCTATACCATCCCTAAAAGATTTCTCATATGTCAATGTAGATGCAGAATACCTATTCAATTTGTCTCCAACCTGAGCAGGATCATTGACAGTTTATCCATTCAGCTAGTGGACCAATGGGATAATCAATGATTATCCCATTGGTCCACTGCTGAATGGATTGACAGTGATTCAACTTTCTTCTGTTAACATACGTAAACAGTGAAGATTATACTTTTTCTGCTTACATATGCAAAGAAGTCTTTGTTGCTTTTATTTGCATTCTTTGCCAGCAACTTCTGGTAACCTGCCATACATTGCCTAATCTTTGTGATTGAATGCAGACTCATTTATATCTACTATAGGAATATGCATCACCTGATACTTAATATGCATCCGATGCATTTTCTTCACTGCCATTTAAGTCTATGCCTTGAGCTATATCAGTTAGTTGGTAAACAAACTCTAGTAGTTTACATGGGAACATCCCTGAACGTTACATCTTTAAGTAAATCTCACATCAGTATATTGTGATCGCTACCATCTAGTGGGTCTTTTTTTCTGCAGATTCTTAATGCATGAAGGGTCACTGCTGATAATCAGATTTTATTATTGCTTTCTCTTGTTGCTGCTCTAATGTGCTAGTATATGAAACAATTATACAATAAATCCACAGAATACTTGTTACTGTGTGAATGATCAACCCACAAGGTTCAGTCAATACTTGGAAAATTAAAATTCCCAGTTATAAGACATTCCAATTTCCTGGACCCCCTCTATGTGACTATACAGTTGTTTATTATACTCATCAGAGTCATCTGGCCTATAAAGAACTCCTACCCTCATTTTTGTTTTCCAATTCATTATGTCATATCAACTTTGCACTGGCCACTCATATCCTAGATGGGCTGTCTTAAATTTTATGTACTTCTTAGCTAAGAACATAATCCAGCCCCTCTCTTGTCCTCTCTTAAACTTTCTGTGCACATTGTTCTCCCCATATTCAAACTCCGAATATGGGGGGGAATACTGTAGCTACTTCCCATTTTTATTGAGTGTCCCCACAATATCTTCATTTGATGATTGGATCAGCAAAAACACCATCATCAATATAAGTTAGCATTAGCATTAGTAGAGGCATATGATGCAAGAAAGCAGGCTTATGCACCATCAGCCAAAAAAAATAAAATAATAAAAATAAAAAAAAAAGGGGAAAAAAAAAAAAAAAAAAGAACAAACCCACTTCCACTTCACCCCTCCGTTTGTTCGAAATACCTGTCCAGCTGAGCCTTAAATTTATTTAGGCTATCAACTTCCACGACAAGGGACAGTAGTCTGTTCCACCAACAAACTACCCGCTGGCTAAAGACAAATATCCGCACATCTATCCTACATCTGTCTTTCGTCAATTTGAATTTATGCCCACTCAGGTGTTTATTCTGCGCAAGAGGAAGAATCCCATCAGCATTGAGCATGCTCAAACCATTCAAGGCTTTATACACCTCTATCAGATCACCTTGCTGGTGCCTAGTCTCCAGACACTGTAATTTGCAAAACTTAAGCCTTTCTTCGTGAGAGCATCCCTTTGTTCCATTCATTTATCTTGTTGCCCTTCTCTGTTCTCTGTTCACTTATCTTGTTCCAGCATCTCTACGTCCTTCTTGAAATGAGGCCTCCAGACCTGTATGCCGTACTCTAGGTGTGGCCCGACCATTGCCTTATACAAGGGAATAATCACCTCCTTATCATTGTTAGAAAAATTCCTATGTACCACGACAATACACCATGAGCTACTCATGCAGCCCGTCTGCACTGCTCAGAAAACTTTATCTGCCTGCACAACCACCCCCCCCCCTAGGTCCCTTTCATTCTCTACCACTGTCAGTGTAGTACCACAGAGTTGATACGTTGCTCCGGGGTTGCTGTTTCCCATATGTAGTACTTTACATTTGTCAATGTTAAACTTCATTTGCCACCTCTCAGCCCGTCTGCTCAACCTTTCCAGATCCTCTTGCAGTAGCATAGTGTCAGTAGTGTCCTTGGCAACCCTGCCAACCTACGTATCGTCTGCAAACTTGGACATTAAGCTTGATATACCATCATCAATGTCATTTATAAATACAGAAAACAATAATGGACCCAATACTGAACCCTGAGGGACTCCACTAATAACATTAGTCCACGATGAGCAGTGTCCATTGATTACCACTCTCTGTCTTCTCGCCCTCAACCACCCCCTTTATCCATAGCAGCAATTTGCCTCCAATGCCACACTGCTCCAATTTGTGCAGCAGTCTTCTATGTGCAACAGTATCAAAAGCCTTTCTAAGATCTAAGTATATAATATCAAAGTTATTCCCTGCATCCAGTTCTTTTGTGACTGCATCATAGTATCCAATCAAATTGGTCAGGCAAGACTTCCCCTTAACATAACCATGCTGTGTCTGAGCTATAATTGAAGTCTTGTCTAAATGATACTACAGTGCTTCTTTAACTAGTGCCTCCATTAATTTTCCGTGAACAGAAGTTAAACTAACAGGTCTATAATTACTTGTGTCGCTCTTTGATCCTCCTTTGTGAATTGGGGTCACATTTGCACGTCTCCAGTCCATGAGTACTTCCCCTGAGTCCAAGGAAGCTCTCATAATTATAGGTAAGGGTTTGCTTACTTCCTTTGCTGCCTCCTTTAATATAACTGGATAGATCCCATCCACCCCAGGTGCCTGTCTTGTATTTATCTTCAACAATTTCTCCTCCAATTTACTCTCAGTTATTACAAGATTCTCTAGCTCACTGCCAGTCTTTACTTCGTCTATGGCATTCCCCTTCCTGAATAACTCCTCATGTGTAAATGTAGATACAAAATATTGATTTAGTTTGTTAGCTACCTGAGCAGGATCATGAACAGTTGAACCATCGATATCAAGTGGACCAATCTGATTCATCTCTTTCCTTCTAGAGTTTACATAAGTAAAGAACTTCTTGCTGTTTTTTTTTGCATCCCTTGCCAAAGATTTCTCGTAATCTGCTTTCGCCTGCTTAACCTCCTTTGTAACTTGGTTACAGATCAACTTATATCTATCATAGTCTTCTGTGTCACATGTTAATTTTTATGTATCCCATACATTTTTCTTCTCTGCCATATGTCTCATTAGTTCATCTGACATCCATTTAGGCCTGAACCTTGAACAATATTTCTTGGTTGGTATGTAAAGACTAGTAGCTTCCAAGATAAGTTCTTTGAATGCTTCCCATTTTGAGTTTGCTGTTGGTAACATCATCAGTTGGTCCCACTGTATAGAATTTAAATACTGTCTCAGACCATTGTAGTCGCCTTTACGAAAGCAATAACCCTTCCCTTTACCCCTAATGGTAGTTACCTCTTTGGGTAAATCCCACTTCAGCACACTGTGATCACTGCCACCTAGTGGTTCATTTACCTGCAGATTCTTAATGCATGAAGAATCACTACTGATAATCAAATCAAGAGTATTACTCCCTCTAGTTGCCTCCCGAATATGCTGATGTAGAAAACAATCATCCAATAAGTCCACAAAAGCCTTGCTAGTGTTTGAGTGACCATCACTCAAATTCCAGTCAATATCTGTGAAATTAAAATCCCCCATTATAAGACTCTCTGATTTACTGGCCCACTCTATTTCCATGTACAGTTTCTTATTATACTCATCAGAGTCATTAGGCCTATAGCACACTCTTACTCTCAATTTTGATCTCCCAATGCTTATGTCACACCAAACTGACTCGACACTGCACTGTTCAGCAATGTCGACTGGCTTCACTTCTTTGGATTTTATGTATTTCTTAACTAATAGCATAACCCTGCCTCCCTTTCTATCCTGTCTATCCTTTCTGTAGACATTGTACTCCCCAAATTCCAGTTCTGCATTCCTTATATCTGTGTGACACCACGTTTCTGAAATCCCCACAATATCTGCCTTTGATGTTTTGAGCAATACCTCAAATTCATCAAATTTATTTACCAAACTCCTAGCATTGGTGTACACGCAAGTATACATGCACCTGTTCTTTTTCTTACCTACCCTAACACAACCCATGTGTTTACTTGTACCCCAATGACTCCCAGGAGTCACTGAAATATCCTGCATCTTATTTTCCAAGCTGCTGCTCATTCCAATAGAAGCAGTGCAAGAATCACTTTCACCTCTGCCAGTGGTTACTATTAATCTACTAGTCCTTGTATCCCCCTCAATCAAGCAGTTTTCCGACCCACCTAACACTGCCTCGATAGCATCAGCAAACATTCTTGCACCCTTTCTATTTAAGTGTATCCCATCCCTGTAGAAGCGTCTCTCCTGTTAACAAGTACAGACCAGGCTGAAAAAAAATTCTACCCCTTGAGCCTTGCACAATCTTTCCAGGGCCGAATTGATCGACAGGGCTCTCATCATATACTCCCTCCTATCGTGTCTGGGCAGAATTGCAGACACTTTCAAATTCAACCGTAAATCACGGCTTTTTTTCAACAGTGACCTGTACTTGTTAAGTAATTCCGCCGGTCTCCTACTCTTAATATCATTAGTGCCAATGTGTACAATTATGGCTAAGGGTTTGCTTACTTCCTTTGCTGCCTCCTTTAATATAACTGGATAGATCCCATCCACCCCAGGTGCCTTTCTTGTGTTTATCTTCAACAATTTCTCCTCCACTTGACTCTCAGTTATTACAAGTTTCTCTAGCTTACTGTCAGAGTTGAATACGCCTCTAGCATTCCCTTTACTGAATAACTTGTCATGTGTGAATGTCGATGCAAAATATTCATTTAGTTTGTTAGTTACCTGAGCAGGATCATCAACAGTTGACCCATCGATATCAAGTGGACAAATCTGGTTCATCCCCTTCCTTCTAGAGTTTACATAAGTACAGAACTCTTTGCTGTTTTTCTTTGCATCCCTTGCCAAAGATTTTTCGTAATCTGCCTTTGCCTGACTAACCTCCTTTGTAACTTGGTTACAGATCAACTTGTATCTGTCATAGGCTTCTATGTCAGATGTTAATTTGTATGTATCCCATGCATTTTTCTTCTCTGTCAGATATCCGATTCAGACATCCATTTAGGCGTAAACCTTGAATAGTATTTCTTAGTTGGTATGTAAAGCCTAGTAGCTTCCAAGATAAGTTCTTTGAATGCTTCCCATTTTGAATTTGTTGTTGGTAACATCTTCAGTTGGTCCCACTGTATAGAATTTAAATACTGTCTCAGACCATCGTAGTTGCCTTTACGAAAGCAATAACCCTTCCCTTTACCCTTGTTGGTAGTTACCTCTTTGAGGAAATCCCACTTCAGCACACTGTGATCACTGCCACCTAGTGGTTCCTTTATCTGCAGATTCTTAATGCATGAAGAATCACTACTGATAATCAAGTTGATGAATAATGTATAAGTATAGTGCGAAAGCATCAATAAGCCCTAAACGCTTTATAGTTGATGAATAATGTATTAAATATCTGAAGTTTTAAAACTTCAGATATTTAATACAAAGGTTGGCAGAGTTGTTAACAACAGTAAAGACAGTATGCCACTCCAACTGGATATAGATAAGTTGGGCAAATTGGCTGAGAAGTGGCAACTGAAGTTTAACATTGACAAATGTAAAGTACTGCATATGGGTAGCAATAACCCAAGAGAAATGTACCAACTCTGTGGTACTGCACTCAGGGAAGTGGAAAGTGAAAAAGACCTGGGGGTAATTGTGCAGTCAAATACGAAATTTGCTGAGCAGTGCAGACATTGTACAAAGACGTTGTACAAGGCAGTGGTCAGGCCACACCTAGAGTACTGTGTACAGGTCTGGAGGCCTCGTTTTAGGAAGGATGTAGAGTTGCTAGAATGAGTACAAAGAAGGGCAACAAGATTGGTGAAGGGAACAAAGGGGCGCTTTTACCAAGAAAGGCTTAAGTTCTGCAAATTGCAGCACCTGGAGAGTAGGAACATGCGAGATGATCTGATTGAGGTGTATAAGGCCTTGATTGGGTTGAGCAATCTGAATGCTGATGGGATTCTTCCTCTTGCTCAGATTAAGAACCTGAGGGGGCTTAGATTCAAATTGAAGAAAGACAGTTGTAGAATGGATGTGCGGAAGTTTTCCTTTAGCCAGCAGGTGGTTGATTTGTGGAACAAACTTCCATTTTTTGTTGTGGAAGTTGATAGCTTAAATAAATTTAAGGCGGAGCTGGACAGGCATTTGGAACGAATGGAGGGGTGAAATTGGAGAGTTTTTTTTTTTTTTTTTGTCTGATGCTGTGCATAAGCTTGCTTTCTTGCATCGTATGCCTCTACTGATGCTAATGCTAGTCAACTGTCATTTTGACTGCAAAAGTTAAGACTAAAAAGTATGTTTGAAACCGATCTCATCAGTGCTTTGAGCTTTTAATGGATCATGGGTCCATCTGATGGGTGACATTATCCAATTGAATGCAATATCAGTTACCTTTGGTTGACTGTGCAGACATTTCTAAAGAGCACATGCCCAAATGCTGCCAATGTCATTAGAGAGACAACAGAATCCCCTGATGGTTGACTGCAATAGTTAACGTAGAAAAGCATTGTGTATAAGCTGTTTCATATAATTAGTAATTGTAACTTCAGTTGTCAGCATTAGTTGAGGCATATGATGCAAGCTTATAGAGCATCCGCCAAAAAAAAAAAAAAAAAAAAACCTTCCCATTTCACCCATCATCCAGTCACTCCAATTGTTTGTCCAGTTGAGCCTTAAATTTATTTGAGCTATCAACTTCTGCAACAACAGATGGAAGTCTGTTCCAGCAATCAGTTACCCACTGGCTAAAGGTAAACTTCTGCACATCTATTCTACAACTGTCTTTCCTCAGTTTGAATCTATGCCCCCTCAGGTTCTTAATCTCATCAAGTGGAAGTATCCCATCAGCATTGAGCCTGCGCAAACCATTCAAGGCCTGTATTCCTCAATCAAGATCACCTTGCAAGTGCCTAGCCTCCAGATGCTGCAACTTACAGAATTTAAGCCTCTCCTGGTAAGAGAACTCCTTTGTTCCTTTTACCAATCTTGTTGGCATTCTCTGTACTTGTTCTAGCAACTCTACATCTTTCCTAAAGTGAGGCCTCCAGACCTGTATGCAGTACTCAATGTGTGGCCTGACCATTGCTTTATACATAGGTATAATCACCTCCTTGTCTCTGCTAGCTAAATTCCTATATATCATTGACAAAACTCCATGACCTGCTCTGGCAGACCGTCTGCACTGCTCAGAGAACTTCATCTCTGACTGCACAATTATCCCCAAGGTCTTTTTCATTCTCCACCTCCCTGAGTATAGTATCACACAGTTGGTACATTGCCCTTTGGTTACTGCTACCCATATGCAGTACTTTGCATTTTTTAATGTTAAACTTCAGTTGTCACTTCTCAGCCCATTTTCCCAACTTATCTAGATCCAGTTGGAGTAACATACTGTCTTTACTGTCGTTAACAACCCTGCTAACCTTTGTATCATTTGCAACTTGGATATTAACCTGATATACAGTGGTGGGATTCAAATAATTTAACAACCGGTTCGCTGCCCTAATGACCGTTCTAAGTATAAAAAAATTATATACCGAAAGGTAGTTTATTATTTCATGCAGTTAATACTTAAATAAGAACAATAAAAAAAGGTCCACAAAACTAGATTGTTATAAAAAAGAGTTTTAAAATATTAATGAAAAAATATTAAATAATACCTGAAAAAAAAACAATAAAACTGCCCATCTTGGTCCCAAAACTCTATCAATCTTTATAATTTCAATTCCAAGTTGTTCAGATATTTTGGAAAATTCAATTTGGTTCTTATTGGATTGATGAAAAATAGTGTATATCTTATCAATAAATATTTTTAAATGACTTACTTGCTTTATTTCCTTTATCGAATCATCTAAAATAAGATGGAGGCGATGATACAGTGCCATATTACAGTATTATGTTTGGAAACTCTTTTGCAATCCTAGTGCTCACTCCAGATTTTCTCCCAAGCATAACGCTGGCACAATCGGAGCAAAATCCTATTAAATTTTTTTCTAGGTAGTTCTTAGTAAGCCCAACGTTATTTAAACTTTCCATAACTGAAGAGCATATTGTCTCTGCATCTTGGTTTTCCAATTCAACTAGTTCAACGAAAATTGTTGGTGATGTAACTGAATCCTCAACTTTTAAGAAAGTATAATAACTGGTTTGTAGGATATCGTTGAAGCTTCGTCAATAATCGTACATATTTTCAGATTATTTTCAATAATTTTATTAAATATTTCTTTTTTAATTTCCTTTGCAATGAAATCAACTACTTTCACAGCAGTTTTCCGAGAATGTAATCCTATTCCCATATCTAATCCATTTTTAATTTGCACTTCTATGTCTGAAAAGGGTTTACATCTTTTTGTCAGGCTGTAAACTGTATTAAATACTCTACAAGTAGCACTTAAATATTTTTCATTCATCGTATCTATTACTTTTGTTATTGGATCCTGCTCACATTGTTTTAAGTTCTCTTTACAAATGTTATGAGCTTTTGATGAAAAATGTTCTTTCATTTTGGTCCTTAGAGAAGCTTGTTGTACCTCTTTATTTTTCCCTGATGCCTCAATCTGAAAACATTTCCATTCTTTTGACACTTGAACACTTTTATAAAGTCATAATTTGCACAATACTCGCAACCTAACTTTTTGTTAAAAATTACCAGTCCGTCATATTTTTCTTTAAAATTGTTATGTTGTTGCACTGCCCAGCAGTCAGGAAGATTATTTTCAGTTTTGGAGTTGTTATCGTTTTTTATTTCAATAGTTGACGTGCTACTTTCTTCAAGTTGGAGTTGTTGTGCTTGTGACTTTTTTTACCATCCAAGGCCAATTCTGATTTTGGTTTCTTATTGAAGAAATCTGTCAAACTCTGTTGCCTTTTTATCCTTTTAAGGGCTACTGCAAAATTTTTTTAAAATGTTTTTTTTTAATATATTATAGAGCAGGAGTGGATATGTGCCTATATATTTGAATATTTTTACTGGTTCTGTCCACGTGTGGTCATATCATAAACTTTTATAAACAAAGCACTTTCATTTTCTTCATTTTATCGATACTAAACCAAAATTTCTTGCTGAATTAATAAATGGCATAGGCTATGCAGATTAAATACGATAGAATAATGTGTACGACAAACCTGTTTGTCACGGGAAAGTTGTGATAAAAACGTCTTAATTACGACGTGCACACTGGCATAAGGATTCCACCATGGAAGAACATTCTTCCACGGCTTCCGAAATGGGCGATAAGATAACCCTTGAAATCTATATTTCTCTTGGTTCGTTGCGTCCTAGCTTTCTATTGTTTTTATTGATCGGGGAACACCAATGCACTTATAATATCTCGTGTGAATTTAGGGCGTAACACAAAGCTAAAACAAATGACAGTGTGTCACCCAGGGCAACAAGATTGGTCAGGGGAATGAAGGGATCCTCTTACCAAGAGAGGCTTATGTTCTGCAAATTGCAGTGGCTGGAGACTAGGCACCTGCGCGGGGATCTGATTGAGGTCTATAAGGCCTTGAATGGGTTGAGCATGCTGAATTCTGATGGGATCCTTCCACTTGTTCAGATTACAAACCTAAGGGGGCATAAATTCAAATTAAGAAAAGACAGATGTAGATTAGATGTGCGGAAATTTGCCTTTAGCCAGTGGGTGGTTAATTGCTGGAACAAACTTCCATCTGTCGTTGTGGAAGTTGATAGGTTGAATAAATTTAAGGAGGAACTGGACAGGCATTTGGAGAGAATGGTGTGATTTTTTTTTTTTTTTTTTTTTGGCTGATGCTGCATAAGCTCATACACTTGCTTTCTTGCATCAAATGCCACTACTACTACTACTACCCCCTGGTTGTTTGGCACCTTTTCTATCTACGTTATATGTTTGTTTACTTAAGTAACAAACGAGGGAATAAAAATGTAGTATTTTAATCAAAGGTATAATGAGTTTTATGAAATGAATAAATAAATATTACAAGCATAGTTCCGTCTAATTTTTTTCACCTATGGACGGAATGAACATTACTACGGGCACTTGGAATACGCTGTTGCGTAGATGAACGTTAAAAAAGAGTTAGGAATGTAAATTTTGTGATTTCCACATTGGGTGGCTGCCCAGGCGCCCACCTTAGAGAGAGAGAGAGAGAGAGAGAGAGAGAGAGAGAGAGAGAGAGAGAACCCTGATCACAAGTGCCATTTTAACAACCGGTTCGCCGAAATCAACAAAAAATTAGGTATCGGTTCTGCCAAACCGGTGCGAACCGGCTGAATCCCACCACTGCTGATATACCTCCATCAATATCATTGATAAATATACAAAACAACAATGGGCCCAGCACCGAACCCTGGAGTACTCCACTAATAACATTAGTACACGTAGAGCAGTGTCTATTTATTCCCACTCTCTGCTGTCTTCCATTGCAACAACTTGCCCTTAATGCCATACCGCTCCAATTTGTACAGCAGTCATCCATGTGCAACAATATCAAAAGCCTTCCTGAAATCCAAGTATACGATATCAAAATTATTTTTTGCATCCAGTTCCTTTGTGACCACATCGTAGTATCTAATCAAATTGGTCAGACAAGACTACCTGTTAACAAACCCATGCTGTGTCTGAACTATTACTACAGTCTTGTCTCGATGATCCTGCAGTGCTTCTTTAACTGGCTCCATTATTTTCCTGGAACACAAGTTAAACTTCACAGGTCTTTAATTACTTGTTTCACCTTTTGAACCACCTTTGTGAATTGGGGAGACATTTTCACACCACCAGTCGATGTAGACCTCTCCTGAGTCTAAGGAAGCTCTCATAATTATGGCTAAGGGTTTGCTTACTTCTTTTGCTGCCTCCTTTAATATAACTGGATATATGCCATCCAACCTAGGTACCTTCCTTATATTTAATTTCAACAATTTTTCCTGCACTTTGCTCTCAGTTATTGCAAAATCAGTTAGCTCCTTGTTAGAATTTGATAAGCTTCTGGCATTCCTCTCCTTCAATAACTCCTCGTGTGTGAATGTAGATGCAAAATACTCATTCAGTTTATCAGCTACCTGAGCATGATCATGAATAGTCACACCATCTATGTTAAGTGGAACAATCTCATTCATCCCTTTCCTTCTAGAGTTAAACATAAGAAAGGCACCTGGGGTGGATGGGATCTATCCAGTTATATTAAAGGAGGTGGCAAAGGAGGTAAGCAAACCCTTAGCCATAATTATGAGAGCTTACTTAGACTCAGGAGAGGTCTCCAGCGACTGACAGTGTGAAAATGTCTTCCCAATTCACAAAAGGGGGTTCAAAAGGTGACACAAGTAACTATAGACCTGTTAGTTTAACTTGTATTCCAGGGAAAATAATGGAGCCTCCAGTTAAAGAAGCATTGCAGGATCATCTAGACAAGACTGCAGTAATAGTTCAGACACAGCATGGGGTTTGTTAAGGGGAAATCTTGTCTGACCAATTTGATCGGATACTACGATCTGGTCACAAAGGAACTGGATGCAAAAAAATAATTTTGATATCGTATACTTGGATTTCAGGAAAGCTTTTGATATTGTTGCACATGGAAGACTGCTGTACAAATTGGAGTAGTACGGCATTAAAGGCAAGTTGCTGCAATGGATAAAGGGATGGTTGAGTGGGAGACAGCAGAGAGTGGTAATAAATGGACACTGCTCTACGTGTACTAATGTTATTAGTGGAGTCCTTCAAGGGTTCAGTGCTGGGTCCACTGTTGTTTTGTATATTTATCAATGATATTGATGAAGGTATATCAGGCTTAGTGTCAAAGTTTGCAGATGATACAAAGGTTGGCTAGGTTGTTAATGACAGTAATGGCAGTTTGTTACTGCAACAGGATTTAGAAAATTTGGGCAGATGGGCTGAGAGGTGGCAACTGAAGTTTAATCTTGACAAATGCAAAGTACTGCATATGGATAGAAGTAACCCCAGAGAAACATACCAACTGTGTGGTATTACACTTAAGGTGGTAGAAAATGGAAATGACCTGGGAGTAATTGTGCAGTCAGATATGAAGTTTTCTGAGCAATGCAGACAGGCTGCCAGGGCAGGTAATGGGATTTTGTCAATGATATATAGGAATTTTGCTAGCAAGGAAAAGGAGGTGATTGTCCCTCTGTATAAGGCAATAATGAGGCCACACCTTGAGTACTGCATACATGTTTGGAAGCCTCATTTTAGGAAGGATGTAGATTTGCTCAAGGGTGTACAGAGAAGGGCAACAAGATTGGTGAGGGGAATGAAGGGATCCTCTTACCAAGAGAGGCTTAAGTTCTGCAAATTGCAGTGGCTGGAGACCAGGCACTTGTGAGGTGATCTGATTGAGGTGTATAAGGCCTTGAATGCGTTGAGTACGCTGAATTCTGATGAGATCCTTCCACTTGTTCAGATTACGAACCTAAGGGGTCATAAATTCAAATTAAGGAAAGACAGATGTAGAATAGATGTGCAGAAATTTGCCTTTAGCCAGCGGGTGGTTAATTGCTGGAACTAACTTCCATCTGTCGTTTTGGTAGTTGATAGGTTAAATAAATTTGAGGAGGAAGGAACTGGACAAACATTTAGAGGGATTTGTTTTGTAAATTTTTTTTTTTTTTTAGGCTAATGCTGCATAAGCTCATACACTTGCTTTCTTGCATCACACGCCACTACTACTACATAAGTAAAGAAGACTTTGTTGTTTTTCTTTGCATCCTTTGCCAAGGATTTCTCGTAATCTGCCTTTGCTTGTCTAACCTCCTTTGTGACTTGATTGTAGACTAGCTTATATCTGCTTAGGCTTCTGTGTCACCTGCTGATTTATATGCATGCCATGCATTTTTCTTCTCTGTCACAAGCCTGATTAGTTCATAATGACATCCATTTAGGTCTAAATCTTGAACAGTATTTCTTAGTTGGAATGAAAAGCCTAGTAGCTTCCAAGATTAATTCCTTGAAGGCCTCCCATTTAGAATTCACTGTTTTTAACATCAGTTGATTCCACTGTATAGAATTCAAAAACTGCCTCAGACCACTATAGTCGACTTTATGAAAACAGAAACTCCCCTTACCTCTGATGGTTGCTTCATCTTTAAGTAAATCCTGCATGAATAGATTGTGATCACCGTCACCTAGCGGTTCCTTTATCTGCAAATTCCTAATGCATGGTTCCTCACTACTGATGATCAGATCAAGAGTATTACTGCCTCTGGTTGCCCCTCGAACATGTTGCTGTAGAAAACGATCCTCCAGTAAATCCACAAAAGTCTTGCTAGTATGTGAGTGACCAATCCACAAGTTCCAATCAATATCTGGAAAGTTAAATTCTCCCATTACAAGACATTCTGATTTACTGGCCCACTCTATTTCTGTGCACAATTGTTTGTTGTACTCATTAGAGTCATTAGGCTGGTAACACACTGCTACTCTAATTTTCCCTTTCCCAGTGTTTATGTCACACCAAACTGAATCAACATTGCACTGTCCACTAGGGCTCACAATACCAGTCAAAATCTTAACACCGATATTTCAGTATTTTTAATTTATGAAACTGGGATACCGATATTTCAAAAAAAAACATTTTTTGCAATAAATTTTGATGACAGTTAGGTGCAATAAAGTAAGGAAACAACAAGTAATTACTTGAATTCAAGTTTTAAATCAAACTTTGATTACAATAATAAATATTCTACAAAAATTAATAAACATACAGTTATTCTAAAAACATACCTACCTACCTGTAAAAACCTACCACACTACCTGTCCGAATAAAGTGTTCTTAAGAAACTCAATATTGTTATCATTTAAACTGGATCTAATTTTGGTTCATAATTAATTAGCGGTAGAAAACGTCCTTTTGGATTCTATGTTTGTTCGTGCTTTGTACTGAGATCGTCGTAGATGAGTTGCAGTTTACCCCCCCCCCCCCCACTCATTCCCTCATTTCAAAAAAATCTTATTTCCTTTTTATCAAAAATAAAAAATATTTCCTTTTTGGCTTTTAATGGCACTATGTCTGTATTAATGAAAGAAAGAGATTAACAGTTAAGCTTGGTGAAGAAACCAAATCAAAATTGTGGGAAGGGGGTTATTTATTTATTTATTAATTTTATTTCCCTATACCTTAGTGCCACTGTCAGTGGCCATTGCTATGATTTTCATACAGGAACCACAAGCTACTTGACTGCTTTAAAAAATGAGAATTTCCAGGGGCTGAGGGATATCCCCCCTCACACAAGTATGTATATTATATGTCATTATTTATATTATATGTGAGCTGTCAGTTTCTCAAGAGCAATGACACAAATATAAAATTTAAGTTATTTATCATACAAATCTACTTACAATACATAACTGGTGTTCATTTACATGTAATCTATTCATTTTTCTCAGTTAACAATCTCAACTCTCTTTACAGCTTTAAACACTAAACTAATTCAATCTTAATCACTTCCTCATGTTTCTCTTAATCACCAGTATCAATTCTCTTCACAACAGCAATCCATAAGTCACTAACTTAATGCTAACAATTCCATGTACTCTGTCTTAATTTAGCAATATCAATTTTCTTTACAACTTCAACCAATAAACCAACTCAATATTAAACATTTCCCTATTTCTTGTGTTTCTTTAACTTCAACCTTACTCTAAAATAATCTCCTACTTTATCTAAGTACCATTTCCAAAACAACACAGTTCAGAGGACTTACCTTCCTTCTCTTTCACGGTGGGATTCCTTTGTGCGGGTTCCTTCCACAGAGTGTGGTGATGTCTCTCTCTTCTTAGTTGAACTCTGCATCTCTGCTGTATAGCTCTTCCAGTACTGTCTTATTTCGGGATTTCAAGAACAGTTCTCAGTTAATACTGAAGGAAATGACCACAGCAGTAGTAGAAGCCAGGGCACTATCTGATTGGCTTGTTATTCAACTTCCAGATTAACTTCTAGCACAGGAACGTGCCCGGTGGGAACCCTTCGCTATATAGCTGGACACTCCCAGAACTGGACTCGAACTGAACCCAGAACTACCACTGGAAGTCTGCAACCCCTCTGTACAGCAACCACAAACCCCTCTTTTGGTGCAAGCACCTTATTTATTTCCTTCTCATTTATTTATTTATTGAATTGATTGCAAGTTACAATCGCTCCTTGTACTACTTTTTTATACAAGCTTATGTGCAAACCCCAAAAGGGTTTGCACACATTTATGTATCTCCCCCTATCTAATTTCAACCTGACCCAATCACACTGTTATTCTTTAAACTCACTCTTCTTCCTTTGGTGGGAAAAACAATATTTTTCCTACGCAATGAAATGCTTTCATGTTTTACCTCAAGATCACCTATTCACAATACCTTTGAACTGCTCCATACTGACACCCTTTCCCAAAATGCACTAAGTGTCACATCCTCAAGTAGCAGTGTAATAGAGGGATTAAACTATTGATGCTTTTCAGATGCTTTTAATTTTAACCCTTCTGCACCTGCCATACCATTGTTCACCATATTCCTTAATTGCACTACCAGGCCTACTCCCACTAATGGAAATATTTCTGTAATGATGTTTTTGTTATTCGAATAATTTTGGAATAACGAAATTTTCGATTTAAAGCACTTCCGAAAACGATGTTTTCGAAAGTGCTTTACTTCCACATATACTATACTTACTAAGAGAAATATATTTGTAAGATTTTGTCTTGCAGTTTCATGATGTTTTCAGGTTTCCATTGCATTTGTACTGTGTATAACCATCTCTCATTTGCAAATTGAGCAGTATTAATGATTTATTGTTTTCAATTTTATAACCTTTATGTGAATAAACCATGGATATTTATTTTTTAAATTAGTACCGAAAAACAGGTATTTTTGTATCAATATCAGAATTTGAATATTGGAAAAAAATTACCGTGATCCTGGAACTTCGGTATTGTAAGCCCTACTGTCCACCCTTGTCAACTGTGGATGCACTTCATTAGATTTTGTGTTTCTTAACTAACAGCATAACCCCTCCTCCCTTTCTACCCTGTTTTTCCTTTCAGTACACATTGTACTCCCCAAATTCCAATTCTGCACTTCTTATATCTGTGTGACACCATGTCTCTGATATCCCAACAATATCTGCCTTTGATGCCTTGATCAGCACGTCAAATTCATCAAATTTATTTACTATACTTCTAGCATTGGTATACATGCAAGTATACATGCACCTGTTCTTACTTTTAGTTACCGTAACACTGCCCATGTATTTATTTGTTCCATGATGACTCCCAGCAGCTCTTGAAGTCCCCAGCAACTTGCTCTCTAGGCTGCTGCTTGTTACAATAGAAGCAGTGCAAGAATTGCTTTTGCCTTTGCCTGCAGCTACTGTTAATCTTTTAGTCTATGAATCCCCCAAGCTAGCAGTTTTCCGACCCATCTAATAATACTGCCTCGATAGCATCAACAAATATTCTTGCACCCTTTCTATTTAAGTGTATCCCATCCCTGTAGAGGCAGTCTCTGCTGTTAGCAAGCACAGACCACGCTGAAAAAAATTCTACCCCACAAGCCTTGCACAATCTCTCCAGGGCCGAATTGGTTGACAAGGCTCTCATATACTCCCTCCTATCATGTCTGGACAGAATTGCAGACACTTTCAGATTCAACCCTAGCTCACGGCTTTTTTTCAACATTGACCTGTACTTGTTAAGTAAATCTGCAGATCTTGTTAGAAGAGAACAGTCTTGTTCTATTTGAGAGATAGTCTGTTTCAATAGAGACATCCTCTAGTTTTAAACTTTCTGATAGACAAGAATCACCTTTGCAATTTTTTTTTATCTTTTAATTTTATAGAACTGTATTTCATATAAACACATTTAATGTTATTGTTTTAATTTTCAGGAACAAGGAGAGATATGAAAGACACAGGAAGCACCATGCAAGTCCACCTAGTGTTACACCTCTTGTGCATTGGGAAAAGAAAAATGATACATGTAAAAATATTTCTGAAGTGGAAACACAGCATTCCATAAATGTGGAAAATGGAAAGTATGTATAAATTTTAAATAAAAAATACAATACATACATATACAGTTGATTCTGGTTATTTGGGCCACATCGGGACTAGTGCATTTTGGTCCAATTAAGTGGCTGTCCCAATTATCCGAAGTTTCACGTAAAAAAAGTTAAAAATACAGCGGACCCCTACTTTACAATTGGTTCACTGTACAATCAAATCACGTTACGATAGAGTCACCATAGTAAAGTACCGTTCACTATACAATGTGTAGTAAGCGGCGGACATTGTGGTCACGTTTGTGAATTGAATTTTAATTCTATTAAACAGCGATTCTAATTAGCGAAAATAGGAGGAATATTATCTACAGGCTATAAAAGTAAAGATATATTAAGCACAAATTTACCCTTTATTATCTTACCAATTAAAAAATTAAATGATACGTGAAAATCGGAAGAATATATGTGATAATTAATATGCACTGTAATATGTACATACTAACTAGTTGACATTTTTGTTCACTGACATTTGTGGGTGGGGGTTAAAATTTAAAACAGTAAAAAGATAAGTAATCAATAACAAAGAACACGTCACACACAAATTGCAAGTAACACGATACGCGCAACTGAGAACGGAGTAACAAGTTACGAAGCTTTAAAAATAGGAATGAAGAGAAGATTCTGAAAATTAATTTTTTTATATGATTGAAGATTCCATGGAAGTATAAACACATTTTACTATTATAACCCACATAATTCCAGCTGTTGGTATTATCGCAAATTCAGTAAGATCGAGTTTACTATCTGTTTTTGATAGATTGCACTAACAGAAAAGCCCAGTAAACAAGTGACTGCTAATTGTTTTATGGTTATGACCTCCAGAAATCCGACCAAACCACGTGGTACAGTCAGAGACAACTGTAGGGTAATCTCCAGTGCTGCGGTCTCCTGCCCCGATTATATAGCATGTTGTCCCAATTAAGCGAAGTAAACCCTGTCTATTTTCTCGATTGGGTTCTGTTTTTTAAGATTTGTCCCAAATAAACGGTTGCCCTGATTAACCGGTGGCCCAAATAACTGGAATCCACTGTATATTATATATATATATAGCTTCTGTAACTATCCTTTAATTACTTCTGTAACTATTCCCTCTACTAAATAAGGCTTTTATGGTTATTCCTTATGTAATTTAACTTTCCTGTATATTTATGGATTTTCAACTTCTCTTGTACTTGGTTATGCATGACATAATTTTGATCACCTGATTATGTTCCAATGCAACGTAAATCTACTGGATGTTATTACCTTAATGGTCAGTGTTTTCTTCCTTTCATTTATCCAATACAAACCTTGTTGATTTCTTAATATATTGTTTAATACATTAATTAACTTCACTCTAAATAGCAAACTCCTCATATCAGTGGCGAGTGTCAGCATTGCTATGAGAATTGTTCAATTAGGTATAAAAAAAAAAAATTCAGATTCAGGACTCTTGACAGTGAAATCTGAACAGCGACACCATTGTTATAAATAAAATTTTGACTCAGCATTCCTGAAGTATAAGTCTGCTACAGTATCTTGAAACAATCATAATGAGTTGATGCCTGAAAGATAATCCAAACAGATATGTACAGGCAGAAAAATATAAGTTAATTAAATTTAACGTTTAAAAGCATACTTGTACTGCTAAACAACACTGACTTTATTTTAATAAAAATCTGTATCTTGTCACTGAAATTTAATTTCTAGTACATTTTCTTTAAAAAATCTCTTTTTTGGAAAGAACTCCTGCATTTTGCAGAAACTTTGTTGTTTTTTTTATCTGTTTTGGCCAAAAAAACTTCTTTTTATCTCCTGCTTAAAAATATGTAATTTCCAGCTTTTTAAATGTTGGAATTTGACAGATGATAATATAAAATATGATATTGCTGCTATGGAAAAAGGTTACCAAGAAAAGTGAGACCCAAGTATACTGGCAGACTATTGCTGGACATTGATCAGAGTGGTGCTCAATCAATAAAAGGGGGGGGACCTTTCCTGTCGTTACAAGAATTTCTCATATATTATTACAATAAATGAATAGGCACATTATAGCCAAAGAAGCTTATGCGGCATCAAACTCCCACAACAACAACAAAGGGGAAGGGGGAAGAAAAAATTACTATATTTTTACTCCATTTATTGGAATACTTTTTAAAATTTCATGAAGTTCTCTTAAAACAATGAATACAGTCAGTTCTGCTATAATGCAGTACACGTGTTCCTAAAAATCTCAGCGTTAAGGTATTTCATGCATTAAAAACAACAAGGCTTATAGGAAAAATAGGGATAAAGGCAGAGCACTCAAAAAAATATTGTTCAGTCTGGTAAGTGAAACACTAAAAAATGTTAGAAACCCAATAAAATTGCTAACACAGGTTTAAACATCTTAAATTTCTAATAAAAATAAATAAATATTACAGTAAGTATAGCACTTTACCTTGACAAGATATGAATGTTTGCTTAATTGATATTTCTGTTCACTGACATTTTCTTTTTTCTTTTTGCATTGTAAAATTTAAAAAAGATAAGCAATCAGTAACGATTAACATGGAACGCACAAATTGCACAAGTGAGACAAGTTTATGAAGCTTAAAAAATGAAGAAAAGATTCTGAAAATTTGTTTTTTATATGATTGAAGGTTTCATCGAAGGGGGAAACACGTTTCACCGTAATAACTTAAAAATCCACAGAATTCAGGCTATTGGTATTATCACAAAGGCAGTAAGATCGAGTTTACTACCCGTTTATAATTAGATTGCACTAACAGAAAAGCCCAGTAAATTGGGAACTGCAAATTATATTTATTGTTTTATGATAGTGACCTCCAGAAATGTTCTCCTCCGCTCACACTATCTCGCCTCACGAAATTTCTGTCTGAACAGAAAAATGTGAGCTCCTGAAAATGTCATGAGTTGGCCTACAATATCACCTATTAACTTATGAATGCAGAAAATGACAACAGTGTGTCTCCGACCAATACAACTACAGTAAATGGGAAATATAGCTCTCACACATTTGACATTTTTGAAGCTTCGTAAACTTGTATGTATGGCTGCACAGGTTGCTACGTTCAGCTTGGTGCCGGGTTTTGCATTCACCTAGCGTTACTCGCAGACAAAATCGCACATGAGCCAACGTGAAAATCGCATTATACTTGCATTGTTCCTTAATATATCAGCTGCATTGTGAAAATGTGTGTTATAGCAGAACTGACTATAATTTACATTCCTCTCTAAATATGTGGGTGCCAGTCAATATCTTACTTCAAATTTGGATTTAGCTCATCAAGAGTAGTATTATTGTTAACTGTAGCAAATGATGCAAAGAAGCAAGCTTATATGGCATCAGCAAAAAAAAAAAAAAAAAAAAAAAAAAAACTCTTCCTACAATCACCTGTTCAACCCCTCTAATAATTAGTCTAGTTCTTTCCTAAATTTACTCACGGTACTACCCACTTCCAAAACAGCAGCTGGATGTTTGTTCCAGCAATCAATTACCTGCTAGCCAAAAGCAATTTCTATACATATGTCTTGCAATCATATTCCCTCAATTTAAATTTGTGACCCCTCGTGTGTTGTATGAGCAAGAGGAAGGATACCATCAGCATTTAGCTTATTCGGTACATTTACTGCCTTAAACACCTCAATCATATCTCCTTTGAGGCACCTAGTTTCCAGATGCCACAATTTGTGGAACTGAAGCCTTTCTTTATTAAGAGCACCTTTTTGTTCCCCTCACTAGTCTTATTCCTCTTCTTATCTGCACCTGTTTCAACACATCCATGTCCTTCCCAAAATGAGGCAACCATATTTCAGTAGGATTAGGATCAGAAGCTTAAAATTTGTTGTCCACAGTGTAATCTGACACAGGATTTTCATCAGTTTTGCATAATGTATATGTATTTTACATTGATTTTTTTTTGTTTTTATTTGAATGACCTCTATAAATGCTGATTGCATCTTTACTCCTTTTTGGACAACACACATACAAAGGAGCATAAATTTAAATTGTAAAAGGATGGTTGCAGAGGAGTAGATGTGCATCAATTTGCTCTCAACCAGAAAGTAGTTGATTGCCCATATAAATTTCCACCTAGTATTGTGGAAGTAGATAGTTTAAATAAATTACAAGAAGGAATTGACAAATTATTAGAAGAGATGGACAAATTAAGTTGGTAAAATTTTTTTTTTTTTTATGGGAGATGCTGTTTAAGCTTGCTTTCTTGCATTGCTTTGTCAGTGCTAATACTGACTTATTCCATCTTTATATGTTGCATATTCAATAACAGCAAATGAAAGAATTTATAATAGACTAAATAGCAATATAAAGAATAGATAGAAAAAATAATAAGAAAAATAAACAGAAAAAAAAAAAAAAAGAATAAATAGACTTCAACAACTCTTCAGAAAGAATCTGTTGCTTTTTGTTGAAATATATTTATTTATTCTGTTAATTACAGAAAAAAAAGCGGTGGTCTATTTTGTTGGGGGTATGTGCATGGAAATTAAATTCTCTTTTTATACATTAAAAATTAATTAATCAATAAAAATTAGTTATTTACTTTTGACTTCTGTTAATCACAGAAAATGGACAAAATTCAATTAATTTAAGAAAAACTTGAACATGCCTGAAATTGTTAATTATTGTATGTTTTAGTTATATTATAATTTATAAATAATATTTATACAAATGTTATATTAATTAATTATTATAAAATTAAATATATGTTTTTCAGAGCCATGGATGCCTACTTTCTCAGAGATGAGACTGTACCAGATGGGATGGTAATGCCACCTGGAGTTAAATTTACTAAATGTTGGCGAATGTGTAATTCTGGATACAAACCTTGGACATCAGATACTGTAGTAAGTAATTTTCTTTATAACCAAGCCTTCACTTTTTTATGAGACAGAAGTTGTGAAATTATCATCTTCCAGTAGCCCTCTGATTTGTGGTTCTTTGAAAATACTAGCATGGAGTTAAAAATCACTCATCTTAGGAAATTTTGTAACGGTGTGCCAAAAACAGCCCCCCTCTCTATTTTTGACCTTAACAGACTATTTCGTCGTTTTCCATTTTATGTGCAGTAGTGACAGCAATACTGTGCTTGGAGAGTCAAGCGGTTCACAGGACCACATATTTGTAATACAGTGACTTGCATTAGCTTGCTCTCCCATTTGCTTACTGTGCAAATGGGACAGCAAAGCAATTTTTTGCAATTCTAACACCAGTTGTAACTCTTATGCCATTACTGGTGTAAGACCACACAGGTCTTACACAAGTTTTGACATTTGGTTATCCTAGCTGCTACTTCATCCACTGGCAGCATGGGAGGGTGAAGTAGATTTCCTCACTTTCTGCTTCTATCTCATTTGAAGTCGGTGGGTGCTGTTTAGTAATGAAGTGGTTCATAATCTTGTTAATGAATTGGGGAAATAATAATTGAATTTCTGGGGATTTGATGGGCCCCTCTTTCTGTTAAATTCATCACCTGCTCTAATCAAGAGTATTTCTGCTGGTATCCCTCAAGGTGCACCACTACCTGCACTAATTTCTCTCCTTCGTATCAAAATTCCACCCATTGCTTATATTGATAGCATTCAGGTATGATTGTTATTCAGATCTCAGAATGAAGTAATTGTAAACAGTAAAATAATAAACAAGGCTCTTGAAGAAAGCAATGTTGACAAAGTGGTGACCACAAAGGGGGGGTACACATGCAAAGTGGTAGGCAAGGATTGGGGCATTTGACTATCCCGATTATCACTTACCAACCCTGGGTAGGAAGAAGAACAAGGATTTTTTCTTCTATTTCTGTTTCATTTGTAGTGGGAGGAGACTGTGTACTAATGTGTTTGTTAATACTGTTAATGAAGTGGTGATGTAATAAATTTTATGTAATTCAATTAGTGCCTACTTTCTCAGTAGAGGCAAATGATACAAGAAAGCAAGCTTATAGAGAATCAGCCAAAAAAAAAAAAAAAAAACCACCCATCCATCCCTTTAAGAATTTATCTAGTTTTTTCCTTAAACTCACTTCCACAACAACAGATGGAAGTTTGTTCCAACAATCAGCCACCTGCTGACTGAAGGAAAACTTCTGCATATCTGTTCTGCAACCAATCTGCCTCAATTTGAATCTATGCCCCTTCATGTGTGTAGTCTCAGCAAGAGGAAGAATGCAATCAACATTAAGCTTAATCAATCCATTCAAGGCCTTAAATACCTCAGTCAGTCAGATCTCCTTGCAGGTGAAAATTACTAGTAATAGTAGTTTTAGTAGTAATGGAAATTGCTAGTAATAGAAGGAAAACTTAAATTTTGGATCACAACTGCAGTATGTTTAATCAGAGAAAAGAAAAGAAACAATTATACACTGAATGACCACTTTACTGTACACCTAAACCTTTTTATGAAATAGAGCACTCCTTCAGTAACAGTATCATGTGTTCATACTTGTTGACATATAAAGCAGATATGTTGAAATGCCGTGTTTGTGTGTGTATGTGCATGCACAACTCAATGTAAGAATGGACAAGGTGAAAAATTTAAGTAATTTTGAATGCGGCTTGGTAGTTAGTGTTGGACACATCAGTATGAGTATCACAGAAACTGCAAGTCTGCTGGAGTTTTCACATATGGCTGTGTCTTGGGTGTACTGAGATTAGTCTGATAATTTAAATAACATCCAGCCAATGATGATCCTGAGGTCAGAAACAGATCATTAATGCAAGAAGCCAATATAGGCTGACAAGATTTGTGCAGAGTAACAGAAAGGCTTCAGTCAGTCAAATAACAACCTAGTACAACAGTGGTAACCAAAGAGGCATTTCAGAAAGCACAGCTTGTTTATTTACCCTGTCATGGATAGGGTATTGCAGCTGATGAATGAATTGGATTCTACTCCTGTCAGCAAAATACAAGAAAGTATGGTTGCAGTTACAGTGGGCTTAGGAATGCTGGACAATGGAGGATTAAAAAATTGTTGCCTTGGTCTGACAAATTTTGATTTCTGCTGTTTAACAAGAATATGATGAAAATGGCACTACTAGTCTAGGAGCCCCTTCTGCCATGTGTCAATATTACGGGCTGTTGATGGCAGTGTATTAGTGTGGAGGAGTGTTTTCGAGGTGAACTATGGGCCACAGTAGAATAACATTTGGATGTTACAGGTTATTTGGATTGTTTCCAACCATCCCTTCATTACTGCAGTGTATCCATCTGCAAATGAGTTCTCCCAACAGGATAATGTTTCATATAACAAGTCTAGAATTGTACAGGACTTGGTTCCAGGAAAATGAATGCAGTGACTGGGGAGGCTGCTACATTGGCCTCCCCAGCCAAGATATCAATCCAATTGAGCAATTGGTGGGATGAGATGGAATGAGCTTTTTCAGATTAGAGGTCTACAGCTATCCAATTTGCAACAATTGTGGGAAGCAATTCAGTTGGTATGGACTAGTATCTCTGTGGCATGCTTTTGATACCTTGTTGTGCCTATGCCTCAATGAACTCAGGCTTTTCTGAGAGTTAATGGAGGTGCTAATGACTCACTATTAGATAGGTGTACCTAAAAAAAAAAAAAAAAAAAAAAAAAAAAAAAACTGACTACATAATATAGAATAAAAAGTAATCTACTCCCCTTGAGCATTAATCTACTCAGCTTGAGTGCCACACTTGCCTTGTTATTAGCATTAGTCATATAGTGCGACTAATGGGAGCTGTAGGCTTATGCTACACCAGCCAAAAAATATTAATTAAATAAATAAATAATATAAAATAAAAATAATTAATAAATTAAACTACCTCTTTTACTCTATCCTTCCATAAGTACTAGGGCTTGCAAACCGGTTTTATAAACCGGTTAAATCCGGGTTTCATATAGAGTTGTTAAAACCAAAACCGAGCTTCTAAAACCGGATTCGAATATTTTTTTAGTTAGCCCTCACATATAGTTTTTTGTTACGCATATTTTCTTTTGTTTGTTCGTTTATCTGGATCGTTCAACTGCTTTATGTTTTAAACATGTTTTTTATTTTATTTTATTTTATTTTATGTTTAGGTACGAATCTCATGGGCAAGTGGCCCAAATCTAGGAGGGGTACCTTTTATCTTCCCACCTGTATCTTTTGAAACTTGCCTCGTTTACACTCTTCATTCAGTGCTTGCGTGAGTGACGCATAGTATTGTGCCTTTGTTATCTTCAATATTTTTATTTAAAATTGTCGGTGATATAAATTCCTACTGATTAATATTTATTACTCTTAATATGTCTAAGATGAAATCAAATGTATGGAATTATTTTGCTCGAAAAAGCAAAGATGAAGCACAATGTTCGAAATATCAGAAGATAATGAAGTCGTCTGGAGAATCTACATCATCTTTGATGTTGCATTTAAAGAAAATGCATCAGATTGACGTTAAACAAGATAACAGTGAACCTTCCGTAAAAATGGTAAGAACATTAGAAAACTATCGTTAAAAAATCTATGGAAGAAGAGATTTCAAAATTAGCTGCTTTAGATGGATTTTCTTTTAATTCAATTGCCAAGAGTGAGTTTATACAATCAAGCCTTCACCTTCAGAGAAATAAATACAATAAATTACCACCAGCCTCAGTGAATGGAATTAAAAATATGGTTCTGAATTAATATAAAACTAAGAAAGAAGAACTCATTCAGCATTTCAAAAATTCATTGGTTTTGGGTTCACGGTATTCATTGACGAATATACGTCTATACAAAATAAAAGGTATATGAATATAAATGTGCATTCAAAAGACAATCATTGGTCGTTAGGTCTTATTGAGATTAATGGTTCACTTGATAGCAGAAGAACTGAGCAAATTGTGAATGGACACTTGAAGGAATTTTGAACTTGGATGAGGATATTGTTGCCTGCACCACTGATGGAGCAGCAATGATGATTAAGTTTGGCAAGCAAATTACGCCTAATCATCAACAATGTATAGCCCATTGTATACATCTGCCAGTTATAGATGTACTTGATGAAAAAGCAATCAATTATGGTGCGACAGTCTCTGAGTCTCCCAAAGACAATGAAGAAAGTAGTGATGATGAAGAAGTTGAAGAAAGACAGCAAGGCATGCTTTATCAAACCGACTTTACTGATGAGCTCATTTATTTCTTCAATCCAATGGCCAATATTGCACAAACTATTAACAAAGTCAGAAAAATTTGCAAGCTTTTTCGAAAATTGCCTACCAAAAATGACATATTACAAAATTTTGTTAAAGCAAAATTTAATGGGAAAGAATATAAACTTATATTAGATTGCAAGACTAGATGGGATAGCACATTCTATATGATTGAGAGATTTTTGAAATTGAAAAATTGCATTCCAAATGCTCTATGTGCAGTACTGTCAACTGAAGCTGTGTCTGACGATGGCTGGAAAACACTTGAATTGCTATGTGAAACTTTGCGACCAGTTGAAATGATTCTGAAGGCTATAACCTCAGAAGATACAGACTTACTTAAAGCAGAGTCTTCAATAGAATTTCTGCTTGCTAAGCTTGATACAGCAGAAAACCCATTTGCTTTAAAGTTTCACCAAAGCCTTTTGCAGCATTACAATGCAAGAAGAAATTGCCAAACTGTGGCTTTGCTGAGCTATCTACACAACCCCAAAATGTTTAGGAAAGAAGATTCAGGTTCAAGAACTTTTGATTTTCCAAGTAAGCAAGTTTTGAAAAAGCATGCTGATGAGATTTATCAGAGATTATTTGCAAAACATTCTGAAGGAGTCTTAGTGTTGAATGAAGAAACTGAAAATAAACGAACTGTTCTTTTAGAAGAAAACAAAGACTCATCTAGTTCTGATGTCGGAGATACACTCATGCGAGAGTATGATAGTGTAATAAAGAGATTAACTGAAGAGCCTTCAAAATATCCAAGTGAATTGGAAATCGGCAAAGAATTTAAAATTTTGGAGGCAACTAGCAGTAGAAGTGAAAAGCTGGAGAAAGTTTATAGAGCTCTGCTGACCATTAAACCAACAAGTCCAATCTGAGAGAGTGTTTTCGATCACTGGTCTCTTTAACACAAAAATAAGGTCAAGTCTATCAGGAAAAATGCTTAATATACTGTGTTTTTTTTAAAGGATCATTTTCAGAAAAAAGCTGAGCAATAAATAGTAAAGTAATTTCCCCAAGCTGTTTATTTTTATTTATTTATTATTATTATAAGGCTTATTATTATTTTGTTTACTATACAAGAAGATAGTTTTTATTCAAAGGATTTGAATACAATTTGTAATTTTGTATAATCTCAAGCTGGTTACCTTTTTGGAGCATTTTAATTTTTTTATCTTTTTTTACTATAAGAGGTGATAGATTTTGTTTAAAAGATTTGATTACGATTTGTACAATCTACCCAAGATAAAATAAATACTTGTGTTATAAGCTTTTAATTATTTTCCCTAAGTCGGAGAAAATCGGTTTTAAAACCGGTTTTAAGAGTAAACTTCGGTTAAACTCGGTTTTGAAAATTCTCGGTTTTATGCAAGCCCTAATAAGTACTGATCCAGCTGACAGTTGAACCTCCCCAACTGCAGCCTCAGTTAGCCTGGAGGGAGGCAACTTATTCCAGCAATCAACAACTAGCTGGCTAAAAGAAAACTTCCTGCAATCCACTCTAAACCTCTTCTCCCATGATTTGAATTTATGCTCCCTGGTTCTGTAATCATTTATAACAAAAATACACCTCAGTTAGGTCTCTTAGGTGTCTAGTTACCTAGCTCTGTAGCCCACATGTTTGAAGTCTTTCGTCATATGGTCATCCTTACTCTGATCTAACTAGGTGTGTTGCATGTTCTTGTGCTTTTTCGAGCAGATTGTTTTTAAGGGGAAGTCTCCGTACTTGAACTCAGTGTTCTAAGTGCAGTCTTACAATTTCCTTATACAGTGGAATTATGAACTTTCTGTGTCTGCAAGCAAATGTTCGATACATCATCAAAGAACAACATGGGCCCTCCTTGTTGTATTTCTACATTGCTCTGAGAACTTCATGTCTGATCGTACCATAACTCCCAAATCCCTTTCTTCCTCTGTCATTTTTAATTCAACTCTACTCATTAAGGATGCCCTTAGCCTATCTTAACATTAATTATATCTTATTTCTTAATTTTTGTGATAAACAAAAATTATATGTACAATTTGTCCTTAGTAGCCCTTTTCATATTATCTATTCTTTGTTAGAAAATATGATATTCTTCATTGTGGAATGCACTAATTCATCCCCTACTTCACAGGAAAATTCAGTTTGTTACTTATGCTGATAATGTAAAGTATGGTTGACATCCAAATCTGAGGATAGAGGTAATTTTGAATAATAAAATAATAAACAAACCTCTTTAAAAAATCAGACAATATCTTAAACATTTCTGCTTCTCAATTAACACTCTTAAATTGACATTTTTTTTTTTTTTAAGAGAAGTCATCCAGTTTTCCCTCATACTTGATGGTACATAGATTAAGTAGACCTCCCTAACCAAAAAGAACTAAGGTTTACATTTGACTCCAGGTTACTGTTTAAAAATCACTTTTTAGCCACAAAAGCTAAAATAGTAAGAAGCATGTGGATTTCCAAACAAAATTCTGTTCATATTGCCAACAGCTAATTTCAAAGTACGCATTTTGTCAGTAATGCTGCATAGCTTCAAAATTTGGTCAGCAGCTGTACTGATAAACCGAAGTTTACTGAAATCATCAGAATATAACTTCTTTATGCCTATGCAGCATCATGATATAAGGATCTAATCAGAATTTATGCTCTACAATGGCCGATGTTTTTTAAGCTTGCTTATACATCGGCTATTAAAAAACAAAACAAAACTATAGTCTGGCTCTTTTCATGCCCATTTTGAGATAAAGTTGGGTGGCACAAACTCCCTGGAAACAAGGAATAAGCTTAGGCTAAAACCTTTTTGTAACATAATTTAGATATTTTACTTCTCTCCCAATTCTATTATTGGACTGATTAATCAGAAATTTTCTTAGTCACTGTATTCTGCTTAGTGTTTCCATTTAATATGCACAAACTGTTGCATTTTAATAGTATTACTAGTGGCAAATGATATGAGGAATTAATCTTATGCAGCCAAAAAAAACTACCCATTATCTGTCCATCCCCTCTAATAATTGTCAAATTCTTAAATTTATTCAAACTACCCACTTCCACAGCACTAGATAAACGTTTGTTTCAGTAATTAGGCTACTCTCTGGCTGAAAGCAAATTTTTGTATCTCTATCCTACAACCATCCTTTTTCAGTTTAAATTTCTCCCCTTATATGTGTCATCTGAGAAAGAATAAGGACACCATCAGAATTAATTTTACTCAATCCATTTAAAGCCTTAAATAGTTCAGTTAGGTCTCCAGATGCTGCAAAAAAATCTATATCCTTCCTAAAATGAAGCAATTGCCACCACCATCCAGACTTGTATGCAGTACGTGATGTGTGGCCTAACTGTTGCCTTACACAATGGAATAATCGTAATCATAGTGTTATTTTATTTTGTTTATTCATTTTTATCATTACTGTATGTTTTGGAAATTTATAATTACTAAATATGCCTATATTGTTGCCCTCTATATTTGTGTGCATGATTAATACTTATATTGATCTTGTATTAATGTGATGTCACTAAATTGTTAGATAATAGATGCTCCTCAGTGCTCCTTTACTATTAAGTCTATCTGGCTAACATGCCATTAGGGTAATCATCAGTCTTTTGTGTATAATTAATAATGCTACAATGCAATGTGGCTGGATTGTGACAAATAAAGAATGTTTATTTATTTATTATATTTTTTATATATTTCTGATTTCAGTTAAAATATTGTTGGGGATCAGTTGAATTGGCACCACTTGCTTATGAAATTAAGGTACCTCATCTTCTACCAGGAGAAGAAGGCATATTGGCTGTGCAGTTCAGAGCACCACCTGTTCCAGGAAAATATCAAAGTCATTGGCAGCTCCATCATAAGAATTACAGTTTTGGCCATCATTTATGGTGCAATATAGAAGTTCAAGACTATGATCCTAAGCCATCAGCTCCTCCAAGTTACTTGCAATCAGTTTTAATGTCTGGAACAGTTGAAAAGAGTATACCTATTAGAGAAAAGGTAAATTTTTGAATATGGCAGTTTAGTATTAGTATTAGCAGTGGCAAAGGATGCAAAAAATCAAGCTTATAAAGCATTAGGCAGGAAATAAAAAATTGCCCGTCCACAATCAAACTTCCCACTTCCACACCAGATGGAACTTTGTTCCAAATCAATTACCAGCTGGCTGAAGACAAACTTCTGTACATCTATCTTGCAGCCATTCTTCCTCGATTTGAATTTATGTTCCCTTGTGTGTAGTCTCAGCTAGAGGAAGAAAGGCTTGCTCTATCCATTCAGTCTTAAACACCTCAGTCAGATCACCAGGCACCTTGCAGGTGCCTGGTTTCTAGATGTTGTAATTTGGAAAATTGAAGCCTTTCTTGGTATGACTAGCCTTTTGTTCCCTTCACCAATTTGTTGCCCTTTTGTGTACCTGTTCCAGCAGATTTACATCCTTTCTAAAATAATGCCTCCAGGCCTGTATGCAGTACTGAAGGTGCTGCCCAACCATTGCCTTGTACAATGGAATATTCACCTCCTTATCCCTGCTAGCAAAGTTCCTGTATATTATTGACAAAATCCTATGAGCTGTCTTGGTGGCCTGCCTGCGCTCCTCAGAGAACTTCATAACTGACTGCACAATTACCTCCAGGCCTTTTTCATTTTCCACTACCCAGAGTGTAGTAACACACAATTGGTACATTAATCTGGAATTACTGTTGTCCATATGCAGTACCTTGCAACTGTTAATGTTAAATTTAAATTGCCTTGGCCTATGTGCCTAATTTTTCTAGATTTTGTTGCAGTAGCTTACCTTGATTACTTTCATTAATTATCCTGCAATCCTGTTTCATCTGCAAAATTAGACATTAACCCTGCTATACCATCATTATTATCATTAATAAATATAGAAAATGGCAATGGGCCCAGCATTGAACTCTGGGGGTCTCCACTAATAACATTAGTCTATGAAGAGCAGTGTCCATTAATAACCACTGTGTCTTCTCCGACACAACCATCCCTTTATCAGTAGCAGTAACTTACCCTTAATGCCACACTATAGTAGTTGTTTATGTGGAGCAGTATTAAAAACTTCCTGAAGTCCAAGTATATGATATCAGAATTATTTTTTGCATCAAGTTCCTTTTGTTACTGTATCGTAGTATCCAATCAGATTAGTCGGACAAGTTCCCTAGATTAGATACTACATCATAGTATCCAGTCAGAGTAGTCAGACATGTTTCCCCTTTAACAAATCCATGCTGTGACTATAGTATAATTTCATTCCTGTCTAGGCAGTCCTGCATTTTTTCTTTAATCAGTGACTCTATTATTTTTCCTACAGAAGCTAAGCAAAGGTCGCGGGTTCGATTCCCGCCTCGGGCTTGGATCAAAGTACTGCAAAAAAAAACCTTGGGAGGTGCAATATGGCCACAGAAGCCGATGCGCCAACAACTACCAAAAAAAAAAAAAAAAAAACAGAAGCTAAGCCTAGAGGTCTGTAATTACTCATGTCGCCCTTTTATCTGCCTTTGTGAATTGGGGAGTATGTTCACACATCTCCAGTCCATAGGAACCTCTCCCAAATCTAAAGATACTCTCATAATTATGACTAAGGTTTTGCTTATCTCTTTTTCTGCCTTTATTAATATAATTAGATAGATCCCATCCACCCCAGGCACCTTTCTTTATGTTCAGTTTCGACAATATCTCTTACACTTTCCTCTCAGTTATCACAAAATCATTTGCTCCTGCTTAGAGTTTGATAAACTGGCATTTTGTTCCCCAAAGAATTTCTTGTGTGCATGGATGCAAAATACATGTTCAGTTTGTCAGCAACCTGAGCAGGATCAACAACAGTTAAATCATTGACATCAAGTGGAAAAATGTGATTCAGCCCCTTTCTTGTACTGTTGATATAAGTAAAGAAGCTTTGCTGCTTTTCTTGGCATTCTTTGCCAGAGACCTCATAATCTGCCTAACCTCCTTTGTGACTTGATGCTTTAAACACCATGTCACAGATATTCACAACAAGGTCTGCGAATCCAGATGGCTTTCCAAACAACACCTCCTTCATGTCACAGAGTCTCAGTACACCTATCAAGATATTTACCAGTTTCTTCAGCCAGTCATTACCTGTGGATCTGAAATCTGGGCATCGTTAGCAAAAACCACACTAAAAACCATCTCATCTCATCTGATGAGTACTGGCTTCTTTGGTGAGTGCTCTTCAAGCACAAGCTTCCATTCCTCACACATACTTCAGAAATAAACAAACTTCTAAACTACAGAAAAGTCTCAGAACGGATCTTCACCCTCCACTTACTCGTCACCATTAGAATGATAGCCGGTGAAATCAGTATGGCAAGTTTTTGGCAGATTTGTAATTGGAGAATCCCCCGAAACCTTTAAGGGCCCCCTTCTTTATAGTTCGTGGTGTGGAGGCTCAGGAAGGGTGACAGATTCCTGCCAATGGAGATGCTCCAAAATGTCCAAGATATGGATGCTGACTACAAGAAATTCATTGAGGACAAAGCCTACAAGAAGACGTATCATCAGGGAGCAGCTCTCATCTTCAACCAAGTGACTGTCACTGTTTTTTTTTTTTCCTTGATTGGTTTGTTGATATTGTGAAAAAAAAAATAAAAAAACCTGTTTTCACATGTTTACAACTTTTTTTTTTTGTTTTTAGAGTTTTAGTTCCTTTCTATGTTAAACCTCTAACATTTTTTCTATTATGGGCATTGCATCAGGCATCCATATAAAATTTACTTATTTTTGCTGATTGCAATAAAGATATTATATATTATATATAAACTAGTTTATATCTACCCAAAGCTTCTTTATCACCTGATAATTTATATGCATCCGATGCATTTTTCTTCTCTGCCACAAGTCTTTTCAGTTCATCTTTGAACAGTATTTCTTAGTTGGTATGAGTTACAATCGAAGCTCTTTATAGCGACTCTCTTTTTAATGTCCCACACGTTATAACATCCTTTGTGGTTGGGTCTGGCCAAATTCTCATTAACCTAATGCTATTTTAAGAACAATCGATATAATGACCTTTTTCTCATTCCCTCTATATAACGATCCCCCAGGGTTGTTATATAGAGGGAATGAGATAACATATTACAATTCATTTGATTATGGAAAGTCATTTGATTATTTCATTTGAATGATATAATTGAATTTATTTCATTTGGTTATGGAAATCATTTGTTTATATCCATTTAGGTCTACAAGTAACACATGACTTCATAGTTATAATTTTGATGTAGAGATTTTGTATGTAAAATGTGTTATATGTTATAGTCACTGTTTAAAAATCTGATTTCCAGACAGGGCTAGAAGAAAGCAAAGAAGTAACACAGATTGCAGAAGTTCTTACTGCTGTTCAAAAAGAACAAGAACAAGGTGAACTTGTGGAAAGAAAAGTACCTGTTGTATCATGCACAGCAACACCTAACAGTACTCCTTTTGGTAAGTTTATTGAATGTCTGTTGCTTTAATTAATTTAAAAGGAAGTTAAATCTTGCTGGGAGGAAGCACACAGGTGATAAAACTTTATAAACTTTATTTAATCATTCTGTTTGTCCACTGGCGCCTCCGTAGCCAGGTGGGAAGGAGCAGCAGCAGTGTCAGCACACGCTTCTTGATTAGACCGGGGTTCAAGCCCGTCCCCCCCAAATACGGAGGATGTGGAAGGGTCAGGGAATGACCACCGCATATCCCGGAGCAATATGGCCTTAGTTGCTAATGCTCCGAAACAACAGCATCTGTTTGTCCACTCATGTACCCATACATCTGTATGTGTTATAGGATAGTTGAGTTTGCAATCGTTGCACTATTAACTTACAACCATAATGAATGATATTCTGGAAAAAGTTTATTTTTTATGTTTAGTATTATTCATAGCAGACTGTCATTTCTGTTTTTGTTTGTATGTAATCCTCATACCATGATGCTTGTATTGTTGAAGTGCTCATTCTATCCCCCCTCTCAACACACAGAATCAACTGTAAGAGAATTTTAAATCATTACTGCAACTTACAGCAACGTTTACAGAAAAATTTAACTGTCGTGCTTAACTACCAAGCTTGCTTAGATTACATAGAAATAAATTAAAAAAGGATGAATATCCTACTGGAAAGATGGAATATGCAATTTCATCTTCATCTGTAAAAATACAGTAATTTTCAGTTCTCTTTTAATTACGGAAGCAAGGAAGTTTCATAAAGAAGGTTTACAGCTTAACTCATAGTAAATAGTATCCAAATCAGTTTACTGCAAACTGGTTAGTAAAGATCATTTTACTAATATAATGTTTGAATGGCATGTTACACAGGTTGCCTTTGACTCTAAAGTACAGTTGAAAGCACTTCACCTTGCACAGTTCAAAATCCATTTATTGTTAATAGAGTGTACAGATCATTTGTTTCATGAATGTTTTCTTCTCTGCTTCTTTGGATCATATTCCTGCTATTACACTCACTCTCACAAAAGTAACAAAAAACTATTGACCAGGAGTTCTGGGAGGCCATAGGGACTGATATTAGTACAAGGATGATATGTTGGGAGCTGTTTAGCATTGCATTTTGCAGAAGAGCTGCAGCACACAAACCAAAAATCACAGCATGCATTCAGTGCACAACATTGGCTTGCCTGGTGTGCAGCTCATTATAATTTGTCCCTGGTATATTGGAAAGCTGTATTATGTAGTAATAAATCATGTACAGTTTTCCAAACTGATAGCTATGTTTGGATTTTGATGATGACCAGATTACATTATTTACCAGAGTGCGTCATACCCAACTGTCAAGTTTGGCAGAGGTTCTGTTGCTGTATGAAACTATTTCTTGTGGTTTAGGCTTGGCTCATTGGCCTATTAATTCTACTCTTCCTGTACTGTGGCAGTAGTAGAGAGGGCCCATTTCTGTTCCAGTTTGATAATGTACTATGTCATATTGCACCACCTCTAGTGACTTGCTTTGAAGACATAGGTATGAAAAGCTCCGTCAACCTGTTGAAAGCTTATCTTAACTCCATTGAAACCCTTGGTATGAACAGATTACTGTGTTGGAGGAAGAAGGGACCAAAATTGGTTTGGTGTCTGCCAATAAGGATATGGTGTGTAATTAAGGCTAAAGATGGGTTGACACATTATTAAATATTGTATCAATAAAATTTCTTTGAAACATGCAGGTGTCCAGTTACTTTTGCAATATAGTTTATATCAAATATTATAATGCTTAAAATTACTTAATGAATTACAAATATATATCTGCAGATATGTAAGAGTTAAGTTCAGGGTTATAATTGCTGTATTCATGGAAAAATACTGCTGGATAAGAGAAAGCTTGAGTGCTTAAATTTGTTTCAGCTAAAATTGATTTACACATATATCATGATTTAGATATAAAATCAGTTTATGAAATGAGTGTAAAGTTTCTTCCTTTCCAATAGCATTCATTTACTTTTAGATAGTTCTTTTGCATTATTAAAGAACGGCTGAAGGAGTCTACAGCTGTTACCACGCTAAGAAACATGCATTCCAGCCTGTGAATGCTTCTGTAGACATAATAACCACAACTCCTATTCTACTATAACTTAAGAACATAATGAATGCAAATAACAAAATCTGATGAAAGGACACTTTTAAAATTTATTTTGATTAACTGTACAATTCAAACTGAAAAGCACAATTATATACTTCAGCTACTCTGAATGCTTTCTTCAGTTATTAAATAAAATAAAATTAAAAATTGAATTAACTCAAGATGTCTGCTTGTTAGCTACAGTTATTCACTACAAGATAAAGAAAACAATGGTCAGGAAAGTATTGGCATCATAATGTGGTAGTCAAAGTGTGAATGCAGATGAAGACTAAGAGAACTTAACACTCCTGTGTGAAGAATATTTTTAGTGCAACCCCATGTAACAACCCTCTCTTTGTACAACATTATTTGGAAATTGATGTTTAAGGAACTTCAGAATTACATAATTAATTATAATAATATTTATTATCTATTTAGTAGTCCTGCAAACTGATAAATTGGTGACTGTCCTTTATGAGATCTGCTGAAAGAATTATGTTCTGTTGTGGTGTTTAATCTTGTTAGCTGGTTGAGAAGTATCATAATGCTGTCATTGCCTGGTCCAAATCTTATTGGCCAACGTTGTTGATTCTGTTGACCTCCTTTGTGAGTGTTGAAGAACAGTAATCTGTTGACTTGTTTAAGTATATTCTGGGTAGTGATGTGATATCACAGGTTGTGGAATCAGAACTGGGAGAGGTTTGCTGGACTGAGGACGGAATGCCTTCTTATCTCCTATCTGCTGTGGTCTTTCTCTTGATTGGCCTGCTGTAGAATCAGGTTATTTGGTTGTAAAGAAGGAGTTGTGGAAGCTAAGCTGCCTGTAGAATTGCCAAAGGCATTGAGCCAGTAAATTGTGAGGTAGAAATGGTTATCTTTTCCCTGTTTCCAATGGATTAATCACACTGTATTCAAAATACCAGTTAATTCTCATAGCCTTATTTTGTTATACAGCTAGGATGTGGAGACTTTTTTTTTTTTTATGTAAAATGCAGGATCTTGCTATCCTGGTAAAAATGTTTTTTCCATTTAAATTGTACAGTGAATACAAAGTAAACTAGTTTTTAACACAAAAGTATCCTTCTTCAAACTGCAGTAAGATCTCACTAATTCATACTTCACTAATTTGGATCCTCTAAAGGATATTAATTTGGAGATGTAAGAATGTGGCTAAGAGAAGATGAAGCTGGATATCATATGATGGAATGCAATGAAAAGAAGAAGAAAAATAAAGAGTGTAAAGAAGAAAAACAAGGAGAATGTAAAGAAGAAAAGGGCAAATAAATTTATATGATTGCAGAAGTTGCCACTGCTCTTATTAAATTTGATATTGGTGATGAGGAATTCAACAATGTTTCTCATAAAGCATAAAAACAAAGAATGACTTTATGAAACAGGAGTAAAATAGGATCTTCAACAGAAAATTTTCACATTAAATAAATAAAAGAGAATGAGCCTATGGCACTGTTTTCCATAGTTTAAGTGAAGAATAATGCAGCAGGGCCAGTGGAGGCAGTAACTAAGATAATTTAATAAGTTAAGATTAATGCAAGAAGCTTTCAGGGTGATGACCCCTTCCTCAGCAAGTAAAAGTAAAAATATACATGAATACTGAAATGCAAACATAATATTAACATTAAGAATAGAATAAATACTAAATAGGCTGTGCATGCTCAGATGACTTGGAGAGCGTGCACATGAATGCGAGATTGTACAGACATTCATTCACTAGATCAGGTGCTTATTGTTGGTGCACAGGGCGTATATGGGATTTCTGCCAGCATTTGTCGTGCTTCAAAACTATTGACTTTAAAATAGGGTGTAGCCTTGTACCGCTGCAGCAATTTAAGACTCTTTGACAGCTAGATATATTTAACAATTCTAACCACAGACAGTTATGGTAGTGTTGAGATTGGTCGATCACCTGACGGTCGTGTCTGGGGTTGAGGTCATGATGAGTTGACCAAAAATGTTTCACGATTGCGGAGTGCTCAGTGTCACCCAGGTGGATTGTCCTATCGTGTTCTACGAGGTGGTCCTGAAGATGCCTGGAGCTCTCCCCTATATAGCAACTGCGGCAATCATGGCAAGTTACGCAGTATACAGTTCCGCTGTGTAAGAGGGTGGCGATAGGTGTTTTTATGCTCAAGTCCAGAGATCGTAAGCTCCCACCAGGGAGTTGTATGCATTTCATGCGGTACTCACGCAGGATCTTAGAAATCTGGTCTGAGGTGCCCGGATAATAAGGAATATAGGCAGTAGGTACACTGTTGTGGGGGAATGAGGGTCTCGGGTGAGTTGCAAGCACCTGTCTAACACATGGGCTGGGTATCCACAATTGGTTAGGTCAGCTTTTACTCTGGAAACCTCGGTGCGCCTGGCTTCCTCTGAGCTGGAATGACTCCAAGCTTGAGAGAGTAGAGCACGTGCAGTGCTGTTTAGATGACAAGGGACATGGGCTTACCTGTAGTTAGTGAATTGCCCACACCACATTGGCTTTCGGTTTACTGAGGTTTCCAGGTGTGGGCCCACTCGTTTCACCAAAACATCCAGAAATGAAGGGACCTGTTTGCTTCCAACTCTAAAGTGAACTGGATGAAGGGGAATAAGGAGTTGAGGTACTCCAAAAACGCCGCATCTGAACCATGGGGGATGATGGTGAAAATATCATCAACATATTTGCACCACATAGTAATTTCCTACCATGGCAATTTTCTTCTAGAGAATGATCCTACTATCGAGACCACCAACACACAAATTGCCATGGGAGTAGAGGTATCCTTAGCCAACCTTCCTGAAGAGACTGCTAATGACATCCGCTTCAGAACGGCCTCTGTTCTGCCTACAAACTCCAATCTCAACCACTGGCAACACGCTGCTCTTAACTCCGTCATTAGCATTAGCATTAGCATTAGTAGAGGCATTTGATGCAAGAAAGCAAGCTTATGCAGCATCAGCCAAAAAAAAAAACAAAAAAAAAAAACCCACTTCCACTTCACCCCTCTGTTCGTTCAAAATACCTGTCCAGCTGAGCCTTAAACTTATTTAGGCTATCAACCTCCACCACAAAGGATGGAAGTCTGTTCCACCAACCAACCACCCGCAATCATGAAAGACAATACCATTGTCATGTTTCCCGCCGACAAGGAAGTTGTGTTATACTGGATTGTTCGGATTATTTGAACAAGGCCCTTGCCATCCTACAACATCCCAATGTTTACGAGCCTGTAAGTGACCCACCCTTTAAGTCTTAGTACGACTGAAATCAACTGTTAACAAGTTGATCTATGAGTGGTTCAAATCGAGGAAGATCTCAATGTCGACAAGATGGCAGTTGCATGCCACTGGCTGCCAGCTCCCACATTTTTATGTCCTGCCAAAAGTTCATAAACCGGGCGTTCCTCTCCGGCCCATCGTGTCCTGTTGCAATTCGCCAACATATGAACTGTCAAAACACATTGCCCGTCTCCTAACTCCCCTAGTGAGAAATACCGCCCACACAGTCTCCAACAGTGAGGAGTTCCTTCGCCTCATCAAACAGTTTACAGTTCCTGATGACGAGATCATAGCATCCTTCGATGTTGTCTCTCTATTTACCTCCATTCCAGTCCAACAGGCCGTTGTTTGTACCAGATGGCTTCTAGAGAATGATCCCAGCCTATTGGATAGAACAACACTATCTACAGAAGATATCTGTGCTGCCCTTAACCTGTGTTTGTCAGTCGGTGTCATCGCATTTGGCGATTTGCTGTACAAACAGATAACACGGTACGGCTATGGGTGCTCCTGTCAGCTCTGTCGTCGCTAACATCGCAATGGATGAGTTAGAGGAACACATTCCTGAACCCACTGGTACCAATTACAAAGGGTACTAGGAAAGTTTTGCAATATGACACAACAATGAATCACAGGAAGCTGCTTGTTGCTGCATGTTGAGACATGTTCATACGTGCATAGTAGCCGCCACGCCAAGTCGATGGGCTCAGTTATTCATTAGTAGTGAGAGTGTAAAGTGCTTGCGATGGCATCGTGGTCACGAAATGAGATAAAGACAGTTTTGCGGTATAATTTCGTGCGTGGTTTAACCATAGACCAGTGCTTAGAAGAAATGACTCTTGCACTAGATGATGATTGTCCACATTGTACAATGATATTCAGGTGGTATAGAGAATTCCAAAGGGGAAATTTCACTCTGGAGGATTCTGAGAGGCCGGGAAGGCCACGAACGTCAGTTACGGAGGAAAACGTTACTGCTGTGAGGAAAATGCTTGACGAAAACAGGCGAGTGACCTACCAACAGATAGAGGATACTTTGGGCCTAAATGCACCAGCAATTCGTTCGATTCTGCAAGATCATTTGCACGTGAAGAAACTTTGTTCTCTCTGGGTGCCGCATCAACTGACTGAAGAGCAGATGACACGACGTGTGACTTGATGCCGGGAGATGTTAAAAAAGTTTGATAAGGGACAATCTCGGTATGTGAACGACATCGTGACAGGTGACGAGACTTGGCTGTACTATTACGATCTGCGGACCAAGGCTCAAAACAAAGTTTGGGTCTTTGATGATGACGACACACCCGTAATTGTCAGAAAATCCCGATCTGTAAAGAAGAAAATGATAGCTGTATTTTTCAAATCGAGTGGAATTGTGGAACGTGTCATTTTGGACACGCAGAAGACAGTCACAGCTAAGTGGTATACTGAACAATGCCTGCCTAAAGTCATTGGATCTATGAAGAACCTGCGGCCAAAGTCAAGAATGGACACCTGGTACCTCCATCACGATAATGCTGCAGCTCACCGCGCCAAAGCCTGCACCGAATATTTGACCACGACAGGACTGAAACTTCTCGAGCACCCTCCCTACAGTCCAGACCTTGCTCCCTGCGACTTTGCACTGTTCCCGCATGTGAAAATGAAGCTAAAAGGGAGGCGGTTTTCCAGTGATGAGGACCTTCTATGGGCTTGGGACAACGAGTGTGCTTTACTCCCTAGTGAAACTTGGCAGAACTGGTTTAAAGATTGGTTTCGGAGGATGGAGAGATGTATTGAATGTAGAGGAAATTACTTTGAAAAAATTAAATAAACAAAGCTGTATTGCAAAACTTTCCTAGTACCCTTTGTACTATGTGGTGCAGATATGTTAATGATATTTTCACCATCATCCCCTGTGGTTTAGATGCGGCACTGTTGGAGTACCTCAATTCCTTATCCCCCTTCATCCAGTTCACTTTAGAGTTGAAAGCGGATGGATCCCTTCCTATCCTGGCTGTTTTGGTGAAACGAGTGGGCCCACACCTGGAAACCTGCAGTTTCCAGGGTACTGTTGTAGTGCGGGCAATTCACTAACTGCAGGTCAGCCCATGCTCCTTGTTATCTAAACAGTACCGCACGCGCTCTTCTCTCTTGAACTTGGAGCCATTCCAAGTCAGAGGAAGCCAGGCGCCCGGAGGTTTCCAGAATAAAAGCTGACCTAACCAATTGTCGATACCCAGCCTGTGTGTTAGACAAGTGCCTGCTACAAGCACAAGTACTTGCAACTCACACGAGGCCCTCATCCCCTCGCAACAGTGTATCGCTGGTACACTGTTGTGGGGAACGAGACTTATTATCCTGGCACATCAGACCAGATTTCTAAGATCTTGCTTGAGTACTGCATGAAATGTGTACAACTCCCTGGTAGGAGCTTACAATCTCTGGTCTTGAGCATAAAAACACCCATCGCCACTCTGTTACGCAGCTGTTGTTGTTGTTATTTGGTTTTTAGGAGCATTAGCAACTAAGGCCATATTGCTCTGGGGATATGCGGTGGTCATTCCTTGACCTTTCCGCATCCTCCGTATTTGGTGGTCACGGACTCGAACACCGGTCTATTCAAGAAGCATGTGCTGTGCACTGCTGCTTCTACCCACCTGGCTATGGAAGTCTTACGCAATGCAATTGTATACCACGTAACTTGCCATGATTGCAGCAGTTGCTATATAGGGGAGAGCTCCAGACATCTCTAGGACCGCCTTGTGTGAACACAATAGGGCGATCCACCTGGGTGACACTGAGCATTTCACAGTCGTGGAACATTTTTGGTCAACTCATCATGACCTCAACCCCAGACACGATTGTGAGGTGATCGACCAATCTCGACACTACTGTAACTGCCTATGGTTAGAATCGTTAAATATATCCAGATGTCCAAAAGTCTTAAATTGCTGCAGAGGTACAAGGCTACACCCTATGTTAGAGTCAATAATTTTGAAGCATGACAAATGCTGGCAGCAATTCCATATACGCCCATGCACCAACAATAAGCGCCCGATCTAGTGAATGAATGTCTGTACAATCTCGCATTCATATGCACGCTCTCCAAGTCATCTGAGCATGCACAGCCTATTTAGTATTTATTCTCTTCTTAATGTTTATATTATGTTTGTATTTCAGTATTCATGTATATTTTTACTTGCTTAGGAAGGGGTTAACTTATTAACTTATCTTAGTTACTGCCTCCACTGGCCCTGCTGTATTATTCTTCATATTAAATAAAGTTTATTGTTTAAAAAACTGTATTACTTGTGTTCTATTTGAATTAAACTCTTTGCATAAATTTTGAGTATAAACATTTTCTAAAAGTTTATTTATTTCCTTTTCTTCATATTTGTGTTATAATTCCATTAAATTAACATATGTTGCTGGATTGTGAATACATTTTCTTGTTTTATGAATTATTACTTGAAATATCTACATATAATTATTTTGTAATATGGACTATTCTCCTTCTCCATTAGGACAAGTTACTGAGGCTTTACTATAATCAGACTGGCTAATATTATTTCAGTAAAATTAAATTAAAACTTTCAGAAAAATCAAGATCTGTGATTGACAAAAAATTCCTTTTATTTATAGACATGACTCCACCAAAATCACCAGATCTCGCCAGTAATGTAGCATTAAGTAAAATAGAAGATTCTTTGGTAGGTGAAAGTACATTGTCCAATATTAAATCCCCTGAAGAAAATGTGGAGAGTGCTGCAGGTAAGATTTTTATTTCATTTATTAAATACATATTTATTGATATAAAGTATAAGATTTTAATGTTAATGTATTGTGTGCAAATATACACCCACACACATGTATATACACTCAGTGATCACTGAATTGCGACTTCCCCATCCATAATGGATTATGCCGTATATCTCACAGTATAAAAAGCTGAACAGCTTCACACACTAGAGCAGTGGTAATTTGCATTTGATCATGCAAGTCAAAGCAATAAAGTAGCAGTTGTGGGACAACTGCTACTTTATCACTTTAAAACATCACAGAGTTTCAAAAGGGTATGATTGTAGGAGCTAATGCACTTTTGCTTCCATATTGAAAATGGCATCTGTTGTCCGTTGCTCCCGGCCCACTGTGGTTAAGGTGTATAAAGAATAGTGTCAAATGGGTCAAAACAACTCCCGCTGACATAACTGTAAAAGATTACACAAGGTGGATTGTTCATGGTAAGCAAAGGGTTGTATGGGGTTCAACAGCAGGTCACTATACAATGGTCGATATTGTAATATAATATGGGGAATGCAAAAACAATATCCCAAATGATCATGTGTTGCACACCCACACATATAGAGTTCCACAGCAGACAACCTAAGAGGCACTTCCTCACTGCAGATCATCACTGATGGTGAATGCTGTGGTGTCAATAACATGCTGGTTGGACACTGGAGGACTGAAAACGAATGTGCTGGTTGGATGAGTGCAAATACCTGGTGCAGCACACTGACGGAAACATGAGTCTGTGGACCTATTGTGCATGGTGCACTATCCAGGCAGGTAGCAGTGGTTGCTTAATATGGAGCATATTTTGCTAGCAAGAATTAGGATCCCTGATGCATATGGGCCAATTTTTCACTGGCAAGGTCTACTGGCAGCCCTTAGGAGACCAAGTTCACCCTTCCATGTTGCATTTATTTTTATCCAAATAGAAACAGGATCTTCGAAGACAATTATGTGCCAATCATTGGGTCTGCAAGTGGCTTGAGGAACGTAGTGAAGATATCACCAATCTTGATTGACCTCCAATTTCACCTGACCTCAATCTAATTGAACACCTGTGGGATGTTTTGGAATGGAAAGTGAGGCATATGGTCATGCAGCCGTCATCTATTTTGACACTGTGGAATGCTTTGCAGGCAGCATGGTTGCAGATAGTAGTAGTAGTAATGGCAAATGATGCAAGAAAGCAAGTTTATATGGCATCAGCCAAAAAAAAAAAAACAGAGTTCACTCATTCGTATCCTCCAAGAATTTGTCTAGTTTTTCTTTGAATTTATTCAACCCATCGATTTCCACAACACCAGATGGAAGCCTGTTTCAACAATCAACCACCCACTGGCTGAAGGCAAACTTCTGCACATCTATCCTGCAACCATCCTTCCTCAACTCGAATTTATGCCTCTGTGGATCCCTATGGATATCTTCAGACATTTAGTGGAATCAGTGCCTAAGTGAATAGCAGCTATTATCCATGCAAACAGTGGCCCAACGCTGTATAATTATGTAGGTCATAATCCGATGAGCAATCAGTGTATATAAAGTATATAAAATGCAGTGCGGATGGATGTAAGAATTTGAAATGAAACATGAGATATGAAAATTACATATTCTAGTGCAGTACAGCCTAAAAATAATATAAAATTCTTTTATATGAATGAAAGAAAATATATGCAAATTTTAAAAATGTTTTAGAGAAAGGATATAGTTTTAGTTCGTAGGTTGCCAAGCCTAGAAGATGCTAGAAAAGTAAGAAAGATGAAAAGGAAAAAAAGGACATAAAAGAGTACAGAATATGAATATTATTTCTAATTCAAAAATTAAAAATAAAGTTATGATACATATGTAAATATTTAATTTAACATGTACATATTTGATTTTTTAATAAAAATGTAACTTTTAATGTCTTAATTTCATTGCTCATTTTTTCTTAACTGTTGTTAACAATTCAAGTGGAGTTTACTGCACTCTTTTTACTATTTTTTCTTCCACAATTCAATGTGGCTGCACTGTGGTTGGCAGCAGTTTATTCATGAAAGTTGACATGGTAATCTGTAGTCAACTGCAGCTTGGTTGTGGATCTTAAAAGATACTAAATAGGCAATACTAAGTGATTGAACTGTGAACCAGAGGGAGAAGTTTTCAACAAACAAACCACATCAAAAAGGTGTTCAAAAAGAATGCTGTGAAATTCATGCAGTTTATTGACTAAGCTGTGCTCATTCTGTAGTAAAACTGAACATCCTTAAAAAAAAAATCAAAAAGAAGTGTACTTAACTATTTCATCATCACATATATAAATCAACATTTTTCATGCTTGGTCTCCTTGGGTACATATGTACATTTTGAAGGTCATTTCAAACAGTGTGTCTGTTGATATGTGAATTACCTGAATTTTTCCAGTATGTGCTGCCATCTCTTATATAAGTTTCCAGCGAATATTTGACACAGTTTTAATAGATGACAACATGAAAAGGGCTTTCAAAATTGGAGAAGGGGATTGCACCTGTCTGGTTTGGCTTTACAAAATCTGAAATCGAAAAAATTCACTGTTATTCAGATCTAGAAGTTGGTAAAATTGAGTGATATATAAACTTTTAACAGTAGTCAAAATAAACTATAAATGCTCTTTATTTGGGTTGTGGGTAAGATATATGTGGTATTCTTGTTGATGCCAACCAAATAGTCACACCATAAACCTTGAAAAAAGTCAGCCTCTTAAATGGCATGTCTTTCTATGTCAATTTAAAGTTTGACATGCCAACCTATATGTAAAGTAAGAATGATGATTGGAAGAAAAGGAAAACTCCAAAATGCCTGAGAGACAGTGTCTCCCAACAATAAAGTTATTGCAAAATTAAGTATATAGATTGACTGGAAGAAACTCCAGAATGCCAGTCAGACAGTTTGTCTCCTTTACTAGTTTAAATTTTTTACAAATTGAAATGATAAATGTAGAGATACTAAGTAAAATAAATTAATATATTACTTATTAATTAATAAATTAACATATTACTTATTAATTAATTAATTATAAAATAGTTAATTTATTAATTAATAAAAACAAATGGAGTGAAGATGAAAGTTGCACATCAGACATTTTGCCATTGATGATATCTTTCTTCATGGGAAAAGCTACAAGTCACACCACTCTGTGATGGAAATACTTAGTATTTTGATAACTCTATCCACCAAGGCCACCCATAGCTGAGTTGAGGCTATAACTCCCACACTACAGAAACCAATAAGCAAATGCATTCCTGACCAGTGAAGTATTTGAAGCCATGAAAAAATGAATAAAAAATGTGTAAACACAGATATAAATATCCATAAACAGCACCTCTAGTGAGTATAAAGTATGTAATTCTATTTCAGACTTCAAGCAGTGAATGCTGCCATGTAATTACTAAAATATAAATTGACTAAAATGATATTAAAATTTTTCAGAAAGAAAAGCCAAAAGTTGCAAAATTTTGAAATTTGATGGAAAAAGGCATGTCAGGCAGCTAAATAGATGAAACCAGACAAAAATGTGGGAAACAGCAAATTCTGCAATATCAAGGCTGCAGTCACATGCTAACATAAATATATGAGACCAGGATAGACTAGAGAAAACTGCAATCTCTTACCTAATGAGATCAACATACACAGTAAAGAATAAAACTGAGATGACTTTGATGCTGGTGAGGTTTGAAGTTAGGAACAGCTGATATAAAATTGTAGTTTGCATACGTGGTGATCAGTTTTTGAGTGTCTGCAAGGAAGAATGGATCAGCGACTTCGAATATGGAATGATTGTGGGGGGTGAGACCTGCAAGTGCCAGTAATTTTATGATAACCAACATGGTTAAGTGATTTCATTCTGTGGAATTGCGAGTCTACCCTGACTGATTCAACAATAGTCGAACAACCAGCCAAAAGTCACACGTGGGATAGTCATGTGCTATCATTTGTCTCATCTTGTGACTCAGCAGTGATGCAGCACAGAGACTCAGTACAAAATAGGAATAGCACATCCAATATCCAGATGGGCTATTTGTGGGATATTAGCTCGTATAGACTATGTCAGTCAATGGCTGTCACAGGTACCTGTGCTCACTGTGAGAAACAAGAAACTGCATGGGCATGTCAGCACCAACACAGGACCACCAGCATCTGTCACCTGGGCTAATGAATTCTGTTTCCAACTCTGTCATATTGATGGGCTTATCTGCATTTGGAGAAAGAAACATGGTGGTGATAGAGGTTTGGGGACTGTTTTCTTGGCATGCCCTTGTCCTCTGATCACTGTTAATCAAAGGTTTGATGGGAAACACCTATCTTTCTGTGATCGCCAACCAAGCACACCCTTTCATGATGTGAGTGCATCCAGACATCTGTAGCGTCTATCAACAAGACGTCATGTCATGCCGCAGGCAGAGGCGAAGGTGATTCTTGCACAACTTCTGTTAGAATAAGTAGCGACCTGGAGCAAGGGGTGCTGGGGGTTTCAGAGACTGATGGCAGTCATCGTGAAACAGGTGGGTATATGTGATGTGTTAGAGTAACTAATAATAAGGATAGGTACATGTATACATGCATGTATACCAATGCTAGAAGTAGTAAATAAATTTGAAGTGTTGGTCAAGACATCAAAGGCAGATATTGTTGGGATAGCAGAGACGTGTCACACAGATATAAGGAATGAAGAACTGGAATTTGGGGAGTACAATGTGTACAGAAAGGATAGACAGGATAGGAAGGCAGGAGGTGGTATGCTGTTAATTAAGAAAAACATAAAATCAAAAGAAGTGCATCCAGTTAATATAGATGAACAGTGCACTGTTGAGTCAGTTTGGTGTGACATAAGCACTGCGAAAGCAAAAATAAGAGTAGGAGTATGCTATAGGCCTAATGACTCGAATGAGTACAATGAACAATTGTACAGAGAAATAGAGTGGGCTAGTAAATCAGAATGTCTTATAATGGGGAATTTTAACTTCCCAGATATTGACTGGAACTTGTGGTTGGTCACTCATACACTAGTAAGACTTTTATGGATTTATTGGATGATTGTTTTCTGCAGCAGCATGTTCGAGAGGCAAACAGAGAGGATAATGCTCTTGATTTGGTTATCAGCAGTGATCATTCGTGTATTAAGAATTTGCAGATAAAGGAACCACTAGGTGGCAGTGATCACAGTGTACTGATGTGGGATTTACTTAAAGATATAATTACCATCAGGGGTAAAAGAAAGGTATTTTTGCTTCCATAAAAGTGAGTACAGCGGTCTCAGACAGTTTTTAAATTATGTACAGTGGGATCAACTGACGATGTTACCAACAGTAAATTCTAAGTGGGAAGCATTCAAGAAATTAATTGTGGATGCTACTAAAAGTTTCATACCTATTAAGAAATATTGTTCAAGGTTTAGGTTAGAACCTTGAACAACAAATGAACTAATGAGTCTCGTGACAGAGAAGAAAAATTCATGGGATGCATATAAATTATCAAGCAACTCAGAAGCCTATGGCAGATATAAGCTAGTCTGTAATCAGGTCACAAAGGAGGTTAGGTAGGTGAAGGCAGATTACGAGAAATCTTTGGCAAAAGATGCTAAGAAAAACAGCAAGGATTTCTTTACTTATATAAACTCTAAAAGGAAGGGGATGAATCTGATTGGTCCACTTGATATCAGCGGTTCGACTGTTGATGATCCTGCTCAGATAGCAAACAAACTAAATGAGTATTTTGCATCTACATTCACACATGAGGAGTTATTAAGGTTTGAAAATGGCAGAAGGTTATCAAATTGTAGCAGGGTGCTTAATGATTTTGTAATAACTGAGAGCAAAGTGGAGGAGAAATTGTTGAAGTTAAACATAAGAAAGGCACCTGGGATGGATGGGATCTATCCAGTTATATTAAAGGAGGTGGCAAAGCAACTAAGCAAACTCTTAGCCATAATTATGAGAGCATCCTTGGTCTCATAATTTGCACATGACCAGTTAGTTTAAATTCTGTTCCTGGTAACATAATGGAGTCATTGGTTAAAGATGCATTGCAGGATCATCTAGACAAGACTGCAGCAATAATTCAGACACAGCATGGGTTTGTTAAGGGAAAGTTTTGTCTGACAAATTTGATAGGATATTATGATGTGGTTACAAAGGAACTGGATGCAAAAAATAATTTTGATATCATATATTTGGATTTCAGGAAAGCTTTTGACACTGTTGTGCATGGAAGACTATTGTACAAATTGGAGCAGAATGGTATTAAGGGTAAGTTGCTACAATGGATAAAAGGATGGTTGAGTGGGAGAAGACAGAGGGTGGTAATTAATGGGTGCTGCTCTTCGTGGACTAATGTTATTAGTGGAGTCCCACAGGGTCCGGTGTTGGGTCCACTGTTGTTTTGTATATTTATCAATGATATTGATGAAGGTATATCAGGCTTAGTGTCAAAGTTTGCAGATGATACAAAGGTTGGCAAGGTTGTTAATGACAGTAATGGCAGTTTGTTACTGCAACAGGATTTAGAAAATTTGGGCAGATGGGCTGAGAGGTGGCAACTGAAGTTTAATCTTGACAAATGCAAAGTACTGCATATGGGTAGAAGTAACCCCAGAGAAACATACCAACTGTGTGGTATTACACTTAAGGTGGTAGAAAATGGAAAAGACCTGGGAGTAATTGTGCAGTCAGATATGAAGTTTTCTGAGTAATTCATACAGGCTGCCAGGGCAGGTCATGGGGTTTTGTCAATGATATATAGGAATTTTGCTAGCAAGGAAAAGGAGGTGATTGTCCCTCTGTATAAGGCAGTGGTCAGGCCATGTCTTGAGTACTGCATACAGGTCTGGAGGCCTCATTTTAGGAAGGATGTAGATTTGCTTGAGCGTTTACAGAGAAGGGCAACAAGTTTGGTGAGGGGAATGAAGGGATCCTCTTACCAAGAGAAGCTTAAGTTCTGCAAATTGCAGTGGCTGGAGACTAAGCACCTGCGTGGTGATCTGATTGAGATGTATAAGGCCTTGAATGGGTTGAGCATACTGAATTCTGATGGGATCCTTCCACGTTCAGATTTCGAACCTAAGGGAGCATAAATTCAAATTAAGAAAAGACAGATGTAGAATAGATGTGCGGAAATTTGCTTTAGCCAGCGGGTAGTTAATTGCTGGAACAAACTTCCATTTGTCGTTGTGGAAGTTGATAGGTTAAATGAATTTAAGGAGGAACTGGACAGGCATTTGGAGGGAATGGTGTGTTTTTTTGTTTTTTTTTTTTGTCTGATGCTGCATAAAATAAAGCTCATACACTTGCTTTCTTGCATCACATGCCATTACTACTACGAGGTCTGGCAGATTGCTACTGGTTTCAGGAACATGACAGTGAATTGTGCATCCTCCCATGGCCTCCCAACTCACCTGATATTAACCCAAGTGATTATGTTTGGGACTTGCTGGAAAAGGACATTTAGTCCTGTGACCATCTACCTGAAAATGTGCAGGCATTATTATTATTATTATGACTTTTTTCTCCTTGTGGGATTTTTTTTCTGCCCTTTGATGGGTACTAGTACTTAGTGCATGAGGTGGTTGATTTTGTTTGGTTACTATTATTATTATTATTACTACTACTGTTAGTTGGGGAACTCTCTGAATATCCTACATGTGTTCAGGATCATGGCTTTCTGAAGTTCCTTGTAGATATGCCACATTTATTTTACTTCCTGTTTTGGGTCTGTGTACTTCTTGGTTTTTTCTCTTAGGTTTTCTGGAGGTTGCTGGTGTTGGGCATTCTATGTCAATCAGGTAGGTATCCATTTCCTTATTGTCAGTGTGTTTGTCTTGTCTGTTGTGGGGATCATTTTGTCCATTGTTATGATGAGGTCCCAATATAGTTTGTGAGTAGTGGTCTCTAGTACGGCCTCTGGTTCATATTTGTAATGTGATACACTTTCTTTGATCAACTGATATTTGTGCACTAGCTTCTGATGTATTGTCCTGATGACCTGGTTGTGTCTGTGAGTGTTTTCCATCTGGGTGATCACCCTACATCCCACAGTAGTGTGCTGGATTGTTTCTGGTGCCAGGTGGCATTGTCGACATGTGTCATCTGTCACTCTGAGGCCCTTGGCGATGTATTTTCTGTAGTTGCTGGTGTTGATTGCCTGGTTTTGGATGGCAAGCATGAATCCTTCAATCTCAGGAGACAGCCTCCCACTGGTGAGCCATCTTATCTATTTAGTCTTGAGGAGGTCATAGTAGTGCCTGCCATAGAGTGTCTCTTTTGCCCATCTTTGTTTCTTCCATTTGTTCAAGTGGGCTCTCCTTGTTTTGAGGTTGAGTGGCTTGTGCCATTTGTCTATCTTCCTTATGGCTCAGTAGGTTGCCAATGTGTTTTCTTGGAAGTAATCCCTCTGGTTCTTAATAGCCTTCTTCTGTTGTTCTGGATACCCAATTACAAAAATCAGTTGGCAAAGCATAACATGGAAGCTTATTCAGAGGCACCTCCGTAGCCAGGTGGGCAGGAGCAGCAGTACGTAGCACACGCTTCTTAATTAGACCGGGTTCGAGCCCGTGACCACCAAATACAGAGAATTTGGAAAGGTCAGGGAATGACCACTGCATATCCCTGGAGCAATATGGCCTTAGTTGCTAATGCTCCTAAAAACCAAATAACAAACAAGCTTATTCAGAAGACCTTTATGGCCAACACAAAAAAAAAAAGCCTTTGTAATGTCAAGAGCAACTGCTTGAGTTTCACAAAATTTTCCATTGAATTTATCCAAAGATGGGTAACATAAGCCAGAATAACACCAGTAAATCAACAGTGACAGAATCTATACTGGCAAACGTTGATCAGATGGAAGATTTCTAGATAGTTTAAGAGTTGGTGGTTAATTAATAGATTTCTGCATTACTTTAGAGAGAGTAGAAGTAAGTGCAATGGGTTGATAATTGGATGGGAAAGATTTGTCACCCTTTTTAGAAACTGGCTGTATATGAGCAAATCTAGTTTGGACTGAATAACTGCTTTACAATTGTTTGCAAGCTTTGGTGTAGGCAGAAAATAAACCTGGAGATTTGAATACAAGCCAGTTGCAATATGCAACATTTTTATCTTAAATGCCTTAGCACATTTATTGGAAAACCAAGGTTTAGATAAAGGATGAGATTTTAAGGTGGAGTGTGGAATAAAGGATTTGATCCTACAAGAATAATTTTACTAACATGATCTGAGCAAACGTTGACATCAGAACTTTTGAAACAGTAATCCAAACAAGGAAAAGAAGAAAAGATATCTTGCAGATCATCCCATTTGGATTCTTGTAATGCCAAACAACATGAGGTTGGGAATGGCCATGAGAGAAAGGCTCCATTGGAGAAGAGACCATCACCAAGTTGAGATCTGAGATGCCTAGAGGACCACTCACCTTGACTGTGTACTTAGAAGGGTTGTTTGTGAGAAAAAGATCAAGCATGTTGGCTTTGTGGTTAGGATTGTCTGCTATTCTGGTAGGTAAATGAACAATCTATGTGAGGTTGTTAGTAATTGCAAACGCCTCAGCATTTCTTTGATGATGCTGATGAAGCCAGCTGGAGTTGATTAGTGATTAATGGAGTTGGAAGAATGATAGAGGCAACAGATGAATTTGACAGAATGCAGTAGAGAGATTTTAAGCCAGAGAAGGTCGAAAAGAGGAGATTCCAAATTACTGTTTCCAACAGGGGATAACAGAGCAGACATATGTACAAGTACCTAACACCTTTGAAGCGAAAGGAATCATACAGTGAATAATTAGGCCAACTGAGATGAACAGTAATTGAATCATCCGATAATTGGATTTTTGTCAGAAAAAGTATGCAGGGTTTGGCAGACTGTAATTGGAAATGGATATCATTGAGATTGGAACTGAGACCACATATATTTGTGAAATGAATGAAGAAGTGTTTGGGAAGTTTAGCTCTTTTTGCAGATAAGTTTGATCTGTTAGTTTGACTGTTCATGATGTATTCAGTAATAAGAAAAGGTGGGGGGGGGGGAGACATGCTGTGTGAAGTAATGAAATTTTTGGATATGGTGTTCACATGGTAAGGATATACCCAGCCCCTTGATATAATGTGACCTTGATAATACCTCCTGCATACGGACCACCCGGACTCCCTCCAGTCACTGCCTGGTAGATTCAAGGCAGCGAGATTATACACTAGCTGATCCAGGAGCCTTCTAGAGAGTTACCAATAGGTTCGGTCTGGTGTAGTAACTAGTGGCCAGCCTGTGAACACGGTTTTATAGCTGTACACTCAAAATATGAGGAAGATTGGTCTTGCCGTGTTGTCCATCATATCTTCAAAAGACATCAGTCATACTATATAATGGAAGGATGCATTTACTGGAGCCATATGAGAACAGATAAGATTTTGATATTTTTATAAAATATCAAAATCCTATGATAAAACTTATTCCTGAGTTTTGGCCCCTATAAGAAAACTGACTCTTTCAACTCAGTCCTGAAAGGGTTAAATATGTTGGGCTGCACATAGACAAACTGACAGAAATTTTCATCTTCTTACCACTGTGGTTTTGATACACTAATATGATTCTCACAGTATTGAGCATATCAGACCAGTCTTCCAATTTGGGGGTTGGATAGATTTTTTTTTTTTATGAAAACCCCCAACACGAAAGGTATCAAAACCTATAGTACTTAGTACCGTGCATGGGTTGAAGGAGAAGTATGGGGGGGGAGGGGGATGCCGGAAACTTTGCTCTAGAGACTAAACATGGGTTTCACCACTTCAAGCCTCCAATAAGCAAAGTGGCAGAATTTCACCGGTTGATGAAAGTCAGTCAGTCAGTCTTTTTTTTTTTTTTTTTTTTTGCTGATGTTGTATAAGCTTCCTTTCTTAACTCTTGTGCCACTACCAATACTAATTTTTTGACAGCTTTTCTTGTTGTAGGATGGAGTTGATTGCTGTTGTTCCTGACCTTCAGACTATAAAAATATTTAGATTTTGTTCTACCCGATTCTTCCCATGATAATTACAGAGCACCAACTTGAGCTCTTTACTCAAGTTGATGTTCTGTCAGGTGGTTAAATATATTGATGTCCAGCCAACAATTCATTTTACAAGAAATCAACTGATCTTTGTTATAGAATGACATAATGCACATAAAGTAAGAATCGAATTTACACATGAAGGCAATTTGGATTACGTTGAAGAATTCTTACTTGTTGACAAGAATCAAAGAAAAAAGAAAAATCAAAGATTGGTAAAAATGCATATTAAAAGAATTAGGGCTTAGTATATTAGCAAGTTATGAGGAAGATGAATGATACTATATCCTCACATGAAGAACATAATGCCTCGAGGGGAAAAAGACTGTTTCAGAAACTTTTATTTAACATATTAATATCTTCAGATATTAATATGTTAATCAAAGTTAGTTTTAATGTTAGTTAAACTTTAAAAGTAACAAAATATGGCTAAAAAAACAACTAAGAAAAAAACATTAAATAATTACTTTTACAGATTATGTGAAATGCCTTTATTAATTTTTTCAAATAGGAAGTGAGGGGGAAGATTCCATGAGCTTATTAAGCATCACCAGTTCCGATTCTGACACAGAGTTTGTCGTTGTCCCTGTTCCTGCTTGTTTTAATCTTAAGGTCCCATTTGCACAAGTGACAGAAAATTTGCAACAACTGGCAAATGAAGAACACACAGGTATTTATTTTAGTTTATTTTTTATTAAATTCTTTTTGAACTTATTTTCAAAGCAATCTGTAAAAGCTTGAATCATTTTATTAGTTTACTTTAGTCCATTTTATTTTACCATGAATTCTTATTTCTATGCTATTTTAATTATAAAGTTAAGTTATAACCTTGTATAGTTTTTTTTTTTTTTTTTTATGTGAACCCCAAACACGAGAGGTATTAGAACCTATAGTACTTAGTACCGTGCTTGGGTTGGAGGTTGAGAAGACTAAAGAAGATATTTGTTGACATTGGACTTGAACTTCTGTAGATTGTAATTTTCAGGAAATACGTATGAAGGAAGGTTGTTCCAGAAAACAGCAGTTGAATGAATAAATGAGGAAGATGAAAAGTTGGTTCTGTGGGTTTGAAGTTGGACAGTAAATGGATGTTGGCTGGTGGCAGCACGTGTTCGGATTATTTTGAAAGAGAGAGCGGGAATTATAGAAGCCAATTCAGAAGAACAGTGCCCATGGAAGTATCTGTAGAAGAGGCATGCAGCAGAAACAGTACGTCTATGAGAAAGCGAGTGGAGAGACTCTGTTAGAGATGAATCATTAATTAACCTAACTGCCCTCTTCTGAACGGAATCAAGAAGCCTGAGAGAGGTTTTGGGGGCACCACCACCCCAGATGTGGGAACAATATTCCATGGCAGGGCGGATTTGCGATTTATACAGAATGAGCAGCTGTTTGGAAGAAAAGTAATGCCGAGAGTGAAAGAGAAAACCAAGTTTTTTAGATGCAGAGGAAGCAATATTTGTAATGTGCTTGTGCCAAGAGAGATTAGAAGTCAGGGTAATCCCCAAAAGAGAGATATCATTTTGCCTAGAAATCGGAGTGTCACTAAAGATAAGCATAGGAGCAGAAGAATCCTTTTTGCGAGATATAAGACAAGACTGAGTTTTAGAAGGGTTGAAATCAACTAAGTTGTCTTTGCCCCACTGGAAAATTACCTGAAGTTCGGCATTTAAGGAATTGGTAGCAGATTTTCGAGAAGTTGAAGCTGATTGAGCAGGACAGAGTTTCTCAAAATGGAAAGTGGAATGCAATGTGCTATCATCGGCAAAACTGTGCATAGGATTTCCAGACAATGGAAGAAGGTCATTAATATACAAGAGGAAAAGAGTGGGGGAAAGAACTGAACCTTGGGGGACACCAGCATTAATGGAGAAGTTAGAAGACAGAGAGCCATCTACCATCACCCTCAGTGAACGATCAGAGAGAAAACTGGATAACCAATTACTAAAAACAGTTGGCAAACCATAAGATGGAAGCTTGTTTAGAAGCCCTTTATGCCAAACACGATCAAAAACCTTTGAGATGTCAAGATTAGTTAGTTATTTCGTTTTTAGGAGCATTAGCAACTAAGGCCATATTGCTCCGGGATATGCGGTGGTCATTCCCTGACCTTTCGGCATCCTCCGCATTTGGTGGTGACGGGCTCGAACCCCGGTCTAATCAAGAAGTGTGTGCTACGCACTGCTGCTCCTTCCCACCTGGCTACGGAGGCGCCTGAGATATCAAGAGCAACTACTTGTGTTTCACCAAACCTTTCCATTGAATTAGTCAATAAATGGGTAACATAAGCCAGAATATCACCAGTGGATTGACACTGACGGAATCCATACTGGTGATCGTTGATCAGACGGAAGGTTTCTAGGTAGTTTAAGAGTTGGCGGTTAATTGATTTCTCCATTACTTTAGAAAGAGTAGAAGTAATTGCAATGGGACGATAATTGGATGGGAGGGATTTGTCACCCTTTTTAGGAACTGGCTGGATATGAGCAAATTTCCAAGCAGAAGGAAAAACACCTTTGGAATAAGAAAGTGAAAAAAGGTGGCAAAGAATAGGAGTAAGTTCAGGAGCACAGGTTTTGAGAACAAGTGGAGAAATACCATCAGGACCTGGAGCTTTCTTAGCATCAAGATTCATCAAAATCCTTCTGATATCTTTTTGAAGGAAGACCACAGGAGGCATTGAATGGAGTGTGTTGGGAATGGTGGGAGGTGTTTTACCAAGATCATTAATACATGAGCTGGAAGAAAAATGGGATGCTAGCAGGTCAGCTTTATCCTTGGCTGAAGTGACAACAGAACCATCTGGTTTAGACAGAGGTGGGAGCAGAGATGGGCAAAAGTTGCTGCCAGTAGCTTTGGCAAGAGACCAGAATGCTCGGCTACCATTAGGGCAAGAAGCAAGTTTTTTACTCTTAATCTGTTCAAACTCTAGTTTAGACTGAATAATAACTGCTTTACAATTGTTGTGAGCTTTGGTGTAGGCAGAAAATGAAACTGAAGAATTAGAAACAAGCCAATTGCGATATGCAACATTCTTCTCTTGAACAGCCTTAGCACATTTATTGGAAAACCAAGGTTTAGATAAAGGACGAGATTTTAAAGTGGAGTGTGGGATAAAGGATTCCATTCCTGCAAGAATAATTTCACTGACACGATCTGAGCAAACGCTGACAACAGAAGTTTTGAAACAGTAATCTGACCAAGGAAAAGAAGAAAAGAAGTCTCGCAGGTCATCCCATTTTGAATTCTTGTAATGCCAAACAACACGAGGTTGGGAATAGCCATGAGATAAAGGTTCCATTGGAGAAGAGACAATCACCAAGTTGTGAGATGAAGTGCCTAAAGGACCTCTCACTTCGACTGTGTACTTAGAAGGGTTTGTGAGAAAAAGATCAAGCGTATTGGCTGTATGATTAGGATTGTCCGGTATTCTTGTAGGTAAATGAACAATCTGTGCTAGGTCATTAGTAATTGCAAAAGCCTCAGCATCTCTACCTGGTGGGTCAGTGTGACTAGAAAACGGAAGCCAGCTGGAGTTGTGAACATTAAAATTACCAAGGAAAATTACCTCACTGTTAGGAAAGTTGGACTGGAGAAAGTCAAGTTGCAAAGAGAGGAAGTCAAAGAGCTCCAAGTGATTAGTGGAGTTGGGAGAGTGGTAGAGACAACAGATGAATTTGACACAATCAGGTAGAGAGATTTTGAGCCAGAGATGATCAAAGAGAGGAGATTCCAAATTGCAAGTCTCTGACAGGGAATATCAGAACAGACATATGCACAAGCACCACCTTTGAGGCAAAAGGAATCATACAGCGAATAATTTGGCCATCTGAGATGAGCAGTAGTTGAATCAACCGATAACTGAGATTCTGTCAGAAAAAGTACATGGGGTTTGGCAGACTGCAAGTGGAAATGGACATCGTTGAGATTAGAATTGAGACCACGTATATTTGTGAAATGAATTAGGAAGTGCTTGGGAGGTTTAGATCTTTTCGCAGATAAGCTTGCTCTATTAGTTTGATAATTCATGGTGTATTCAATAGTAAGAAAAAGTGGGTGGGACATGCTGTATGAAGTAATGAAATTTTTGGATATTTTTGGATATGGCGTACACGTGGTAAGAATATACCCAGATCCTTGACATAGCGTGGCCTCGACAATGCTCCCCGCATACACACCACTCGGACTCCCCCAGTCACTATCTGGCAGAGTAGAGGTAGCAAGATTATACACTAGCTGATCCGCAAGCCTCCTAGAGAGTTACCAATAGGTTCGGTCCGGTGTACTAACTAGCGGCCGGCCTGCAAACACATTTTTAGAGCTGTACCCTCGAAATGTAAGGAATATTGGATCTCGCCACGATGTTCAACATAACCTCAAAAGTCATCAATCATACTGCATGATGGAAGAGATAGGGAAGGGTTGACCGGAACTTAGCTCTAGAGACTAAACATGGGTTCCACCACTTCAAGCCTCCAATAAGCAAAGTGGTGGTATTGCACCGGTTGATGAGTCATCTACCACCTAGTACTGCCTAGTAACATAGAAGGGCGGCGTTCCTCCATTTGGTGTGGGTGCCACACCTCGACCCCTGCTTACGTTGGTTCACAATTTGGTGGTCACCCACCATGTACTTGTGCATGGAGGTTATACCCAGGATTACTAACAGTCCCACCATCGTGAAGGTGCAAGCAGAGGATTTGGCTGTCACAGACCGTCCGGACTTCGCCGAAATTGGGTCCACTTGACTTGAGTGTCACCCGAATATCAGTTCCATCAGCGTTTTAGACTCCTAGGTAGCAAGTACAGCTTGTCTGGCATATCTGAGAGAATGTCTGTGACAACCTCAAGAACCCTCAAGTTATTTTAGTTATAAGCCTGCAGTGAGTGTATCCTGTTTAATAAAATATAAACATGGCATTGTTGATGTTCATTTGATGGTTTTGTTGTGAAAGGAATTTGAAATATTTTCTACACTTAATTTATTATTTTATACCTCTTTCCAAGTAACATCAAATTATATTTATATAATGCAAATAACATGTTCCTTGTAGAATATCCAGATCAGTACTTCATATTATCCTTCCTTGAATTAAAAATTTAACCTATGGAGAGTGGTGGCCATGACATACTTTACAGTTTTGTTTTGAGTTTTCTTCATTATTTTCTGTTTGGTTCAGATTGTATAGGGTCATCCATTGACGTTTTGCTGGATAATGGTTAATGTCTAAAATATGATATTTTTTGGAGTTCATAAGCACTGATGTCCTTTAAAGAGGTAGTGCTTGTGAGTTCCCAGTTCTAATTATCTATTGATTATAAAAATGGCACTTATTCTTTGGTTTGTGCAGGCATGCATCTCCTTGGGTAGCGGGTCATGCATTTACACTGCTGAAGGTGACTTGCTGGCTTTGTATTTTCTTATTTTATTTTTAGGTGGCTTGGTATGCAGGAGCAGAATTGCACCTTGTTAAGTTTAACCTTAACTGCACCATGAATTTTGTGTATTTTTTAAATGGTTTAGTGGTTTTTTGTTTTTGTTTTTTCCACAAAAAATTGTAATATTTCCATGTTGATCCTTATAGTAAAGTTAAAATTGGTATTACTGGTAAAATCCCTCATTGGATCTAAGGCTTTTGATCTTATAAACAAGCTTCCATCTTATGGATTGCCAACTGTTTTTTGCAATTGGATATCCATTTCTTTCTGTGACTGCTCACCCCAGGTGATGATTGACTGGTCTCTGTCTTCTGACTTCTCCACTAATGCTGGTATGCTCCAAGGTTTTGTTCTTTTTCCCACTCTTTTCCCTCTTGTATATTAGAGACCTTCTTCCACTGGCTGGAATCCTACCCATAGTTTTGCCGACGGTAGCATACTACCTACCCCCTTCCAGTATGAGAAACCTTGCACTGCACAAAGAGCTTCAACCTTTTGAAAATTCATTTTGTTCAATGCTGATCTCCAAGTACTGCTTCAGTGAGGCAAAGAAAACTTAACTTTAATCCTTTTAAAACTTGATCCTGTCTTTCTTTAAAAAAAAAAAAAAGTCTGCTGCTCCTATGCTCATCTTCATTGACACTTAGATTTCAAGACAAGATCATATATCTCTATTAGGGATTACCCTGACTTTTGATCTCTCTTAGCATAAGCACATCACAAATATTGCTTTCTCTCCCTCAAAAATAATTGGCTTTTCTTTTTTCATGCTTGAAGTTAATTTAGTAATAAACAGAATAGAGTAATAATTATATAAAGAAGACATTTATCCTGTGTGGGCCATCTCAACAGATGCATTTCTTCTTTTTTATAATTTTTATTCTGTTCTGTTTTACTGTATTAAAAATTTCACTCTTTGAGAAGAGATGAGATAGTCTCATCGAGTACTGTGTAATTTCATAAGTGATTCCCTAAATATTCCTTCCAATTAATGCAGTATAATGTAAAATTCTATTTTCTAAATTATATTTTTAGTGTTTGTGCATGGAACATTCATTATGCTTATTAAATTCAAAAACAGACTAAACTGCTGGCAGAAAAAGTGACCTTGAGCATATTGACTTGCCACCCTTATTGATTCGTATAACCTTTCTTCTAAACAGCTACTCACTCTGTACAAATATCAAATTTGCAATACCATGAAATGTTCCCACATCTGGAGTGGGAACAATATTTCATGGTAGAGCATTTCCTGTTTATAACATATGGGACCTTCACAAGTGTGGTAAAGGTGGTCATTGTTCATTTATATAAGATGATAGTGAGATTATATTTAGAATATTGAGTTCAGGTCTGGAGGCCACACTTGAAAAAAGACAGAACTTTTGGAAAAGATTCAAGGAAGCGTACCAGATTGGTGACTATTTTCTAATTCAATATCTGTATGAAGAATGGCCCAGACGGTGCAGACTGAAAAACATGGCAACTGCATATCTTAGGAATGGCAACATACCTGATAGAGGTATATAAGGTCCTGAAAGGAATCATTAAAAGTAGAAGGTAGAAGAACCAGGGGAACAAATTCAAAATTTTGGGGAGTAATAGGAGACTGGATTTAGTTACATACTTTACTCTGTTGTTCCTTCTAAAGTTCTTCAGTGACCTTGTGCATGTTTATGTGGGTAATTCCAATTAAAGGTTTTCGGTGACAATGCTAAGGCAGCCCTTAAATACTTGTTGTGCACCCTCAAGTGTTGTCATATTTTACAGGTTCACATTGTTTGTAAATGGCGGATACATAAAGGAGATACACAATATAAAATTAATAAATGATGAGCTTTCATAAGAAGGTATATATAATTTATGAATTTTATATAAATTTTATTTTATCAGTCATGAAATCCTATTTTTTTTCTGCAAGGAGTGTTATGTGAAAATATTTCTTTCAGTAATGCCAAGCTGGTGTGCTGTGTACATGTTGGCCTATGAGCACTCAAGTTTTGTTGTTGCTGCTGTTCTGCATAGTATGTTTGTACATGGATGATTGTGCTTATTAAGTTCAAAGACAGACCAAACCTCTGATAGAAAAAATGATGAGTGTATTGGCTGGCCACCCTTATTGATGGAGTGCAACCTTCATTTGTTGTTTGTTATTTGGTTTTTAGGAGCATTAGCAACTAAGGCCATATTGCTCCGGGAATATGCGGTGGTTATTCCCTGACCTTTCAGCATCCTCCGTATTTGGTATTGACGGGCTCGAACCCCAGTCTAATCAAGAAGCGTGTGCTACGCACTGCTGCTCCTTCCCACCTGGCTATGGACGTACCCAGTGCAACCTTCCTAGTACTGTATATAGTTGTTTTCATACCACTGGAAAGTTCACAAGCACAGCTATCTGTGTTTGCCTCCCAAATTATTTTTGATATATATTCTTTGAGTTTGGTTGTTTAGAGAGGTGAATAGACTTCCAGTAATGTTTGAAAGTCATTTTACACTGACAGTTTTCTTTCTTCTTCTCTGAGCCATCTTCCACTTTTATATTTTTCCTGTTGTTTTCCCCAGGATACAGTAACATATTAAAGTTTATATACCACCATATACCTGACTGCAATTAATTTCTTTGTTACATTTTTTACCGCCAGTACAGTCTGTCCTCGTATAGCACGATAGTTGCGTTCCTAGAAATCCTCGTGCAATGCAAAATCGTGCAATATAAACAACAGGCCCTATGGGAAAAGTAGGGTTAGGTGCCGACCACCCAAGATTGAACACACATTTGGAACCAAAACATTACCAAACACAATAAATAATCGGGTAATTTTAATCGTTATAAAATACGTGAGTATTTTATAACGATTAAAATACGTAATAAAAATAATATTATATTATAATAAAGTATTTTTAGTATTTTTTAATACTAAAAAATTTATTATATTAAATAAAATAGTCGTAATAAAATACTTACGTATTTTATAATACGTAAGTATAAATTATAATACGTAAGTCGTAATAAAATATTGCTAATGCTTTTGCTTCTATCGTAAGCAAACTTGCTTTTTGTTTGATTTTCTATCCAAAGAGATGACAGCCGTTCCATCTCTTCCAATTCTTTGTGTCTTAATCTAATGGATTTTAATTACACTTTGAGTTGTTCCCGCTATGAAAGTTGTTTTTATTTTCTCCGCATTCTTTGTAATTCTCGGCGTTGCCTCATTTAGGTCTGTAGCACGTGAAATATCACATGGTCTTTCATTTCGCTCAAAGCGTTTCGCAATTTCATATTTTTTCTCTATTGACAGAAGCGGACTGGCCATAAGCCTTACGGAGGAAACCACGGTGGGCCGGAGGCCGGTGTGATTTTGGCCATAAACCGTAGTATGAGGCCACTATAAATTTTCCCGGGTAAGAATTTTTGAACCAGTCCGCCTCTGTTTATCGATATTGCTTTTTTTTTTCTCTCTGAATCTGCAGTGTCTTAGCCAGGACGCTTCCTTTTCACACCTTTTAAGTATTTTACTAATTTTTGGGGAATAAAGCACAATTACAAAACGAGGAGGCACGCTTGATACACATAAACAAAGCTGCGCGCGTGTAGCAACTGAATAAATAACACCGTAAAGGCCGAGATACACTATTAATTAACACCTCGCATTTTACTAAAGCACATTTTTGGAGGTTACTACCATAAAACAATAAAAACAATTTCCAGTTGCGTTTCTGCTAGTGGAACCTGTTATAAACTGGTAGTAAACTCCATCTAATTGCATTTGCGATTATATCGATAGCTGGAATTGTGTTGGTTTTTACGTTATTATGGTGAAATGTGTTTCCCCTTCACCGATATAAAACACATAAATACATTTTCAGAATCTTCTTCATTCCTATCGTGTTGCGTTCAGTTGGGGTGATTCCGCGTTCGACTGCCATTTCTTGTAAACACAAAGGCAAATCGTGTATAAGCGAATTCGGTTCGTGTTATATAAGATAACGTTCCCCTATTTATAAATCGTGTATGATCGAATTCGTGTAATGCAAACACGTGTTATACGAGGACCGACTGTAATTATGACAAAGGGATTTAGTAGTCTCAAAACATAGCTAGTGTGTATTGAGGTGAACAAGTTAATATTGTATTGTTACATTTAAATAAATATCTTAATCAAAAATTCAAGTGGTATAATAAATATTTTCTTTAATTATTTCTTAATGATAAAACGCCACTTATTGTTTTCCTACCATTCTTTGATTATCCTAAAATTTTGGTGTTTCCCAAAGATGGGTGATAGTGTTGACCAGTTGTCATAGACCCACGTGTGTCTATTCCACATGCTAAAATTGTACAGAGTAATAACAATTTTTTTTTTTTTTTTTTTTTGCAAGAGCCAAATATAATTGATGTTACTGTTACTATTAATATTTCAGATTGTACATGTTTATTTCTCTCTATTTTTATAAAATATCTTTCTGTTTGCAGAAATTGACAATTCTTCTGACACTGTTAACCACAAGTATATCTTAGTAAATAAAAATGCTGGCAAAAAAGAAATTAAACAAGAAGAAGACAGCACGAATTCTAGTTGTCAAATAAAACACACAACTGAAGTTGTTTCCCAGGAGACTGGTGCTCCGGAAGAAGCAGAAAGCATTTGTCTTTATCAGCAGAGTCATTCTAACCAAAAAATTACAAATGATGTACAGATGACTTCAACAGTTATTTTACCAAGCGTATCACCATCTGAGGAAATTACTGTAAGCAGTGAGAGCAGTTCAACTACAGTTTTGGATCATGAACCAAGTAATCCTATTCATAATGAGCAAACTGATGATTCCCAGTGTATCCAAAAGGTATTAGTAAAGTCATATAGCATTAGCAGTGGCAAATGATGCAAGAAAGCAAGCTTATATAGCACCTGCCAAAAAAAAAACACACACATCTTCCATTTCACCTATTCATTCCCTCCAATAGTTTGTCTAGTTCTTCCTTGAATTTATTTAAACTATCAACTTTCACAACAACAGATGGAAGTTTGTTCAAACAATCATCCACCCTTTTCCTAAAGGCAAATTTCTGCACATCTGTTTTGCAACTATCCTTCCTCAATTTGATTTGTGCCCCCTTGTGTGTGGTCTGAGCAAATGGAAGAACCCCATCAGCATTAAGGTTGCTTAAACCATTCAAAGCCTTAACCACCTCAGTCAGATAACCTTGCAGGTGCGTAGTCTCCAGATGCTCCAATTTGCAGAACCGAAGCCTTGCTTGGTTAAGAGCTCCATTTTGCCAATCTCGTTGCCCTTCTCTGTTCTCGCTCCAGCCGCTCTACATTCCTCCTAAAATAAGGTCACCAGACATGTATGTAGTACTCAAGATGTGGTCTGACCATTGCCTTATACAATCACTTCCTTAGTACTGCTAGCAAAATTCCTGTATATTCATTGACAAAACCCCATGAGCTGTCCTAGAACCCTATCTGCATTGATCAGAGAACTTCATATCTGACTGCACAATTACTCCCAGGTCTCTTTCATTTTCCACTATGCCGAGTGTAGTTCCACACAGTTTGTACATTACTCTGGGGTTACTACTAACTATATGCATTACTTTTCATTTTTCAGTGTTGAACTTCAATTGCCATTTCTCACCTCATCTGCCTGACTTTTATAGATCCTGTTGCAGTAGCATACTATCATTATTATCATTAACCACCCTGCCAATCTCTGTATCATCTGCAAACTTGGGTACTAAGCCAGATATGCCTTCAATAGTATCATTGATAAATATAGAAAACAACAATGGGGCCCAACACTGAATCATGGGGGACTCCACTAATAACATTAGTCCACAAAGAGCAATGTCCATTGATTACCACAATCTGCCTCTTCCACTCAACCATCCCTTCATCCATGGTGGCAACTTGCCCTTAATGCCACGCTGGGACAGTTTGTACATCCATCTTTTATGTGCAACAGTATCAAAAGCTTACCAGAAATCCAAGTATATGATATCAAAATTATTTTTTGCATCCATTTCCTTTGTGACCACATCGTAGTATCCAGTCAAATTCAGACAAGATTTCCCCTTAATAGACCAATGCTGTCTGCAGTCTTGTCTAGATGATCCTACATTATTTTTTTAACCAGTGACTCCATTATTTTACCAGGAACAGAAGTTAAACAAACAGATCTGTAATTACTCTTGTCACCCTTTGATCCTCCTTTGAATTGGGGATACATTTGCACATCTCCAATATGTGAGGACCTCTTCTGAAACCAAGAATGCTTTCATAATTATGGCTAAGGGTTTGTTCACTTCCTTCTCTGCCTCTCTTAATATAACTGGATAGACACCATCACCCTAGGTGCCTTTCTTATGTTTAACTTCAACAATTTCTCTTCTACTTTCCTCTAATTTATTACAAAATCATTTAGCTCCCTTATAGAGCTTAATAAATATCTGGCATCCCCTTCCCTAAAGAATTCCTCACGTGAATGTAGATGCAAAATAGTCATTCAGTTTGTCAACAACATGAGCAGGATCATCAACAGTTGAACCATCAATATCAAGTGGACCAATTTGGTTTATCCCCTTCCTTCTAGAGTTTACATAAGTAAAGAAGCCTTTGCTGTTTTTCTTTGCATCCTTTGCCAAAAATTATATACCTTATATTGTTCTTAGTATGCCTTTAATTAGCTATAAAACTAATTTAACTCAGATGTTGTAAAACTTAAATGATAAATTATTTTATATTTAGGTTATATTTTTTAGATATAGACTCTAAATTACTTCAACTTTTCAGTTTATGGTTAATAAGCTTTTACTGCTGGTATAACTGCTTACTTTGACCTATGTCTTATTGAATTACCCAAAATGTGACTGTAATAGATAAACAGCATGCTCAGCTATTCACCTAATAGTAATAGCAGAATGGCTAAATGATGTGACTGAACCAAGTTTTTGCTGTATCTGCAAAAAACAACCAAACTTTCCCATTGTTATCATGTCCCATAAGCTGATGGTTAGCACCTTTCCAATTTCTTTTTAAATTTCATTAAGCCCTAACCTCAGCTACCTAGAAATTTTTTACTCTAGTGACCTATCATTCATCAGCCAAAGGCACACTTCCTGATATCCTGGACATTATCTCTCTTACAAGCAAGAATAATCTCTTGTGGATTTTACTCATTTTCGTTATGATTAAAGTACATTTAATACATCTTGGTCAGATTCTTTCTTGATGCCTAGGTTCCAGTTTTTGTAAATCTTCAGGCCCTCCTTGTGGGGTCATCACCTTGTTCTCCTTACTGATCTGGTAACTTTCCCATTTTCACTGTTAGGATGAAACAATCAAAGCACATGTTGCCTAGGTTGACAAGCTCCTGTTGCACTTGCAAGGAAACTAGGCATACAGTACTACTAGAACAACCATAAAAAAAGGTACCATAATTGTTAAAACTTGAAATGGAAAAGGAATGAAATTGTAGAACTAGGTCAGTATGATATCAGAATAACAAGTATCACAGAAACCTAGAGAATGAATACAGTGTAGTTGCAGCTTAACAATAAACTACTTTATTCTGTAATTAAGATATAGTACAAAGAAGAGGGTAGCAATAACTTTTAGAACTACATTGGAAGAAAATTTAACCCCCAGATGGGTGTGCTCATACCTTTGAGTGAGCAGCCCCTTGTATAAATTATGCCATTTTATAACCTATAAATAGGCTTGATGTAATTCAAAACTGTTGACCTTTTGATGCCATCCATTATTTTAATACTACAGGAAGTATTATCCAGCAATATGGTAAAAAAAAAAAAAAAAAAATGGAATAGAAATAGAAATGCAATTATATGTTAGAAAGAGCAGTAGAAATTAATGACAAAGAATAAACAGTTATGGAAATGACAGTTACGTGTAATTTCATTCCCTAAATAATCATTGTTATATGAGTATACTATTTAGGAAATTTTGGGGGGGGGGGGGAGTAAACCTAACAGTACTGGTAAAAAGCTTCTAGAATTTAATGCAAGCCATATAATCTTAATTTTGAACATGGTATTTCATCATAATGGATCATAGAGGATTTGAGATTAGAAGTGATCATCACCTTGCATTGAGCAAGGAATTGAGGCTCAAAAGCTGTACAGGAAATTCACTAAAATTAATCATCTTGCATCAAGATAATGTGCTGGTGCACACAATGTTTTTGACTCAGGCAACACTGCATAAAAGTGGGTTCAGACTATTACAGCATCCACTCAACTTTTCAGATTTGGCTCCATTGGACTATTTTATATTTCAATATCTCAAAAAGAACTTGAAAGGACAGAAATTCGATAGTGACAGTGCTGTGATGGATGTAGTCAACAACTGGTTTGAGTCAAAATCTGAATTTTATTTGAGCTGGTTACAAAAGCTAGTGGATCATTTCAGAAAGTGTGTTAACTTAAGGGGGACTATGTTGAAAAATAAATGGGTTTCACAACTTTCCAGCATTCCTTCTATGACAGGCTAGAAACTTTTCAACCTCCACTCATACAAAATGGTCCATATGTAAGGAAACAATTTTTTTAATAATTGCCAACGTAAATATGTATAAGTTATTTGAGAAATAGTTTATAATATTTTTTTATTGTTTTTAGAATAATTTGACCATAGGAAAAGTACCACGAGCCACCTTACAATGAAGAAGGGGATTGAAATTGTAAAGTGGCATGCAAAAATGAAAATGCTGCAGAAGTTGTGCACCAGTTCAGTAAGTATTTTGGTCATAAGCCAACCACAATTAATGACCATGAAGCAAATTGTGAAGAAGTTTGAAGTGGGAACAGTGCTTAATATACCAAAACCTGTTAGACCTTGTATCTAAAAGATATCCCCCAATTTGGAGCTTGTAACAGAGGATGTTGAAAGAAGTCAGAAAAAAATCTCAAAGAAAGTGTAAGTTTGAAATTTAAAATACCTAAAAAAAGCCTAAATATAATCATAAAAGAACTTAAATGTAACGAAAGGTGACAAGAGGAATATTGGGCCATTCATGTAAAAAAAACTGTTCTCAATTTCTAAAGTAAAACTGTTGTCAGCTCCTGAAGTCCAGCTGTCCTCAATTCCTGACGTGGTCTGTGGATTGTGTTGATGGACATATCTTTCAACCCACAGATGCTCAGTGGGATTTAGACATGGTGATTGGACTGGCCAGGGAAGTTGCTTCCAAGTTTCCCTTGTGTTCCTCAAACCACTCTTTAACACATTTGGCATGGTGATGGTTGCAGATAAACTTTTGCATTCACAATGCCTTCATTTGAGTCAAGGGACCATTATCTACACCACCTCACATTCCGGTGCTTTGTGTGGTATCCTTCATACATGCACCTTTCCATCCTGGGACATATTTTTGGGGGACAGATGGAGCATATTCCCCCTAACCGTGCATATAAGTTTTCCTAGGTATATCTAAAAAAAACACTCAAAAACCTGGTTGTCATGCCCCCCCCCCCCCACGATGATACCTGGATATGGTAGTGTTTCCATCAATGTTGAAAAACATAATTTGGGTCTCATCGGACCACATGACTTGCCTCCTGTGTTCTCCTTTTTATTCTTGACACAAATTAGGGCTTCAGAAAAGGGTTAAAGAAGTTGCACATTCTGCGATGTTTTTTCATTGCTGTGTGCCTAATTTGAACTTGGTTTTAATTGATTCAGTTAAGTGTAACGCTCAAGCCAAACTATTTTTTGGAACTCTGGAGAATATTTATACTTACTTTTCAGGTAGTTTGCCAAGATTAACAGTTCTTATAAAAGAGCAACATAAGAGCTTGAAAAGTTTTCACTGACCCTTAAATGGCTTTCTGACATTATGTGGGCATCTAGAAAGGCAACAATAGAATCAGTTTTGCAAAAGTAACCTGCATTGGTTACTGTCTTGAAGAAAATTGCTGCTGGTCAATTGAAAAACTGTACTCCTAAGCAGTTAGCAGAAGCAACAGGGATTTTGACAACCCTGTGCACATGAATTTTTGGTTCTGACTGTATTCTGGAGACAATTATTTAAAAAAGATTTCAATTTTCATCCTATTTACAGAGGAGTACAATAGATATGGTCACTACTGCAAGCTTTAGGTCTTGACCCCAAATATTTTGAAGGAGGTGATAATTTATGCACAACTGAATTTTTGGTAGATGAATACCCACAAGACATTGATTGTAAAGATGAACTCATGCAAGAGTTTTTGTCATTTAAAAATCTTTGTAAATGTTGGGCAGCAAGTATTCAAGTGACAGTGAATTGACCATAAACAATGTATTGAAGTTCTTAATTGCAAATGATTTGTGTGCTATGTACTCCAATATTTCAACGATATATTGAATTTACATGACACTGCCCATTAGCAGTGCTGCAACTGAACATTCTTTCAGCAGACTTAAGCTTGTTAAGTCATATTTGAGATCAACTATGGCAGAAGAAAGGTTGGCAGGACTTGCTCTGTAGTACATTGAAAGATTCATGGCTAATGACATTGATCATGAGACCGTAATAGACCACTTTGCAAGAATGGAACCTAGATGAAAGAGGCTAATTTAAACTTGTAAATAATACTGTTATGCTGCCTAGTTATAAATCAATTTATGATAAGCCAGATAATTGATTTAAGGTCAGTTTATTTACCTAGGTCAGTGACTCATATTTTGTATTCAGTCTTTTAAATTACATGTACACATGGTATTTGTTTAAGGCAGTGGATGGCTTTCTGCTAATAAAGAGAAGAGTTACAAGACATATTACTTTTCAAATATCATTTGTACAACTACATCCTTTAATTTGATTGCTTTGCATAAATGAAACTTTGCAAAAAAGTTTAACTTAATAGGAAATTACTAATGCTGATGTACGTTTTGTAAGTTTACATTTAATAAATCATTAGTTAATATTATATTGCATTTGCATTGTTCACTACACTAGCAGTAACTAGTAAGTAGGATTACCAATTTAAAGGCTTTTATTCACCAAAACCTAATGTCTTACAGGCTCTCATATACAATAAATTATTTTTCCATAATTTTCTTAACTAGAATAGTGGATGTTTGTTTGTTTGTTTGTTATTTTGGTTTTTAGGAGCATTAGCAACTAAGGCCATATTGCTCCGGGATATGCGGTGGTCATTCCCTGACCTTTCCGCATCCTCCGTATTTGGTGGTGACGGGCTCGAACCCTGGTCTAATCAAGAAGCGTGTGCTACGCACTGCTGCTCCTTCCCACCTGGCTACGGAGGCGCCTGGAATAGTGGAATGAAAACTATAAAAAAAAAATGACATTCAAAAAAACAATTAGTGCCTATTTTATCCCTTTGCTCCCCCTCAATTCAAAACCTGGCTACACCACTGAGTGTTAAGTCATGCATCTTATGATGCACATAGTGTGGACATTTTTGATAATTTCCAGAAAGAAAAAAAAAAAAAAAAAAAAAAGCAGAAAATTGTTTTTTCTGGTTAGTGTAGTGCTTTGCCTTGTAATGTTAAAATATAATCCTAATAGCAGCAGTGTTATTTGCTTTTTAATTTATAACTGAAGCGTTGAATTCAAACATTATAGGGTTACTGGAGACATGGTGTCAGTCAGACAAAAGGAATGCAGAATTTAAATATGGGGTGTACAGAAAGAACATTGTGTATTGTGTGCAGTAACCCCTCGATTAATATGCTAAATTTTTTTGATACCAAAATCAATTAGTGCAGTACAAAAATTTGATTAATATGATAGCTATAATGCAAGTCCATATTTTTTGAGTGTTTATTTTGTCACCGCTTTAATTTCATATAACAGAAATTTGAAAAAAAAAATTTTTCTTTGTAAACCATAAGTTTTCTTATGTATGTACAGTTGTCTGCTAACTGTACATACTTTTTTTTTTTTTTTTCTTAAAGTTTAGCTAATACGTAATTTACCCTCAGCTATGAGCAAAAGAAATAGTGAAGTGAAACGTGATCATATAAAGAAGAGTTGAAAAGTTTTCCTTAGAAGAAAAACTAGAAATAATAAGAAATCATGAACATGGTGATAGTAGAGTAAAAATAAGATGGGACCATAGGATGGGTGAATCAACAATATAAGTAATTTTGAGCAAAGCAGATGAGAACAAAGAAAAAGATAAGGTTGTCCCAAGTTCTGAATGGAACTTGGGACTTGAGTTATGCAAATAACTCAAAATAGAAGTTTTATAATGATTGAAATGGAGTGACTGTTTATTTTTATTGAAGATTGTAGCCAAAAACAAATCCTTTAGCAGGATGCCAATATTATTAAACCCAAAAGCATTAAGTCTCTTTTCGTCTTTGAAAGAAAAGGTCACAGAAGACGAAAAAGGGGACATTGAAGAATTCGGTGCTAGTTCTGGATGGTTTGAGAAATTTAAAAAAAAAGAACCAGCTTGCATAACATTCGAATCACAGGTGAAGTTGCAAGCGCAGATAAAGAGGCAGCTCAAAAATATCCAGACACTTTGAAGGAAATTGTGGAAGGAGGAGGTTATAGTGATCAACATATTTAATGTCAATGAAACCAGATTGTTCTGGAAGCAAATGCCTTCTAAGACTTTCTTGGCTAAAACAGAAAAATCACAACCTGGTTATAAAGCTGCCAAATATAGGCTTAAACTTTTATTAGGGGGTAATGCTGAGGGAGATTTAAAATTAAAGCCCATGCTTGTTTATCATGCACAGAATCCTAGGGCTCTTAAAGGCTTTAATCAAGGATCACTCCCTGTAATTTGGTGATCTACCGAGAAAGCGTGGATAACTAAAGCTCTATTCGAAGAATGGTTCACAGGCTATTTTTGCCCAACAGTTGAAAATTATTGCAGAAAAAATAATCTTGATTTTAAAGCTTTATTAATTTTGGACAGTGCTCCTGGTAAAGTCATATTTATGTCATATGTAGTACCATTTATGTCATATGTAGTGCTTACTATATAATATTCACTATAAGATATAATCATCTAGCAATACCACTTTTAGATCATGAAACAAGTTATATCTTTTGTAGAATTTATCAAAACCAGATTCCACAATTTCAAGCCATACTGAATTAGTTGACCTGCCAGATAAGCAAGAAAAAGAGTAAGTATTCTGACAGAAATTATCTGAAATCTTGAGAACATCATGAATTATAAATGTGAAATATATTTCAAATGATATAATAATTAATCATTAATCTTGTAAAGTAGTATTTTCATTAAAATTTATGGATCTAGGAACATTCACCGCCCGGAAAATTCATCATCAGGGTTTGTTTATGTAATGATTTTATATATTTATTTTATAAAATAGTATTTTTTCTGTCACTTGCAAACTAAGAGTTTTTGCATTTTGTTCATAAAAAAATGTTGAAGTTCTGCGCACTCCTCTTTTATCATACGTAAGGCACCTTCGTGGGATTGCCTCTTTGATTTTTAACAGTACAAATACGGCAGGTATAAATGGTCGTTTTCCACAGTATGCACAGTAAAAAGTTGAGTGAAATGTTTTGCAGAATAAGAAAATATACCATTTGTTAAATTTAAATGCCTTAATATAATCTTAGTAACGGTACTTGCATGCAATTCGATTGAGGGATTAACGGATGTTCAGAAATTTTCCCTGCAGTTCCATTGAGGCATAACCCTTTGCAGGTAATTTCCATGCAATTCGAGTTCTGCCTAACAATTACCTGTTAATGTATGTAATCCTTTACAAAATATAATTTTTACCAATAATTAGTTGCACCGATACTAAATTCCTATTTTCTAAGTAGTATACCTAAGAGGACATATAAATATGACATTTCTTAAGTTTGCTCCAGTCCCTACTTTATTAGCAGTCCGAAGTCTCTCTCCAGTTTATTCAGACGGAAAGAGGAAGTTGATAATCGGCGGTCACTGCTTCTTTCAAGACAAGCAGATTCAAGAAAAGACTCATTGGAAATGTGAAAAGTATCAAAAAACAAAATGTCACGCACGAGTCAGTACAGTTGATGACAAAATTGTTAGAACATGGAAGAAAGAACACAATAATTGTGATGACGCAGCATAAGTAGCGGCAGTGAAAGTTTATGATATTATTTGTACAAGTACGAAAACTACAATGGTTGCACCACATTACATGATATCAAGTGCTACTAGCGAATGCAGTCTAGCGGCAGCTCTTAAACTTCCACATATATACAGTATTAAAAGAACAATAAGAAGTATTAGAAATCAACATGTCTGGTCCATCTCTTCCGACTCACCATAGGAATATTCAGTTTCCCGAAGAATATACAAAAACGTGCAATGGAGAACAGTTTTTACTTTTTGATTCTGGTCCAGAAGAGAAGCGGATATTCATTTTTTTTTAACACAACGCAACCTCCATTTATTTGCACAAAGTGACCACTGGTACGCTGATGGAACTTTTAAAACCATTCCACTGCTATTCCATCAGTTATGCACAATACATGGTTTGAAACAGAATGTATCTTTGCCATTAGTGTATGTACTGTTACCTGACAAGTCAGAATGTACCTACATAACTCTTCTACAACAGTTAAAGAATTTAGAGCCATCACTTTCACCATTATCGATAACCACTGATTTTGAGAAGGCGATGATTAGTGCATGTAAGAAGGAATTTCCGAACTCAAAACACAGAGGTTGTTTCTTCCATTTCACTCAGTGTATTTTTTGTACAATTCAGAGAAATGGACTGAAGCAACAATACGAAACTGATGCAGATTTCGCATTAAAGCTGCGTATGTTACCTGCAATAGCTTTTGTGCCAGCAATTGCAGTAGTAGATGTATTTGAGTTTTTATGTGAAAGTAGGATTTTTCCTCCCTAAGTTCAAGGAATTCTTGACTACTTTAAAGATACGTGGATTGGACATCCAAAAAGAAGGCAGCAATGATGGCAACCACATTTTCCACATGAAATGCGGAATTTATATGAAACTTTTGGAAGGTTTATCAAAAACAAATAACTCTGTGGAAGGTTGGCATAGAGGTTTTGAAGAACAAGTATCGACCCATCATACAAACATATGAAAATTTATAAACTGTTTAAAAAAAGAACAAAGCCTAAACGAAGTGCAGTTTGAACAACATGTGAGTGGACATGAATCACAAATGCCAAAAAAAATATTGTGACTGTGCGGTACATGTGAGAAAACTTGTCGATGAATATGATCCGAATAATATTCTAGATTTTATTCGAGGCATAGCTCATAACATTTTCTATTAAATTTTGTCTTCGTCATTACGTATTTTATATGTAATAAACTGTTTCATATGTATTGTAATAAAATATTTCGACCATTCTGTGTGTAATAGTAAAATTTTTATTATATTTTATATAATTTTTTACTATTTTGTAATAATAAAAATTTAATTTCATTGTTCTAATTTGACTATTTTCTTTGTACTAATGCCAAGCCCATCTTAAATACTGTTACTACAGAATGTTATTATAATAATAAAGTATTTAATTAAACCCTGACTATGAATGTGGGCGGTGAACTTTCCAGATACCAAAATTTGTATGCTAATTTACACATTGAGTGATACTTTTTTGGAATGTTTAAATTAATTACCTTAATCAAATACTGCCAGTATAAAAATTGAGATTTTAAAGAAGTTTTAGAAAGCACTCGTAAAAGTGCAACAAAGCTTGCTCACACAATCTCATCTAATCTTGTAATGCTTAAAGCTAGTGCTTTAAAAATTGCAAGATTTGTGAAATAAAATATAAAAGGATAAAAATTAGAATACAAATATATATATATATATATATATATATATATATATATAAAAAGAATTTCATCTACAGAGTCCTTGTCTCTTCAGAAATCACAGGCATGGTGCATAAAAAACTAAAGGACATATCATTTTGGAACCCTCTATGGTAGGGGTTCAGGGCTATTGAAACATGATATCCTTGTGTGTTTTTTTTTTTTTTTTCAGTATGCCAGTGCCCTGTAATTCCTGACGAAATTAATCCTGGTAGACAAAATCTTTTTTTATATAATTTGTATTCTAATTTTTTACTTTGTATTTCATTTTATTTCACAAATTTCCCATCCTGTGAAAGCCCTAGCTGTAGAGAAGATGGCTCAGCAAGCTTTTCTGTACTTCTGTTAAAAACTCTTTAAAATTTCTTTCGACTCGCAATGCAGTGTTGTATAAAATAAGTATCAAAAATTACCAAAGCAATTTAATGCAAACAAAAGCTGTGAGATAGCAACTTTAGTATGTTGTTTATGAAAAAAATTGACATAAAAAAAATTGTGCTATGTGCTGTTACAGAATTTGCCTTGAATTGCTATTATGGAAATAAGTAGTCTAATATTAAAAATAACAAGAGCTTCTTTTAAGTGAATCACCTTGTGAGGTGTATTGCTTAAAAAGAAGCTTTTTTTGTTTTTATTATTAGATTAGTAAAACACAGTAACTAGAAGTTATCGGTAAAATAAGTTGGTAAAAGGTAGTTTGCCTCAAATAGTCCATCTGCAAGGGGCTTAAGAGAAGTGATAACAGTGTGTATCAGTGGTCACTCTAGTTGGGATAATCCATAGCATGTGGCAAGATGTTATATCTAAATAGTATTATCCGATGTTAGCATTCCCATAAAAGAATGGTATTTTACTCATCAGCTTCCTTTCTTGTATAGGAATTAGCATCTCTAAACAAGAATAATAGAATCAGGTTAAGTCCAACTGAGCAGTTGTGGGGGTTGGGCACTTAAAGCCATCACATTACCTACCCTTTTCAAACACACTTCAGTTTTGTGCATACTCATATTTCATCTATATTTCTCACAATTTTAATTGTGTGACCTTTGTTGGAGAATTAAAGTCTTTCCTCCTCTGAACTTGGCTAACACTTTTGAAAAAGTAATGCTCCATCATTGCTACTTGTGTACATGGCTTCTCTGGTATTCCGTGTCATACAGACTTCCTTATCTTGAATCTCCTCTTTGTGATGTTAATTTTAATCATAAAATCTCAGGCTGGCTCCAATTTTTTAGTTGTATGGATCCAGTTGGTAGAGGCTTTTGACAATTAAGGTTCTTGAGGCTTTTGGCAATTAATATTTATTTTCTCTATACCTGAAATAAAAATTTGGTGATGAACTCTTCTTTAATAGAATATAATAGCTTTAATAGCTTCTCTCCCATGGCCATTCTTTTTTTCTCCAGTTTGGCATTGCAAGAATGGAAAAATGGAATGCTCTGCATGATTTCTGTTCCCTTTGCTTGGTTAGACTACTGTTTTATGTCTTTTGATCCTGTTATTTGATCAATGAAATTATCCTTATAGACATAGAATCATTTATTTTTAGTGTACCATAGGCTCTCATACTTTATCTAAACCACGGTTTCCCAATGTTTTAAGGCTATATAAGAATATTAGCATACTGCAATTGCCTTCTATCATGATTTACATCTTCATTTTATGCCCACAACTTCTAATTGCTTTCCAATTCTATTAGCCATAGCATCTGTCCATTAGTACTTTCTCCTCTGTCACATCTTGCTGGGTCTGTAGTGCGCTAATTTATAGATAAAACTGACTGATTAGTATATTATTTTTTTTTTCTCTAATTCTTGCATCAAATACCTTGGTAAATACTGTTCTGGACAGGATTTCCCATACCAAACACATTCCTGTTGATGCCTCCTGTAGTTTCCAACACAGAAATTAACACTCCTACACACTGTTGATACCAATAAGTCTCCAGATCCCTTGGGCATTTCTCCACTTGTTCTTGATACCTATGATTGAGAAGTAATTCCTGTTTTTTGTTGTTTTTTTAGGCTCTGTGTGGAAATTTGCTCAAATCCAGCCAGTTGCTGTAAAGGGAGACAAATCCCTCCCTTCCAGTTATCATCATCCAGTTTTACTTACTTCAACTCTTTCCAAAGTAATGGAAAAATATATCAACCATAGACTCTTACATTATCATAAAACCTTTTCTCTAATTAATGATACTCAGTATGGATTTTGTCAAGAGTCAGTCCACCTCTTATGTTACTCAACTTTGGACAAATTCCGTGCAAAAATTTTAGAAACTGAAGTAGTCAATCTCCAAGGATTAAGATTCTGTTCTTTCACCTGCTGTGTTCCATCTCTATATTAATCACTGAAAAAATATTGATGATAGTACACTACATTCCACTTTCCTATTTGATAAATCTTGCCTTGCACAAACAGCTACAACTTCTCACTTACTCACTACCAGGTCCTTAAATGCCAGTTCAGTTTCCAGGTTGTTCCAGTTGTGACAAGAATATTTGGTTAACTGCAATCCTAAAACCTAGTCCCATCTTATTTCTTGGAAAAAAAAAAAAAAAAAAAAAAGCAAGCATCTACTGCTTCCATGATCATCTTCAACATTTAAATTTATAAACACAAGATCAGATATCTCTACTAGGAATAACCTTATACAAAGGGTACTACGAAAGTTTTGCAATATGACGCAACAATGAATCACAGGAAGCTGCTTGTTGCTGCATGTTGAGACATGTTCATACGTGCATAGTAGCCGCCGCGCCAAGTCGATGGGCTCAGTTATTCATTAGTAGTGAGAGTGTAAAGTGCTTGCGATGGCATCGTGGTCACGAAATGAGATAAGGACAGTTTTGCGGTATAATTTCGTGCGTGGTTTAACCATAGACCAGTGCTTAGAAGAAATGACTCTTGCACTAGATGATGATTGTCCACATCGTACAACGATATTCAGGTGGTATAGAGAATTCCAAAGGGGAAATTTCACTCTGGAGGATTCTGAGAGGCCGGGAAGGCCACGAACGTCAGTTACGGAGGAAAACGTTACTGCTGTGAGGAAAATGCTTGACGAAAACAGGCGAGTGACCTACCAACAGATAGAGGATACTTTGGGCCTAAATGCACCAGCAATTCGTTCGATTCTGCAAGATCATTTGCACGTGAAGAAATTTTGTTCTCTCTGGGTGCCGCATCAACTGACTGAAGAGCAGATGACACGACGTGTGACTTGGTGCCGGGAGATGTTAAAAAAGTTTGATAAGGGACAATCTCGGTATGTGAACAACATCGTGACAGGTGATGAGACTTGGTTGTACTATTACGATCTGCCGACCAAGGCTCAAAACAAAGTTTGGGTCTTTGATGATGAAGACACACCCGTAATTGTCAGAAAATCCCGATCTGTAAAGAAGAAAATGATAGCTGTATTTTTCAAATCGAGTGGAATTGTGGAACGTGTCGTTTTGGACACGCAGAAGACAGTCACAGCTAAGTGGTATACTGAACAATGCCTGCCTAAAGTCATTGGATCTATGAAGAACCTGCGGCCAAAGTCAAGAAGGGACACCTGGTACCTCCATCACGAAAATGCTCCAGCTCACCGCGCCAAAGCCTGCACCGAATATTTGACCACGACAGGACTGAAACTTCTCGAGCACCCTCCCTACAGTCCAGACCTTGCTCCCTGCGACTTTGCACTGTTCCCGCATGTGAAAATGAAGCTAAAAGGGAGGCGGTTTTCCAGTGATGAGGACCTTCTACGGGCTTGGGACAACGAGTGTGCTTTACTCCCTAGTGAAACTTGGCAGAACTGGTTTAAAGATTGGTTTCGGAGGATGGAGAGGTGTATTGAATGTAGAGGAAATTACTTTGAAAAAATTAAATAAACAAAGCTGTATTGCAAAACTTTCCTAGTACCCTTTGTATATGTTAAACTCCATGTGAGTTGCAGATGGTTCAGATTGTATTGAAAATTAAGAAATAAAGGCTTGACAGCAATTTTTTCAGCAGTCTGCTGTAGACTGCATGAAATGGGTATCTGTGCTGGCGCTGTTGCCCATCCATACAGTGTACGCTTGTTATTGTGAAATGAATAGGTGTCTCATAATAGTCTGTAATTATCCAATGAATTTTTCTTTCTTGTTCTGTCTCATGCACCTCCTCTGTTCAGGTGAATTCCATCTTTATTAAATAAAGCCCTACAAACTAGGGCAGGCCAATCAGAGAAAAACCTTTGTCCTCACCATATAATCCCTCCTGTGTTGTCTGGGGAGAATTGCAGACACTATAACATATTGACCTATCAAATGATATTTTATTATCAAGTCGTTATATTTCTTGAACAAGTCCTCAATTTCTTTTTGTCTTATGTCTTTGTTTCTAAACAAATAACCTTGCTTCCTTAGTTTCCCTTAAAATTGACAACCGGTTGTCAATTAATAGGGGAATAGCTGATAACAAGTTTTCACATACACCTGGCAGACACACTTTGATTGTGTTCATTCTGTCTTTATTACAGAAAATATTCTGTTTTCCTAATAATTTAGATTCTCACTAAAATTAACAACGTTGGCAGTTGATGATCCATTTCTGAGGCTGAATCATTAAGGACGGCATCACTTTATATTATACTAGACACCTGCTTATTCCTTTAAGCTAGTTCTATCAAGGTAATTATTAAAATAGGTTAAATTACAAAATAAATACACCATTTATTTTGTGTATTAAGTGAGTGCAAAATTTAAGTGCTTTAGACATAAGTTTTCAGTCATACAAAGTTCTCCATGGCAGTTAAGTGGTTTCACTAATTATCATTCATTTGGAGAGAGGGCTGAGTTAGAATCCCATCATAGTGATGCCATTTCAGTTGAACTGTGGTTAGCTGATCTCAGGCACAGGGTGTAAGGGTTTCCTTGCAAGTTTTTCTGGGTTTTTTCACCACACAACATACATCTGGCCCCTGAATGCAGACTTGTATAGACATAATACACAGTGGCACAATTTGGTTTAAAGTTGCTGATGCACCTAAAAATCAAGAACAATATGACTGAAACTCCTCTTGAAACCTATGTAATTGCAATGAAACTAACAGACATCTTTTAATGCAACCCAAGTTTCTGAATAACAATAAATATTTTTACCATAAATTAATTAGAAAAGGGAAACTGTAAATACAACTTAAACTAATGGCAATGAATTTTTCTCTCTGACCACCGAGCACATTTAGTGGCAGATGGCTTTCTGTCTTCTAACTTCTTATCTAATATTGGAGATCCTGAAGGTTCTGTTCTTTCACCTGCTATGTTCCTCCTCTATATTACATTTGCTACATAAATAATTTTCTTAATAGGATTATTCCATTTCTATTCAGTCGTCAGTGTTTTTTCAAAGGCACTGAAAGTCTGAGCGTGATCAGTGACCTCTTTTTTTTTTTTTTGTTGTTGTTTATAGAATATCTTTTTATTCATGGATTAAATATCTGAATAAGTACTGCCTATTATTTATTATAAGGGCATTGAGTGCAAAATCATTAATGGGTTTTGCAATTAAAGGAAATAATTAGTAGGTTTTGCTACTAAAGGAAATAACAGATATAATTCATTTTATTTATTAGGAAATAATATCTGTTAAGATATTCAGAAAACACATGTTTAGACTATTGTTAAAATGCAGATTGTGGGAAGTTGTCTGGGGAAATATCAACAGAATAATAGCATCAAATCCAAAATTGACATGTTAATATATAATAGGAGTGATGAAATAGAAGAAAGTGTATTAGAGGCTACTTGCCTTGGTTGCTGTCTGTTCTCTGCAGGACCCTTCACAGTTCTCATTTTCACTGCTGTGAGGTAATTTGTATGGTAATTGTTATCCTATGATAATTAAAATGTCCAGGAAAGAAATTTGTCTACAAAAAAAAAAGGGCCACAGTGTCAGAAGTCCATTATTACTACCCAATCTGGCAGAAGTATTAATCATAGATTTTGAGTTGAGGAGCCCTGGAAAATTTTTCACTGCTTCCAAAGTTGTGGTGCAGATTTATATACTGTCTTTGTGATCTGGGATTATGGTTAGGAGATGCTATACACTTTCCATTCATTCTTTAACAATCAAGACAGTAATACATTATCAATTTCACCTAGATGTGTTGGTAGAGAATAAGTCCATTCCTTTCCTAGATGTTTTATTGAGATCTGTGACAACAACAACAACAGAACCAGGAACACGTTGTGTGGGATGGTTCTTATTTTTGAACTTTCAGATTTTCTCTTTCTCACTCTCTAGATTTTTTCATTCTACTATAACAGTAAGAACTGCAGATATGAATACCAACATGATTAGTATGCTAAAAAAGATCTGACATATAATTCATTAACTCTGGCATTTTTATTCCTGTTTAAATGTTTTTTTCTTTGTGAGAGTTAATTTTTCCCATTGTTGTTTTTATACCTACGAAACATAACAGAATGATAATTTCTATTTAGGATGCAGCTTTTCTGCCTGGGCCGACTAGTGATAAAGTGTTTTGACACTACTGTCTTTAATATGTTAAAGTTGTGAACATATTCCAAAATGGAGGCTGTATGTGTCATATGAATGCTGTTCATAAGAGTATCTGTGAAAAATATTTTTTAATCTGGTGCTGGTCTCATAGAGCCTTCAAAACCCTATACAATTTCTGGGATTTTTTACTCTTCTTCTATTGAATCCAAACAGTTGAAATTCCCAATACCTTTCAACAAAAGTGTTTTCCTTGATTTCTCCATTGAAAATTCCAGAAATCTTTCTTAGTTATCACACCTACAGGAAAATGTGAGGGGGGGGGAAAAGACCAAATTAAGTCTATTCTCAGTGATTATATGCACATGCTGTGAACAACATGCATATAAAATAAATGACATCTCTTGTGTCAAATTATTGAAGTGTGCATTCTTTATGTTTTATGTCAGCATATTGAATTTTTACATTCTCTGGCTTTGTGTTGTGGAAGAGTCTGGCTTGCATACAATTGTTGAAACGTGAGTTTTTTGATTGACATTTTGCTCACTGTCAGTCAAAGTAATATAATAAGGGAGATAGTATTAAAAATTTCCAAATATGAGAGAAAAATGTCTAAAGCACTGCAGAGGGTGTTTTATTTGCAAATAATAATTTAAAATGTTTTATTGTAAAAAAATGGATATTTCACAGTTGTGTGTAATGGATTGAAAGTAAAGGTGGCATCAAAAAGTGACGATTTTGAATTAATTCTGTAGGTAATTCCTCAAAAAACACTGGTGTAACCTGTTACAGGTATGTGTAGTTTGGTGATAGTTGTTTTTGATTGTTTTTTTGAGAGGAAAATGTGAATAGGTTGAGATTAAAAATCACCTACAGTTATTGAGCAGAAGGTATTCTTCTTAATTTTGCAAGTTTTATTAATCTATATTTATCAGGTATAGAAGGGAATCAGTCCTATTTAATTTAAGTGAAATATAATAAACATTCAAGTTATCACCTGACTGTATTCCTAATAAACAAATATGAATAGTTAACAGTATTTTCTATTATATTGAGGTGTATATTGTGAGTATTTAAAGAACATAAAAGTTTAAGGAAATAATTTTAAAAATTTTGTGTTTTATATTTTTTGTGTGGAGTACTAGCAGCTATGTGAATTAAAAACAGATTGATAAAATAACAATGATACTGAAAAAAAATTATTAATTTCTGAAACTTCTGTTCAAATGTATTGTCCATTTATATTAACTCTCATGTGGAGAGAAAGTTATAGTTGCTAGATTCAGTCTTGTTCGGTCAACAGTGTGTGTGAGGATTCCTTCTGGAATCCTCACACACACTGTTGACACTGGAGTCACACTGGAATCACACACACACTGTTGACCAAATACTTTACCCACTGAGATCCCTGAATGCTCTGTTTTTATATATCTTTCTAGATGTTATGCTGTTGATTTGCCAACCAGGAGAGATACAGCGTCATATTGATTGTTGATGATCCTGCTTAGGTTGATGACAAACTAAATGACTATTCTGCATCTACATTCACACATGAGGAATTCTTTAGGGAAGGAGATGCCAGAAGTTTATCAAGCTTTACAAGGGAGCTAAATTATTTTGTAATAACTGAGAGGAAAGTAGAAAAGAAATTGTTGAAGTTAAACATAAGAAGGGCACCTGGGGTAAATGGTGTCTATCCAGTTATATTAAGAGAGGAAGAGAAGGAAGTGAACAAACCCTTAGCCATAATTATGAAAGTATCCTTGGATTCAGAAGAGGTCCCTGTAGACTGGAGATGTGCGAATGTATCCCTGTGAATGCTTAACTTCAGTTTCAGGGAAAATAATGGAGTTGCTGGTTAAATAAGTATTGCAGTAACATCTAGACAAGATTGCCGTTATACTTCAGATATATCATGGGTTTGTTAAGGGGAAATCTTGTCTGACCAATTTGATTGGATACTACGATGTGTTCACAAAGAAACTGGATGCAAAAAATAATTTTGATGTCATATACTTGGATGGAAGTCTGTTCTACCAATCAACTACCCGCTGGTAGTTGATTGGGGGAACAGATGTCCATCTTTTGTTGTGGAAGTTGATAGCCGAAATAAATTTAAGCCTGAGCTGGACAGGCATTTGGAACAAATGGAGGGGTGAAATGGGAGGGTTTTTTTGACTGATGCTGCATAAGCTTGCTTTCTTAGATCGTATGTCTCTGCTAATGCTAATTTCAGGAAAGCTTTTGACACTGTTGCACATAAAAGATTGTTGCACAACCTCTTACAGCATGGTATTAAGGGCAAGTTTGCTGCTATGGATGTAGGGATGGTTCAGTGAAAGAAGACAGAGATTGGCAATCAATGGACGTTGCTCTTCATGGACTAATGTTATTAGTGGAGTCTCCCAATGTTCCGTGTTGGATTCCATTGTTGTTTTCTATTTTTATCAATGATATCAATGAAGGCGAGGTTGTGGTTAATGACAGTAATGACAATATTCTGCTGCAACAGGATCTAGAAAAGTTAGGCAGATGAGCTGAGAAATGGCAACTGAAGTTCAACACTTACAAATGCAAAATAGTGCATATGGGTAGCAATAACCCCAGAGTAATGTACCAACTGTGTGGTACTACACTCGCGGTGGTGGAAAATGAAGAAAAGACCTGGGATAATTGTGTGGTCATATATGAAGTTCTCTGAGCAGTGCAGACATGTTGCCAAAGGACTGCTTATGAGGTTTTGTCAATGATAACAGGAATATTGCTGGCAGGGATAAGAACGTGATTATCCCATTGTATAAGGGTCAGGCTGCAACTTGAGTACTGCATACAAGTCTGGAGGCCTTATTTTAGGAAAGATGTAGAGCTGCTGGAACCAAGTAGAGAGAGGGGCAACAAGATTGGTGAAGGGAACAAAGGGATGCTCTTTACCAAGAAAGGTTTCAGTTCTGCAGTTGCCATGTCTGGAGACTAGTCACCTGGGAGGTGATCTGATTGAGGTGTTTAAGGCTTTGAATGGTTTGATTAAGCTCAATGTTGATGGGATTCTTCCTCATGCTCAGGCTATGCACGAGTAGACGTAAATTCAAATTGTTGAAAGATGGTTGCAGAATAGATGTGCAGAAGTTTGTCTTTAGCCAGCGAGTGGTTTGATTGCTAGAACAGACTTCCATCTGTTGTTATGGAAGTTGATAGCTTAAATAAATTCAAGGAAAAACTAGACAAGACAAACTATTAGAGTGAATGAATAGGTAAAGTGGGAAGGTTTTTTTTTTTTTTTTTTTGACTGATGCTCTGAATGCTGGCTTTCTTTCGTCATATGCCACGACTGATGCTGATTCCAATATTTTTGTTGGTTAAGTGACGTTTCCATTATCCTTATAGGCTGAAAAGGGGAATGTCCAAAAGTTTGCACAGTGTAAATTCCTATCCAAACAGTGAACAGTGCTACATGGAGCAGAACTTCCTCATGCAACTGCACATCACAGGAAGACCATTCAGAGCATGATTCTTGGTTGAACACTGTTTTTGGTGCATTTTATTGTAGGTTCAGTTATAAAATATGTTGATAAAACATCTTAATAAAAATATTTAAATTTTTATTAAAATGTTTTGTAGAAATTTTATTAAAAACTTAATTTTTGCTGATTATCTTTAATTTTGCTGATTATCTTTTTTTTTAATTGAAAATGTTGAATGAGTTCATTTGTTTTGTTTTATTAGTGATACCTCCTCTCATTCATCTGTTCCTAGTCCATTCCTTCAGGCATATCAGCAGCAGGTTCAGAATCAAGGGTAAATTCTTTGATTAAAAACTGGTTTTTTTTTATGAATTAAAAACTCACTCTCTTGAAAACTTATATTGATTTTATATATTTTGTTAATTTTTTGTAGATAAATTTTTGTCTGCAGGTTTACATAACTAACTGTAGATGAAGCATTTTTTTGAATTGTTTGTTTCCTTAATCTTGAAATGTCTGTTGCTCTTTTGAGATTTCTGTTACTTAAAGAAAATATGCAGTGGTGATATTTAATGTTTAACTTAATGTTAATTTTTAATAAACATTGCATGCAAATATTTATATTAATATTAACCATATGGTACTTTTTTTATGGTAACCACAAATATGAAAAAGCATATTGTACTTTAGTACAGGGTAGGGATTGAAGGTTTGAAAGACAGCAGATACTTTTTGACATTGGACTTAGATTTCTGTAAGTTTTAATTTTTGGGAAATACAAGTAAAGGAAGGGTGTTCTAAAGAACGGAAGGAGAAGGGATAAATGCAGACAAGAAAAATTAGTTCTGCGAGTTTGGAGTTTAAGAGTGAAAGGATGTTGACTAGTTGAGGCACTAGTTCTGACTGGTTTGGTTAGAAGGGCAAAATTACGGATGCCATTTTAGGTACAGTGCCCATTGAAATACTTATAAAAAAAGGTATGCAGCAGAAACTGAGTGTCTGTGCCATAGAGAGTGGAGGGAATTTCTAAGAGACAGGTTGTTGATTAATGTGACTGCCCTCTTTTAGATATAGTATGGAAGCTTAAGAGAAGTTTTGAGGCACTACCCTTGATGTGGAAAAAGTGTTCCATGGTAGGGCAGATTTTAGAATTGCAGAGTCAATAGCTGTTTAGCAGAAAATTAGTGATGTGCTTATTAGCATTAGTAGAGGCATATGTTGCAAGAAAGCAAGCTTATACAACATCAGTAAAAAAAAAACAAAAAAACTTCCCATTTCACCCATCCTTTTGCTCCAAACGTTTGGCCAGTTCTTCCTTGAATCTATTCAAGCTATCAACTTCCACAACAACCCAACCGATGGAAGTTTGTTCTAGCAATCAACCACCCGCTGGCTAAAGGCAAATTTCTGCAAATCTATTCTACAACTGTGCTTCCTCAACTTGAATTTATGCCACCTCAGGTGGAGCGCCTCTGTGGCCAGGTGGGAAGGAGCAGCAGTGCATAGCATATGCTTCTTGATTAGACCGGGGTTCGAGCCAGTCACCACCAAATACGGAGGATACGGAAAGGGCAGGGAATGACCACCGCATATTCCCGGAGCAATATGGCCTTCGTTGCTAATGCTCCTAAAAACCAAACAACAACAACAACAACAGCCACCTCAGATGCACAGTCTGAGAATGAGGAGGAATCCTATCAGCATTGAGCTTGCTCAAACCATTCAAAGCCTTATACACCTCAGTGAGATCACCTTGCAGATGCCTAGTCTCCAGATATTGCAATTTGCAGAATTTAAGTCGTTCTTGGTAAGAGCAACCCTTTGTTCCCCTCACCAATCTCGTTGCCCTTCTCTGTACTCGTTCCAGCAGCTCTATATTCTTCCAAAAATGAGGCCTCCAGATCTGTAATACAGTACTCAAGGAGTGGCCTGATCATTGCCTTATATAAGGGGATAAACATCTCCTTATCCGTGCTAGCAAAATTCCTGTATATCATTGACAAGACCCCCATGAACTACTCTTACAGCCTGTCTGCAGTACTCAGAGAACCTCATATCTGACTGCATAATTACATCCAGGTCCTTTTTATTCTCCACTACCCTGAGTGTAGTACCACATAGTTGGTAGGTTACTCTAGGGTTACTGCTTCCCATATGCAGTACTTTGCATTTGCCAATGTTAAACTTCAGTTGCCTCCTCTCAGCCCATCTGTCAAACTTTTTTAGATCCTGTTGCAGTAGCGTACTGTCATTAACAACCCTGCAACCTTCGTATCATCTGCAAAGTTGGACATTAAGCCTGATATTCCTTCATCAATATCATTGATAAATATATAAAACACCGAACACTGGGGGACTCCACTAATAGCATTAGTCCATGAAGAGCAGTGTCCATTGATTACAACTCTGTATTTTCCCACTCAGCCATCCCTTTATCCATAGCAGCAACTTGTGCTTAGTGCCACACTGCTCCAGTTTGTACAGCAGATTTCCATGTGCAGCAGTATCAAAAGCTTTCCTGAAAACCAATTATGTGATATCAAAATTATTTTTTGCATCCAGTTCCTTTGTGACCAGATCATAGTATCCACTCAGATTGGTAGACAAGACTTCCCCTTAACAAACCCATGCTGTATCTGAACTGTAACTGCAGTCTTGTCTAGATGATCCTGCAATGCTTCTTTAACCAGTGACTCCATAATTTTTCCCGGAACAGAATTACTCATGTCACCCTTTGAACTCCCTTTGTGATTGATTGATTTAGAAATTCTTGCTGCAAGCACTACTGTGACTAAACTGCACCTGGAAGGTCCCCCTTTGTGATAGGGGGGATATTCATTCACCTCCCCTGAATTCAAGGATGCTCTCATAATTATTGCTAAGGGTTTGCTTACTTCTTTTGCTGTCTCCTTTAATATAACTGGATATACCCCATGTGCCTTTTTTATGTTTAACTTCAACAATTTCTCCTCCACTTTGCTCTCATTTATTACAAAATCATTTAACTCCTTGTTAGAGTTTGATAAACTTCTGGCATCTCCTTCTCTAAAGAATTCCTCATGTATGAATTTTGATTCAAAATACTCATTCAGTTTGTCAGCTGCCTGAGCAGGATCATCAATAGTCGAATAGTTATGCCAAAAAAGAAATTAGAAGAAAAGTCAGGCTAATTCCAATTAGGGATTAGCATTAGCATTAGTAGAGGCATTTGATGCAAGAAAGCAAGCTTATGCAGCATCAGCCAAAAAAAAAAAAAAAAAAAACCACTTTGACTTCACCCCTCTGTTCATTCAAAATATCTGTCCAGCTGAGCCTTAAACTTATTTATGCTATCAACTTCCACGACAAGGGATGGAAGTCTGTTCTACCAACCAACCACCCGCTGGCTAAAGGCAAATTTCCGCATGTCTATCCTACATCTGTCTTTCCTCAATTTGAATTTATGCCCTCTCAGGTGATTATTCTGAGTGAGAGGAAGAATCCCATCAGCATTGAGCATGCTCAAACCATTCAAGGCTTTATACACCTCTATCAGATCACCTCGCTGGTGCCTAGTCTCCAGACACTGTAATTTGCAAAAAAATAAAAAGAAAGGATATGTAATATATTTGAGAAGGGTTTTTTTTTTTTTCTTTTTGGTGAGTATGGGAGCAACACAACTTTTTTTTCAAAAAATAACATGTGAAATAGCATGGAAAATAATAGTTTCCTGAGTTTAGTAGGACTTAAGTAGTTTAATTTTTTGCACTTCAATTATTCATTGAAGTGAATACCTGTGTTTCAACATTTAAGGAACTGGATATTTGAGAAATTAAAGATAACTGTGCTGAGAAAAGTTTCTCAAACTCAAGGTGGAATGTAGTGCTATCATCAGTAAAACTATGAATAGGATTTCTAGTTAATAAAAGAGGTACATTAATATACAAGAAGAAACAAAAGAAATATCTGAACCTTGTGGCAAAACCAGCATTAGTTGAGAAGTTGGAAGACAGAGACCCACCTACCACCATCACCCACATTGAGCAATCAGAGAGAGAAAGAGAAATGGCTATACTATTGCAAAAAAAAAAAAAACAGATCAGTCCAGAAGATGGAAATGTGTTTAGAAGACCTTTATGCCAAACATGATCAGAAGTCTCTTGGAAACATCAAGTGCAACTGCTCAAGTTTTTCTGACCTTTTCCATTGAATTTGTTTGTAGATGAATAACATAAGACAAGACATCATGAGTGGATCAACACTGGAAATCCTTATTGGTGATGATTGATCAAATGGCAGGTTTTGAGAGAGTGTAAGAGTTAGCAGTTCATGTATTTCACAATTACTTTAGAAAGAGTTGAGGTAAGTGCACTTACCACTCTTTTTAAGAACTGGCTAGAGGTGAGCAAATTTCTACAAAGAAGGAAAAACAATAGTTGAATAAAAGAGTATTAAAACAGTGATATAATGCAGGAGTAAAATCTAGTCTACACTTTTTTGAGAGCAAGTGAAGAAATTCAAGCAGGACCTGAAGACTCCTTGGCATCATGATTGTTCAGGATTCCTTTAAGGTCCTTCTTTTGGAAGACTGTGGGAAGAACTGAGTGGAATTCAATTGACAAGGTAGTGGGATTTACCAAGATCATCAATGCAAGAGTTAAAGTATGATGGTAATAAGTCAGCTTTATCTTTAGATGAGAATGCAGCAGAACCATCCAAGATTGTAAGTATGGATGGACAGAAGTTTTAGCCAATAGCTTTGGCCAGAGACCAGAAGGCTCAGCTGCCATCTGGAAAAGTAGGTTTCCTCCTTGTAGCCTGTTCAGGATCAAGTTTGGATTGATTAATAACTTTTAGATGGATGATGATTGAGACTACCATGTGATGATTAGCTGTTATTGGGGTAGGAAGAAAGTGCAGAGAACTCCTCACTCCAATAATAGGCAACCTCTTTCTTCTATCACCCCATCATCTTCATTGTTATCATCAGTATAATCATCATCAGTATTTTCAATGAATGTCATCTAAGGGATCAAAGGTAAATGAAAATTTTTACTAATTTAAGGTGCTTAAAATGTCATTTAGACTACTTTGTTTAATATGTATTATTTTAATTTGGTTAAAAAATATGTATGAGGACTAGTTCCATAGGGCTCCCATAAATATTTTTTATGACCTCTCTTCTGTTAATGCTATTTTTGCCCAAAAACTCACCATTTACAAAGGTGTGCATTGGGGAGAGAGTTTTTAGGAACTGAACCCTTGGAAGCATCAAGCAATTACAGTAGTCACAAATTAATTTATGGTATGGAGAAAGTGTTTGAAAGCTGCTGTTTGTTATCCCTGAATCATTTTTCCATCTCTGAAGCAAAATTTTATTGCTGAGCCAATTGTTTGTAGCTACATTGAATTCAGGAACTCCCCCAACAGTTTCAGTTGCAATTTTTAAGAGATGCTATGAAAGTTCAGTGCTACACTTGAAGCATAAAATGCAAAATTTGGTGGTCTTTAACTAAAGCCTTGAATGGTTTGAACATGCTCAATGCTGATGGGATTCTTCCTCTTGCTCAGAATAATCACCTGAGAGGGCATAAATTCAAATTGAGGAAAGACAGTTGTAAGATAGATGTGTGGAAGTTTGCCTTTAGTCAGTGGGTGGTTGATTGCTGGAACAAACTTCCATCTGTCGTTGTAGAAGTTGATAGCTTAAACAGATTCAAGGCAGAACTAGACAAACATTTGGAACGAGTGGATGGGTGAAATGAGAAGTGTGTGTGTGGTTGATGCTATATAAGCTTGCTTTCTTGCATCCTGTGCCCTTGCTAATGCTAAGTTTTTGAAAACTATATTGTTTCAAGATCTCATTCCAGTGTGTATTTGACCAAGCAAAATTATTTCAAACAGATATCTATATTAGCAGACATACTGCAATTTTCTTAATTTTAGTATAGTATCAAACCTCCCAAATCTGACACCCTCAGAACTTCATCCCTGTTGTATCTTGGACCATATTAAAGTCATAAAGAAAGCCATGGAAAATATTCATTTTCACTGCTGTTTATCGTATATAGTACTCTAAAAAGCATAGTTATGTTTTTTTTAAAGAAAAAGGTAACATACAGCATAGTGAAAAGTACAGTAAAATTAAAATTTGCCAATTCTAGGGTGCTTTCCTAGATTCACCCATTTTTCTAATTATAGCTACAAAAGGTGATGTTAGATAGCAGAATACTGGATTCTGGAGGTTCCAGTGTCTGTAAAAATCAGCCATCTATGTATGACAGTTTTTTTTTTTTTTAGAAAATTTGCTACTGCCAATGTAAAGTAAAATATTTTAGTGTAATGTTTATGATGATTGATCAAGGGGGGAAAAAAGGGATTATTTACAAATACCCCAGCACTTTGGCAATTTTTGTGGTCTACTAGACTACAATGCAACTACTTAAGTTACACAATTCTCAGCTCTGGTAAAGAGATAGTTTGTGTTTAGAAAGTAATATCATTACAGCACCTTTTGTCAATGTACAAAATTATGCGAACAAGTAAAAAAAAAAAAAGCTTAACTAAACATCTCTCTCTTGATAACTTATGCTATAATCATCTATATATTGGCTGTAAAAATTAGTACATCAATCAAACATAACTTTATGGTTCATTTATGCAAAATGAGCCATATATTTATGTTATATAAAAATATATAATATTGCTATTATGAATGTGATAAATGTGATTCCAAATGTGATTTGGTATTCCAAAGTTTATATAATTATTGGGTAGGGAAATACAGTAAACCCCCGCTATTCGCGGGGGTTACGTTTCTGAGAAATGCCGCAAATACCGAAAACGCGAATACTGAGTTATGGCTCCCATAGTAATAAAGGAGTTCCGTTCCAAAGTACATAAGAAAAACTAGTCTAAAATTTTGTCTATGTATGTATTATATGTACCTTCATAATATGACTATGTACATAGATAGTACATAGTGAAATGCAAGCATATGGCATCGAAATGAAAATAAGAAACAATTTAATATTAAATGTAATATTTATTAGAAATTTCAAACAAATCTTTAAAACCAGTGTCTTTGCTAGCTAAAAAACCTATCCCGCCAGTGCTATCACCAGTTTCGCTAAAGCGTTGATAAGGAGTTTTGCGTTTTCACGAATGATGAGTGAATTTAACGGAATTTTATTTTGAGTTCGGTCTTCTGTCCACAGATTTAAAGTTTTTTCCGTTTTTTCTAATTTAACATCGCGAGTTACAGAGCAAATTTTTGAAGCGATTAGCGCGTTTTCACGGACACTATGGCGGATTTTTTCTTCCGATTTTTTGATTGATCGTACCGTTGACTCATTGATTTTATAATGTTTTGCCACTGAGGAGACACTTTCACCATTAGAAATTTTATCTAATAACTCAATTTTATTCGCTAATGTCATCACCTTCTTTGATATTTTCACATTTCTCTTGTTATTCGTAGTCATATTTTTGTAGGGGTTAGAAAGAACTTGTCCACAATAAAGTCACTTTCTTCCGTTAACACACTCGAAAAAGTCTGTTTTACACTGCAAAACGGTAGATTTATCACTTTTGTAAGCATATAAGTTTATAAATTGATAAATTTATTCAATTTATAAGCATATAAATTAAAAGCAAACGACGAAACCTTCCATAACAAGCGCATAACACATACTGAACAAGGATTAGCGAGAAACATCCACGCTCGCGATTTTGTCACCCCTCTCCCCCCACCCACTGAGCGCTGTTTTGACCGGGAAAGATAATTTTAGCCACGCCCATGTTTTTTTATGGCGGAAAATATTCACGGCACTTTAAAATTCACATTTTTTAGGTTTCATTTTATATTAAATCGGCGATCGCGAATACGCGAAACCGCGAATACAGATACCGCGAATAGCGGGGGTTTACTGTATTCATAAATGTAAGTGCTATAAGTTCCTAATTTCGGGAATCTCCCAAACTCTTGGGCAAACAATAACTTTACAAAATCTGATATAACTAATGGATTTTTAACACAACAGGGTAGTTTTTTTTTTTTTTTTTTTTTTAATATACCATATTTTTTTGAATACTCTGCAGTCTTGAATAAGCTATACACCTCATTTTTGGAGATGTGAAAATGGAAAAATAATTATGTGAATTTATTTTCTACCAGCAAAATGATTTCCAAGTTTTTTTGCCTCTTGAATTATTTTAAGTTTTTCAGTATCCATGAAAGTACCTTTAGTACTTGTGTATGGTAGAACATATAACTATTACCTTACAGATACATTCACTAGTAGAGGCCACTAAACTTAGAAAGAATTTTAAGTTGCACAATGTGGGCTAGGTGATTTGAGTCATTTATAAGGGAAGGTGATAAATTCACTTCCTCCATTACCCACTAACTTCCATTTCGAGAACAGTAGAATGAATTGTGTGCATTGCTAAGAAACAAGAATGTTCATTTCTGGAAGATATGACTTTTAGTATCTAACTTTTTGTGCACTGTAACATTAAAAGTCACATTTTAATAAGTATCAGTAATAAACAAACTAATTATTTTAGGCTATGGCCAGATGGGTGAATAAAAAATCTATAAGTGTTATCAACTTATCTTGATTGTATTGAAATTATAGCCACAACAAATGAATGTCATTTTGTTACTTGGATTGTTAAATTATACTCAGTGGTGCAGGGAACCCCCAAAATTTGTACTTTGCACAATATCTTGATACAAGTTTAGTTTGTATTCGATTATTCCTTATTAGCTTCACCTTCAAATTTTAGCTATTATGATTGGTTTTCATCCTTTTTTTTTTTTTTTTTTTTCCTGCAGTGAAAGAGAGGGAAAGTGGGTTGCAAAATTAAGCTGTCATTGTGGATGGATTGGTAGTTTCACATAAAGTGGCACCCTTTTGATATGCCTTTGAATAGCAGTTAAGTTTTCAAAAATTTTGACATTGGTATTAGTAGTGGCAAATGATGAAGAAAGAAAACAAACTTAAACAGTATCAGCCAAAGAAAAAACACTCTTTCCACATCATCTATTCAACCCCTCTAATAATTTCCCTAAACAATTTGTCTATTTCCTTAAAAATACATCTAACCAAACACTAGTGGAAGTGTGCACCAACAGTAAACTACCCACTGGCTGGAAGCAAATTTCTGCACATCTGTCCTGCACCCATCCTTCCTCAATTTAAATTTATGCCATCTCGTTTGTTGTTTGAGTAAGAGAAAAGATGCCATCTGCATTTATCAATCCATTTGAAGCATTGAATGGATTGATAAATGGTGAGACATTTAATTTAAATGAGACTTTAATCATTTAAAGACTCACTTAAATGCTAATTTAAATGAGGCACTATATGACAATTCGATAATTGTAGATTACTTAAAATACCATTTATAATTGACTTAATATGATAGCATAGCTTAATTTATTATGGTACTCACCTTTATTTATAATCTGCAATTGCTGTTTGAATAGGGTGGATGATAATTTAAATTAGGAGTAAGTAAGTTGGGATTTAAAAACAGAAGTTAAAATATGCACAAGGAAGTAGAAGTGCACGTCTTCGTCCTTGGTAGTCAATATTAAAGTTGAAAATAAATGGTTAATACTGGAGGCCAATAGCCATAACAAGTGGCTTTCGTTATCCATGTCTTCAGTTGGCAATGATGGGTTGAGAGTGAACGCGTGTATTTAAGAAAGCTGAGTTCCCATGATGCTCCTGGTTACATGTGGAAATCTCAGGTGCATGAGATTCCAATCCAGTGCAATGTTGTAAGGTAGTTTGGTATTTAATACTTGGAGATTGGAATGATGGGGGAACCATTCTATGACTAGGGCTTCATATTGGAAGCCGCACCAGATTCTCGAAATTCAAAGTAAACAATACCTCCCAAACATTTGATAAAATAAAACATATTACAATAACCAACAGTGACATAATAGCATCGTTCGATGTAGTCTCATTGTACACTAATGTACATTTGCCTTCAACATTACAAACTTTACGTAATTTCTTAACAGATGATAATACCTTACCCAATCGCACTTCCCTTTCAATTAATAGTATTCTAGAACTTGCAACCTTTTTATTAGATGCTAGATATTTTCGATTTCTCAATCAGATATACCAGCAAATATACGGATTACTTATAGGATTGGGGATCTCAGCCCCCCCCCCCTTTCTGAAATTTAGCATTAGCATTAGCAGAGGCATATGATGCAAGAAAGCAAGCTTATTCAGCATCAGCCAAAAAAAACAAAAAAAAAAAAAAAACCCACTCCCATTTCACCCCTCCGTTCGTTCGAAATACCTGTCCAGTTGAGCTTTAAATTTGTTTAGGCTATCAACTTCAACAACCAGTGATGGAAGTCGGTTCCACCAACCAACCACCCGCTGGCCAAAGGCAAATTTCCGCACATCTATCCGACATCCGTCCTTCCTCAATTTGAATTTATGCCCTCTGAGGTGATTATTCTGAGAAAGATGAAGAATCCCATTGGCATTGAGCATGCTCAAACCATTCAAAGCCTTATACACCTCTATCAGATCACCTCGCCGGTGCCTAGTCTCCAGACTCTGTAATTTGCAAAACTTAAGCCTTTCTTCGTAAGAGCAACCCTTTGTTCCATTTACTAATCTTGTTGCCCTTCTCTGTACCCGTTCCAGCAGCTCTACATCCTTCTTGAAATGAGGCCTCCAGACCTGTATACAGTACTCAAGATGTGGCCTTACCATTGCCTTATACAAGGGAATAATCACCTCCTTATCCCTGCTAGAAAAATTCCTGTATATCATTGACAAGACACCATGAGCTACTCTTGCAGCTCGTCTGCACTGCTCAGAGAACTTCATATCTGCCTGCACAATTACCCCCAGGTCCTTTTCATTCTCCACCACTGTCAGTGTAGTACCGCAGAGTTGATACGTTGCTCTGGGGTTACTGTTTCCCATATGCAGCACTTTACATTTGTCGCTGTTAAACCTCATTTGCCACCTCTCAGCCCATCTGTTCAACCTGTCCAGATCCTGTTGCAGCAGCATAGCGTCAGTATTGTCCTTAACGACCCTGCCAACCTTTGTATCATCTGCAAACTTGGACATTAAACTTGATATCCCATCATCAATATCATTCATAAACACCGAAAACAACAACGGACCCAACACTGAACCTTGAGGAACTCCACTAATAACATTAGTCCACGTTGAGCAGTGTCCATTGATTACCACTCTCTGTCTTCTGCCACTCAACCATCCCCTTATCCATAGCAGCAATTTGCCTCCAATGCCACACTGCTCCAATTTGTGCAGCAGTCTTCCATGTGCAACAGTATCAAAAGCCTTTCTAAGATCCAAATATATAATATCAAAGTTATTCCCTGCATCCAGTTCTTTTGTGACTACATCATAGTATCCAATCAAATTGGTCAGGCAAGACCTGCCCTTAACAAAACCATGCTGCGTCTGAGCTATAACTGAATTCTTGTCTAGATGATCCTGCAGTGCTTCTTTAACCAGTGCCTCCATTAATTTACCTGGAACAGAAGTTAAACTAACAGGTCTATAATTACTTGTGTCAGCCTTTGAACCTCCTTTGTGAATTGGGGTCACATTTGCACATCTCCAGTCCATAGGTACCTCCCCTGAGTCCAAGGAAGCTCTCATAATTATGGCTAAGGGTTTGCTTACTTCCTTTGCTGCCTCCTTTAATATAACTGGATAGATCCCATCCACCCCAGGTGCCTTTTTTATGTTTATCCCCAACAATCTCTCCTCCACTTTCCTCTCAGTTATTACAAAATCATCCAGCTCACTGCCAATGTTTACTTTACCTACATCATTCTCCTTCCTGAATAACTCCTCATGCGTGAATGTAGATGCAATATACTCGTTTAGATTGTTAGCCACCTGAGCAGGATCCTCAACTGTTGAACCATCAATATCCAGTGGACCAATCTGATTCATCCCTTTCCTTTTCGAGTTCAAGTATGTAAAGAACTCTTTTCTGTTTCTCTTTGCATCCTTTGCCAAGGATTTTTCATAGTCTGCCTTTGCCTGCCTAATCTCCTTTGTGACTTGGTTACAGACCAACTTATATCTATCATAGGCTTCCATGTCACCCATTAATTTGTATGTATCCCATGCATTTTTCTTCTCTGCCACATGTCTCATTAGTTCATCTGACAACCATTTAGGCCTAAACCTTGAACAATATTTCTTAGTTGGTATGTAAAGCCTGGTAGCCTCCAAGATTAGTTCCTTGAATGCTTCCCATTTTGAGTTTGCTGTTGGTAACATCATCAGTTGGTCCCACTGTATAGAATTTAAATACTGTCTCAGACCATCATAGTCGCCTTTACGAAAACAAAAACCCTTCCCTTTACCTCTGATGGTAGTTACCTCCTTGAGTAAATCCCACTTCAACACACTGTGATCACTGCCACCTAGTGGTTCATTTATCTGCAGGTTCTTAATGCATGAGGAATCACTACTGATAATCAGATCAAGAGTATTGCTCCCTCTTGTTGCCTCACGAACATGCTGATGTAGAAAACAATCATCCAATAAATCCACAAAAGCCTTGCTAGTGTGCGAGTGACCAACCCACAAATTCCAGTCAATATCTGGGAAATTTAAGTCCCCCATTATAAGACTCTCTGATTTACTGGCCCACTCTATTTCCCTGTACAATATCTTATTATACTCATCAGAGTCATTAGGCCTATAGCACACTCCTACTCTCAATTTTGATTTCCCTATGCTTATGTCACACCAAACTGACTCGACGCTGCCCTGTCCATCGATGTCGACTGGCTTCACTTCCTTGGACTTTATGTGTTTCTTAATTAATAGCATAACCCCTCCTCCCCTCCTGTCCTGTCTATCCTTTCTATACACATTGTATTCCCCAAATTCCAGTTCCGCATTACTTATATCTGTGTGACACCACGTCTCTGATATCCCAACAATATCTGCCTTTGATGTTTTGAGCAATACCTCAAATTCATCAAATTTATTTACCAAACTCCTAGCATTGGTGTACACGCAGGTATACATGCACCTGTTTCTATTCTTAGCTACCCTAACACAACCCGTGTTTACTTGTACCGCAATGACTACCAGCAGTCTCTGAAATATCCTGCATCCTGTTTTTCAGACTTCTGCTCATTTCAATAGAAGCAGTGCAAGAATCACTTCCACCTCTGCCACTGGCTACTGTTAATCTATTAGTCCTTGTATCCCCCCCAACTAGCAGTTTTCCGACCCACCTAACACTGCCTCGACAGCATCAGCAAAAATTCTTGCACCCTTTCTATTTAAGTGTATCCCATCCCTGTAGAAGCAATCTCTCCTGTTAACAAGTACAGTCCAGGCTGAAAAAAATTCTACCCCTTGAGCCTTGCACAATCCCTCCAGGGCCGAATTGATCGACAAGGCTCTCATCATATACTCCCTCCTATCGTGTCTGGGCAGAATTGCAGACACTTTCAAGTTCAACCCTAATTTACCTAGCTTCAATAGAAAACTATGTACTACAACCATATCCCCCAGATATAAAATTATTTATAAGATATGCAGATGACATTCTTTCAATAGGACCAAAATCCACAATAGACGATCTTTTCATTAAATTCAATTCAGTACACAATAGATTAAAATACACCCTAGAACTTGAAGAAAACGAACAAATTAATTTTCTGAACCTCACCATATATAGGAATGACACCAAACTAGGAAAAAGAATTTTCAGAAAAAAATACCCATACTGGCACCTACATTTTGATTCACACCACCCCCTTAACATAAAAAAAGCCGTTCTTTATAATCAGATTTACAATGCTCTAAAATACAATTCTACACAAAACGATCTCAATCATGAACTTCAATATCTTACAACAAAATTCATATCTAGAAGGTACCCTACTCAATTAATTCAACAAACCATTTTCACCGTCCAAAATAATATTAACAATCCACCCAAACACACCTCTAATAATAATCTACGTATTATCCTACTATACCATAGTAGTGTTTACAGTCAGTTCCGCCGCATATTCAAAGGTACCGACATCACCCTCACATTCTCAACTTATAATAAACTAGGCTCATTATTTAATTCATACAAAGACACACAAAAATATCATATCAGCGATATGAACAATTTTATTTACCTAATAAAATGTTAACCTTACTGCAATGCATGTTACATTGGTAGCACAACTTCAAAATATGGTTCTATTAAAACATCAAACACACGTGCGTACTACCATTACAATAGTTTTAAGACAGGCCAAACCAACACAGAACTAGCATCACATGTTCAATCTCACAATCACACCCCCTTAGTAGACTCAGCCATTTCCTTTATCAAATTAAAATCCATCTTCCAATATGAAGCCCTAGTCATAGAATGGTTCCGCCGCCATTCCAATTTTCAAGTATTAAATACCAAACTACCTTACAACATTGCACCGGTTTGGAATCTCATGCACCTGAGATTTCCACATGTAACCAGGAGCATCATGGGAACTTAGCTTTCTTAAATACACGCGTTCACTCTCAACCCATCATTGCCAACTGAAGACATGGATAACGAAAGCCACTTGTTTTATGGCTATTGGCCTCCAGTATTAACCATTTATTTTCAACTTTTAATATTGACAACCAAGGACGAAGACGTGCACTTCTACTTCCTTGTGCATATTTTAACTTCTGTTTTTAAACCCCAACTTACTTACTACTAATTTAAATTAAAATTATCATCCACCCTATTCAAACATCAATTGCAGATTATAAATAAAGGTGAGTACCATAATAAATTAAGCTATGCTATCATATTAAGGCACTATATGATTAAATGTCTTGATCCATTTAAAGTCTTATAACATCTCAGTCAGATCTCCGCACATGTGCCTAATTTCCAGATGCTGCAATTTGCAGAACTGAAGCCTTTTGTTTCCTTCACTAATCTCTGAATCCATTCCAGCAGATCAATGTCCTTCCTAAACTGAGGCTTCCAGACCTGTAAGCAGTATTCAAGATGTGGCTAAACCATTGCTTTGTACAACAAGATAATCATCTCATTATCCATGCTGGTAAAATTCCTGTATATCATTGACAAAATCTCATGAGTTGTCCGGGCAGCCTGTCTGACTGCACAATTATCTCCCTCCAGGTCTTTTTTTGTTTTACTCTATTAGTGTTTTACCACACAGTTGGTTTCCTGCCCACGTGCAGAACCTTGCATTTGTCAATATTAAACTTCAGTTGCCACTTCTCAGCCCATCCACATAATTTTTCTAGATCTTTTTGCAGTAGTATACTCTCATTACTGTCATTAATCACCTTGTTAACCTTTATATCATCTGCAGACTTACACATTAAGCATAATATACATTAAAAAATATTGAAAACAACAATGCACCCAGCACTGAATCCTGGGGCAGTCCTCTAATAACATTAGTCCAAGAAAAACAGTGTACATTGATCAGAACTTTCTGTCTTTGCCAATTCAGCCATTCCTTTATTCACACTGCTCCAATTTGTACAGCAGTCTTTTATGTGCAACAGTATCAAAAGCTTTTTTGAAATCCCACTATATGATATCAAAATGATTTTTTTTCATCTACTTCCTTTGTTATATTATCATAGTATTCAATCAGATTAGCTAGGCAAGATGCCCCGCAACAAATCCATGCTATGACTGCCATATAACTTGATTCTTGTCTAGATGATCCTGCATTACTTCTTTAACCAGTGACTCCATTATTTTTCATGAAACACAAGTCAAACATATTAATATTAACGTTAGTATTAGTAGTGGCAAATGATGAAAGAAAGCAAGCAAGCTTATAAAGTATTAGCCAAAAAAAAATAAAAATCATCTACCGACTAGCTGAAGGCAACCTTCCATACATCTGTCCTTCAACTATCTTTCCTTAATTGAATTAAAATAGGTCTGTAATTATTTGCTTCTCCCTTTGATCCCTCTTCGTAAACTGAGGTTACATTCGCATGTCTCCAGTCCATCGGGAATGCCTCTGAATCCAAGGATGCTCCCATAAATATGTCTAAAGGTTTTTTGACCTTTCTTTTGCTGCCCCTCTCAATTTATCACAAGATCATTTAGTTCCCTGTAATTTGATATACTTCCTGCAGTTTAGCTGTTGTACCATTCACATCTGATTGACCTGTTTGATTCATCCCATTCCTTCTTGTGGTTAATAAAAATGAAAATCAAGTCCCACCTTGTGACTTGATTGCAGACTATAGTAATAGTGTAATACAGCCTAAAATCTTATGGACTGTTGACTGTCTTTTGGAGTTGGGTATCCAGTTTTCTGTCTGACTGCTTGCTGCAGATAATGGTAGAGGCAGATTGCTCTCTGTCTTCCTACTTGTCCATTAATGAAGCATTAAAGCATAGTAATGATCCTCTTCTAATTACTGAAAATTCTATTCATATTTTTGCTGATGATAGCATGTTGCATTCTACCTTCTGGTTTGAGAAATCTTGCCCTGCACAAATAGCTTAAACTTCTCAAATATCCACCACCAATTCTTTAAATGCTGATTTACAGGTAATTCTCCAATGAGATAAAAATAACTTAGTTAATTTCAATCCTAAAACAGTCCTCTCTCATATCTTGCAAAAAGGATTTTTCTGTTCCTGTGCTTGTCTTTGATGATCCTGTGCTTGTCTTTTTCTGCTGGCTGCCATTTCTGTACTTTCATGGGCAAACTGTTCTGAACATGTGCCACAACCAGTTAACATTTATTTACTGTCCACCTTCAAACTCACTGAATCAACTTTTCTTCTTCCTCATTTATCCCCTCTACTTCAGCTTTCTAGAACAAGAACTTTTCTTCACACATGTATTGCTAAAAATTACAATTTATAGAAATTCAAGTCTGTTATCAATAACTGTCTTCTTAACTAAGTACTAGAGGTTCTGATACCTTTTGTGTTTAGAGTTTTCATTAAAACACACACCTTTTCACTCTTGCTTTAAAGAAGTGACACCTGATTGTGGGTGCTAAACAGTTGGACAAGCTTGCATGATTCTGGAATAAAAGTGTGAAGAGAATGGAAAATTACTTTTTCAAAAGCAAACTCTTGGGGATTCTAAGAAAATATTTATTTCAGAGGATTATTACTATTAATATCAGTAGTGGTAAATGATGCCTTTGAACCCCCTTTGTGAATGGGGGATACATTTGCACATCTTGCACATCTCCAGTCTGTGGGGACTTCCCTTAAACCGAGGATGCTCTCATAATTATGGGTATGCTTACTTCTTTTGCTGCTTCCTTTAATATAAGTGGATAGATCCCATCTACCCCAGGTGACTTTCTTATGTTTAATTTGAACAATTTCTCCTCCAATTATGCTCTAATTTATTACAAAATCCTTTAGCTCCTTGTTAGAGTTTGATTACCTTTTGGCATTCCCCTTCCTAAATAACTCCTCATGTGTGAATGTAGATGCAAAATACTCATTCAGTTTGTCAGCTATCTGAGCAGGATCATCAACGGTCAAACCATTGATAACAAGTGGACCAACCTGATTCATCTCCTTCCTTCTAGAGTTTTCATAAGTAAAGACATCTGCTGTTTTTCTTTGCATCCTTTGCCAAAGATTTCTTGTAGTCTGCCTTGACTTGTCTAACCTCCTTTGTGACTTGATATGCAGCATCCCATGCATTTTTTTCTCTGCCATGAGTCTCATTAGTTTATCTGACATCCATTTAGACTTAGACCTTGAACAGTTTGTATGAAAAGCCTTGTAGCTTCCAAGATTAATTCCTTGAATCCAACAGCAAATTTATTTAGAATTTGCTGTTGGTAACATTATCAGTTGGTCCCACTCTATAGAATTTAAAAACTGTCTGAGACGACTGTAATCACCTTTAAGAAAGCAAAAATGCTTCCCTTTACCCCTGATGGTAGTTACATCTTTACGTAAATCCCACATCAGTACATTGTTATCACTACCACCAAGTGGTTCCTTTTTCTGCAGGTTCTTAATGCATGAATGATCACTGCTGATAATTAAATCAAGAATATTACTCCCTCCGGTTGCCTCTCAAACTTGCTACTGTAGAAAACAATCATCCACAAAAGCCTTGCTAGTATGCGAGTGACCAACCCACAAGTTCCAGTCTGGGAAGTTAAAATGCCCCATTGTAAGACATTCTGATTTACTGGCTCACTCTATTTCTATGTACAATTTTTTGTTGTACTCATCAGAGGCCTATAACATACTCCTACTCTCATTTTTGCTTTCCCAGTGTTTATGTCACACCAATCTGACTCAACATTGCACTGTCCATCCATGTCAACTGGATTCACTAATTTGAATTTAGAATTCAAAATTCATTGCCTTAGAATTCACTGCCCCAAATTCAAATTCTGCATTCTTTACATCTTTGTGACAGCATGTCTATGATATCCCAATAATATCTGCATTTGATGTCTTCAGCAGCACTTCAAATTGGTGAACATGCAAGTATACATGCACCTGTTCTTACTCTTAGTTACCATTACCATTAGCCTAACTAAACCCATGTATTTACTTGTTTCATGATGACTTCCAGCAATTCTTGAAACCCCCAGCTACATGCTGTCCAGACTGCTACTCATTCCAGTAACAGCAGTGCAAGAATCACTTTCGCCTCTGCCTGCAGCTACTTTTAATCTATTAGTCTGTGAATCCCCACCCAAGCTGGCAGTTTTCCAACCCACCAAACGCTGCCTCAATAGCATCAGCAAATATCCTTGCACCCTTTGTATTTAAATGTATCCTATCCCTGTAATAGAATCTCTCCTGTTAACTTCTTTATCTTACCTTTCCTTAAATCACTCAAACTACTCACTTCCAGAACACCAGAAATGGAAGTTTGTTCTGACAATCAGTATTTTCTTGCTGAAAGAAAATTTTCACACATCTATCCTGGGACGATCCTTTTTTAATTTAAATTTATGTCCCTTAATGTGTGTTGTCTGAGAAAGAGTAAAGATGCCATCAGCATTTAGTTTACTGAATCCATTTCAAGCTTTACACACTTCAACCAAATTGCAACACCAGGTTTTCCCTGGTGCTGCAATTTGCAGAACTGAATTGTTTTCTTGATCGGGTTACCCTTTGTGTTCCTGACTAATCTTATTACTCTTCTCTGCATGCTTTCCAACAGATCCAAATCCTTACTAAAATGAGCCTTCCAGACCTGTTTTTAGCTCCTTCAAAGTGGCCCAACCATTGCCTTCTGCAACATGAAAATAACTTTCTTGTCCCTGCCAGCAAAATTCTTGTATATCATTCACAGAAATAAACAAACTGTCCTAGCAGCCTGTCTGTACTGCTCAGAGAACTTCATACAATACCTTGCATTTATCAAGTTAAACCTCAATTCTTTGCCTATTTTCTTAATTTTTATAGGTTTTGTTGCAATTTTTGGGCTTGATTCCTGTCATTAACCACTCTGCCAATCTTTGTATCATATCATCTGCAAACTCAGACAAAATAACCCCAGGGGCTCACATCTGGTGAGTATGGGCTTGACAAACCAGGGTCCTGAGCTGGATATCACCATTCTTCTCTTTCTTGGTGATTCCTTTTTACTCCTGACTCTGTCTCTCAGGATAACTCAGGAATTTTTTTTTTTCTTGGCTGATGCAGCATAAGCCTCAGGTTTCTTTGCACCATATGGCTAATAATAATAATAAGTTTGATATGCATTCATCAATATCATTAATAAATATTGAAAACAATAAGGGACCCAGCACTGAACCCTGAAGGAATCACTACTGACATTAGTCCAAGAATAGCACCCATCAATGACCACTCTGTCTTCTTCCACTCAACCATCCCTTTATCTATAGCAGTAACTTGCCCCTAATGCTACACTGCTCCAATTTATACAGCAGTCTTTCATGTGGAACAGTATCAAAAGCTTTACTAAAATCTAAGTAAATGATGTCAAAATTATATTCTGCATCCAATTTATTTGTTACTGCATCATAGTAGCTAATCAGATTGATCACTCAAGATCTCCCCTTAACAAATCCATGCTGTGACTTTCATATAACTGTATTCCTGTCAAAATTATCCTGCAATACTTTTCTAACCACTGACTCCATTATTTTCCACGGAATAGAAGTCAGGCCTACAAGCCTGTAAAAATACTCACTTCACCCATCGATCTTCCTTTGTGAATTGGAAAGACATTTGCACATCTACAGTCATAGGTAACTACTCAGAATCCAAGGGTGCTCTGATAACACTACTCTGCATGTTTTCGATGTTTGTAAACTAATAGCTGTTTTTAACAGTTTTTTTACTCTGATTTCAGAAATATATATTTTTTTCTATCATGTACTGTTTTTTCACAAATCACTTAGGTTGATGTCATCAGTTGTATTATTGAATGTATTAAGTTAGGAGTAAATGCAGAGAATTTGTAAACTAAATCTTCACATGTTGGCAACCCTGATTTCAGTCATTTGTTTCTTGACCTTGAGAGCTCCATGCAGCAACACATATAGTGTGAGCTCAGTTTATTTTTGAGGCTGTCGTGTCAAGCTTGTGCTGAAAAATGAGTAAAATGTCTTCATGCAAGTGTTTGAACAATCCAAACTTATTTTGTTTTATTTATGGAAGTTACATAGTCCTCAAGCAAGGACAGGATATTACAGAATTCGTAAAAAACGTGTATTGTGCTTATTTTGGAGTGAAACTTGGTGACCAAGATAAACAATGGAGTGAAACTTGGTCACCAAGTTTCACTCCATTTGGAGTACACATAAAGTTTTATGAACCTGTGTTGAAGCTTTGAGATTGTGGAAAAATGGTAAAAACAAAGCTATGCCATTTGCAATTTCCATGATTTGGCAGTAGCCTACAAACCACTGTGATGACTGTTACTTTTGTTTAGTTAATGTAGAGAGAGGAGACAATGCAAAAGGTAAAAAGGACATTGTGTATCCTAATATTCTAGCTGCCATTAGACCAGTCCCACATGGAAATAACCTGCCGATTCCATGCCCCCACTTATATTGGAGAATGTAGCAACAGAGAGTGCCGAAAGTAAAGCTTCTGAAGATGAAACTGAAGTCTACATGCCTCGAGACATTGAGTCCAGCCCTCAACTGTTTTCACAGCTTGAACTCAGTGATCTGGTAAGAGATTTAAATATACCAAAGGAATCTCAGAACCCCTTGGTTCTAGACTCAAGTCAAAAAATCTTCTAGCACGTGGAATGTTTTTCTCATGGTACAGACACAGGGAACAAGAACTAGAGTCCTGCTTTTCTGAGAACAGTTCTATGGTTTTTTGCAGTAATACAAATGACTTAATGAATTGTTTAGGAATTAGTTATGATCCTACACAGTGGAGACTTTTTAATGACTCATCAAAGCAGAGTTTCAAAGGTGTGTTGCTCTGCAATGGAAATAAATATGGGTCAATTCCATAGCTTACTCTGTGCATTTGAAAGAAACATATGAGAATGTGAAGTTGCTGACAAATATTAAGTACAAAGAATTTTGTTGGTCAGTCTGTGCTGACTTTAAAGTAATAAGCATGTTACTTGAACAGCAATCTGTTGTTTATTTGATTTTTAGAAGCATTAGCAACTAAGGCCATATTGCTCCGGGGATATGCGGTGGTCATTCCCTGACCTTTTTTCGCATCCTCTGTATTTGGTGATCACGGGCTCGAACACCGGTCTAATCAAGAAGCATGTGCTATGCACTGCTGCTCCTGCCCACCTGGCTACGGAAGCGTATTGAACAGCAATCTGTACACACAAAAATGCCTTGCTTGTAGTGTGTGGGATGGACGGGCAAGGTCTCAGGATCTGGCCAAAGAGGAGCAATTTGTGGCCTTGATCAAAGAACATAGTTTATAAACCACTGGTAGATCCCAAAACTGCCCTCCTTGCACATCACACTGGGTTTTTGGTGAAACAGTTCGTGAAAGATTTTTTTTTTATGAAAACCCCAAACACGAGAGTTATTAGAACCAATAGTACTTAGTACCGTGCTTGGGTTGGAGGTTGACAAGACGAAAGAGACTGATATTTATTAACATTAGACTTATACAGAGGGACAATCACCTCCTTTTCCCTGGTGCCTCAGTAACCAGGCAGGCAGGAGCACAGTGCGTAGCACACACTTCTTGATTAGACCGGAGTTCGAGCCCGTGACCACCAGATATGGAGGATACGGAAAGGTCAAGGAAATGACCACTGCATATCCCTGGAGCAATATGGCCTTAGTTGCTAATGCTACTAAAAACCAAACAACAACAACAACCTCCTTTTCTCTGCTAGCAAAATTCCTATATATCATTGACAAAACCCCATGACCTGGCTTGGCAGCCGGTCTGCATTGCTCAGAAAACTTCATATCTGACTGCACAATTACTCCCAGGTTTTTTTCATTTTCTACCACCTTAAGCGTAGTACCGCACAGTTGGTACGTTTCTCTGGGGTTACTTCTACCCATATGCAGTACGTTGAATTTGTCAAGGTTAAACTTCAGTTGCCACATTTCATCCCATCTGCCCAAATTTTCTAGATCCTGTTGCAGTAGCACACTGCCATTACTGTCATTAACAACCCTGCCAACCTTTGTATCATCTGCAAACTTTGACATTAAGCCTGATATACCTTCATCAATATCATTGATAAATATAGAAAACAACAGTAGACCTAACACCGAACCCTGTGGGACTCCACTAATAACATTAGTCCACGAAGAGCAGCACCCTTTGATTATCGCCCTGTCTTCTCCCACTCAACCATCCCTTTATCCATTGTAGCAATTTACCCTTAATACCATTCTGCTCCAATTTGTACAGTTGTGTTCCATGCGCAACAGTGTCAAAAGTTTTCCTGAAATCCAGTTATATATCAAAATTATTTTTTGCATCCAGTTCCTTTGTAACCACATCATAATAACCAATCAAATTTGTCAGACAAGACAATTCCCTTAACAAATTCATGCTGTGTCTTAACTATTGCTGCAGTCTTGTCTAGATGATCCTGAAATGCATCTTTAACCAGTGACTCTATTATTTTACCCGGAACAGAAGTTAAACTAACTGGTCTGTAATTACTCGTATCACCCATCGATCGCCCTTGGTGAATTGGGGATACAATTGCACATCTCCAGTCCGTGGGGTCCTCCTCTGAGTCCAAGGATACTCTCATAATTATGGCTAAGGGTTTGTTTACTTCCTTTGCCGCCTCCTTTAATATAACTGGATAGATCATATCCACCCCAGATGCCTTTCTTATGTTTAACTTCAACAATTTCTCCTCCATTTTGCTCTCAGTTATTACAAAATCATTAAGCACCCTGCTACAATTTGATAACTTTCTGGCATTTTCAAACCTTAATAACTCTTCATGTGTGAATATAGATGCAAAATACTAATTCAGTTTGCTTGCTATCTGAGTAGGATCATCAACAGTCGAATCAAGTTGCTTTTGTTGTTATTTGGTTTTTAGGAGCATTAGCAACTAAGGCCATATTGCTCCGGGGATATGCGGTGATCATTCCCTGACCTTTCCGCATCCTCCGTATTTGGTGGTCACAGGCTCGAACCCTGGTCTAATCAAGAAGCGTGTGCAACGCACTGCTGCTCCTGCCCACCTGGCTACGGAGGCGCCTCGAATCAAGTGGACCAATCAGATTCATCCCCTTCCTTTTACAGTTTATATAAGTAAAGAAATCCTTGCTGTTTTTCTTAATATTCTTTGCCAAAGATTTCTCGTAATCTGCCTTCGCCTGCCTAACCTCCTTTGTGACTTGATTACAGACTAGCTTATATTTGCTGTAGGCTTCTGTGTCACCTGATAATTTATATGCATTCCATGCATTTTTCTTCTCTGTCATGAGTCTCATTAGTTCATTTGATAACCATTTAGGCCTAAACCTTGAACAATATTTCTTAATAAGTATGAAATTTTTAGAAGCTTCCACGATTAATTCCTTGAATGCTTCCCACTTAGAATTTGCTGTTGGTAACATCATAAGTTGATCCCACTGTACAAAATTTAAAAACTGTCTGAGACCACTGTACTCACCTTTACGGAAGCAAAACCCTTTTCCTTTACCCCTGATGGTAATTATATCTTTAAGTCGGCGCCTCCGTGGCCAGGTGGGAAGGTTCAGCAGTGTGTAGCACACGCTTCTTCAGATAAATATGAATTTGCAGATAAAAGAACCACTGGGTGACAGTGATCACAATGTACTGATGTGGGAATTACTTAAAGATGTAACTACAATCAAGGCTAAAGGGAAGGGCTTTTGCTTTTGTAAAGGTGACCACAGAGGTCTCAGACAGTTTTTAAATTCTGTATAGTGGGATCAACTGATGATGTGACCAACGTTGAATTCTAATGTTGCATATGATGCAAGAAAACCAACGTTTTCTTGCATCATATGCCTCTGCTAATGCTAATGCTAAAATCGTTTAAGAACTACATCAAAATTATATTCATTTTAACATTAAACTTTACCATTACGTGAGATTCATTAATGGATTAGGTTTGCATAATCAATAACAGCCCAAATAATATAGAAGTTGTAGACAAATGCATATGGAAATATACTCATAAATGAAATAATACCAAAAAAATAAACACTAACAAATACACAAGCATTTCAGCACTTAGTGAACATCTCGACCAAATCAGAACTTTCCTTTTTAGTGACCTGATTGTAGAATAGTTGTGCTGTAAGACTTCTTGTCCCCTGCTAATCTATAATATCCCCCACATTTTTCTTCTCTGCACATTAATCTGATTAGTTTATATATGCATATTTCATAGTCACATAAATTTTCTTGTGATCAGATTGATATTCCATTATTTATTTTTTATTATTTTCAAATTATTGCATATATATATGCAATGATGTAGTCACAAAAGAACTGGATGCAGGGAATAACTTTGATATTATATATTTGGATTTTAGAAAGGCTTTTGATATGTTGCACATGGAAGACTACTGCACAAATTGGAACAGTGTGGCATTGGAGGCAAATTGCTGCTATGGATAAGGGGATGGTTGAGTGGCAGAAGACAGAGAGTGGTAATCAATGGACACTGCTCAACATGGAGTAATGTTATTAGTGGAGTTCCTCAGGGTTCAGTGTTGGGTCCGTTGTTGTTTTTGGTGTTTATGAATGATATTGATGATGGGATATCAAGTTTAATATCCAAGTTTGCAGATGATACAAAGGTTGACAGGGTTGTTAAAGACACTACTGACGCTATGCTGCTGCAACAGGATCTGGAAAGGTTGAACAGATGGGCTGAGAGGTGGCAAATGAAGTTTAACATTGACAAATGTAAAGTACTACATATGGGAAACAGTAACCCCAGAGCAACGTATCAACTCTGCGGTACTGCACTGACAGTGGTGGAGAATGAAAAGGACCTGGGGGTAATTGTGCAGGCAGATATGAAGTTCTCTGAGCAGTGCAGACGAGCTGTAAGAGTAGCTCATGGTGTCTTGTCAATGATATACAGGAATTTTTCTAGCAGGGATAAGGAGGTGATTATTCCCTTGTATAAGGCAATGGTTAGGCCACATCTTGAGTACTGTATACAGGTCTGGAGGCCTCATTTCAAGAAGGATGTAGAGCTGCTGGAACGGGTACAGAGAAGGGCAACAAGATTAGTGAATGGAACAAAGGGTTGCTCTTAAGAAGAAAGGCTTAAGTTTTGCAAATTACGGAGTCTGGAGACTAGGCACCGGCGAGGTGATCTGATAGAGGTGTATAAGGCTTTGAATGGTTTGAGCATGCTCAATGCCAATGGGATTCTTCATCTTGCTCAGAATAATCACCTCAGAGGGCATAAATTCAAATTGAGGAAGGATGGATGTCGGATAGATGTGCGGAAATTTGCCTTTGGCCAGCGGGTGGTTGGTTGGTTGGTGGAACCGACTTCCATCACTTGTTGAAGTTGATAGCCTAAACAAATTTAAAGCTCAACTGGACAGGTATTTTGAATGAACGGAGGGGTGAAATGGGAGTGGGGTTTTTTTTTTTTTTTTTTTGGCTGATGCTGAATAAGCTTGCTTTCTTGCATCATATGCCTCTACTAATGCTAATGCTAATGCTAAATGGGAAGCCTTCAGGGACTTAATTTTGGAAGCTACTAGGCTTTTCATTTCAACAAAGAATTTATTCATTTCAACTTTTCATTCCAACTATGTTCAAAATTTAGGCCTAAATAGATGTCAGATGAATTAATGAGGCTTGTGGCAGAGAAGAAAAATGTATGGGATGCATATAAAGTATCAGGTGACACAGAAGCCTATGGCAGGTATAAACTAGTCTATAATCAAGTCACAAAGGAGGTTAGGCAGGCGAAGGCAGATAACGAGAAATCTTTGGCAAAGGATGCAAAGAAAAACAGCAAAGAGTTCTTTACTAAAGTAACCTCTAGAAGGAAAGGAATGAATCAGATTGGACCACTTAACATAGATGGGTTGAATATTGATGATCATGCTCAGGTAGCTGATAAACTAAATGAGTATATTGCATCTACATTCACACATGAGGAGTTATTCAATGAGGGGAGTGCCAGACGTTTATCAAACGCTAACAGGGAGCTAAGTGATTTTGTAATAACTGAGAGTAAAGTGGAGGAGAAATTGTTGAAGTTAAACATAAGGGAGGCACTTGGGGTGGATGGGATCTATCCAGTTATATTAAAGGAGGCAGAAAAGGAAGTAAGCAAACCCTTAGCCATAATTATGAGAGCTTCCTTGGACTCAGGTGAGGTCCCGATGGACTGGAGGTGTGCAAATGTATCACCAATTCACAAAGGGGGTTCAAAAGGTGACACAAGTAACTATAGACCTGTTAATCTAACTTGTGTTCCGGGGAAAATGATGGAATTACTGGTTAAAGAAGCATTGCAGGATCATCTAGACAAGACTGCAGTAATAGTTAAGACACAGCATGAATTTGTTAAAGGGAGGTCTTGACTGACCAATTTGATTGGATACTATGATATGGTCACAAAGGAACTGAATGCCAAAAATAATTTTTGGTATCATATACTTGGATTTCAGGAAAGCTTTTGATACTGTTGCACATGAAAGACTGCTGTACAAATTGGAGAGATATGGCATTATGGGTAAGTTGCTACAATGGATAAAGAGATGGTTGAGTGGGAGACAACACAGAGTGTAAATCAGTGGACACTACTCTTCATGGATAAATGTTATTAGTGGAGTTCCCCAGGGTTTGGTGTTGGGCTCATTGTTGTTTTGTATATTTATCAGTGATATTGATGAAGGTATATTGGGTTTAATGTTCAAGTTTGCAGAGGATATAAAGGTTGGCAGGGTTGTTAACGACAGCAAAGACAGTATGCTACTCCAACTGGATCTAGATAAGTTGGGAAAGTGGGCTGAGAAGTGGCAACTGAAGTTTAACATTGACAAATGCAAAGTGCTGCATAAGGGTATCAATAACCTAAGAGAAATGTACCACCTCTGTGGTACTGCACTCAGGGAAGTGGAAAGTGAAAAAGACCTGGGGGTAATTGTGCAGTTAAATATGAAGTTTGCTGAGCAGTGCAGATGGGCTGCCAGGACAGGCCATGGAGTCTTGTCAATGATATATAGGAATTTTGCTAGCAGGGACAGGGAGGTGATCATCCCGTTATACAAGGCAATGGTCAGACCACACGTAGAGTACTGTGTACAGGTCTGGAGGCCTCATTTTAGGAAGGATGTAGAGTTGCTAGAACGAGTACAAAGAAGGGCAACAAGATTGGTGAGGGTAACAAAGTGGGTGCTCTTACCAAGAAAGGCTTAAGTTCTGCAAATTGCAGTGCCTGGAGAGTAGGCAGCTGCCTGGTGATCCGATTGAGGTGTCTAAGGCCTTGATTGGGTTGAGCAAGCTGAATACTGATGGGATTCTTCCTCTTGCTCTGACTAAGAACCTGAGGGGGGCACCGTTTCAAATTGTGGAAAGATAGTTGTAGAATAGATGTGTGGAAATTTGCCTTTAGCCAGCGAGTAGTTGATTGGTGGAACAGGCTTCCATCTTTTGTTGTGGAAGCTAATAGCCTGAATAAATTTAAGGTTGAGCCTAATTTATTAAAAAATTAGGCTCAGCCTTAAATTAAAGACAGATTAAAAAGCCTTAAATTAAAAAAAACTTCTCTAATAGAGATATGTGATCTTGTCTCGAAATCTGAGTTTCATCAAAGATAAGCAAGGGAGCAGAAGAATCATTTTTACAAAATATAAGACAGGACTTGAGTTTCAGGATTGAAATTGGATAAGTTAATTTTCCCCTTATGGAGAATTAACTGGAAATTGGCATTTAAGGAATTGGTAGTGGATATTAGATAAGTTGTAACTGTTTGTGCTAGGAAAGGTTTCTCATACTGGAAGGTGGAAATAAAATGTACTACCATCACCAAAACTATGGAAAGGATTTCCAATGCGTTGGAGAAGGTCATTAATATACAAAAGTGTGGGAAAAAGAATTAAACCTTGAGGAACACTGGCCTTAGCAGATAAATCAGAAGACAGATAGCCATCTACCATCACTCTCAGTCAGAGAGAAAATGGCATAATATTATATATTATATTATATTTTATATTATTATTAGCCATATGGTACAAGGAAGCCTGAGGCTTATGCTGCACCAGCCAAAAAAAATTCCCCAATTACCCTGAGAGAGAGAGAGTGAGAGAGAAAAGTAGAAAGGAATCACCAAGAAAGAGAAGAATGATGACATCCAGCTCAGGACCCTGGGTTTGCCAAGCCCATACTCACCAGATGTGAGCCCCCGGGGATAATAGAGGTAATAGAGGAACTGTAATAGTAGACAGATAATAAGAGGAACTGTAATGCTGTAATAGAGGAACTGGATGAAAAAAATAATTTTGACATCATGTACTTAGATTTCAGTAAAACTTTTGATGCTGTTCCCAATGAAAGACTGCTGTACAAATTGGAGCAGTGTGCATTGGATGTAAGTTACTGCTATGGATTGAGTGATTAAGTGATCAGAAACTGAGGGTGGTTATAAATGGACATTGCTCTTCTAGACCTAACATTATTAACAAAGTCCTTCAGGTTTCAGTGCTTTGCCTCTTAACCATTTTTAATATTCATTAATTTTGAGTTCCACCATCACACATGCGAGTTCTACCACCTCGATTAATGGTGGAACCTGCTGCAGCTATACGGAGAGCTTCCATCCACAAGGTGGTAGGAGTCGTGAATGCAGTCTAACACCTCAACGTTGAAACGTGGCTTATAATTAAGATGTTGTTCATTCCAAAATTGCTCCACAATGGCTGAGCTAATAACATCCCCCCACCCCCCGATAGCCCTTTCATGCTCTAATTTACGATCACAGAGGCTACATTTAGTTTTCCCAGTGTAATGCATCCTATACTCCAGCCACATAATACAATAAACCATGTTGGCACAATGTATTAAAGGGATCATTGGCTTAACTTTAGAAAGCATTGATTGCAATTTTATTGGTATAATAAAATTTTGTACAATTGTTACAATATTATTTCATTATGAATATACCCAGCACTCAGGGCCCTCTTTTCTAGTATTCTTTTCTTTAATAATTATCTGAACCTCTTCACTACCATTGCTCCTTGCCGTTGATATGTACAGCAAGCAATACTTTTTTTTTCCCCCATCAGGCTGACACTCTTCTAATTACATCTTGAAATGTGATAATTTTTAGATAAATATTTTCTCACCTCAGGGAGTGGATGATGCAAACTAGTCAAACTCCCATGATATTCTTCTGACTTAATATCTTGGTTTCTTTCAGTATGATGTGATAAAAATGAGGAGTACACCATGTAATCTGGGCAGCAGATTGTTAACATATATCCTGTCATCTCCCTACAAGTCATTTAATTGTAACTGCCAGGTGACCATTTTGAACATCTGCATTAGAGCATTCTGTAGATTAGCATTAGTAGAGGCATATGATGCAAGAAAGCAAGCTTATGCAGCATCAGCCAAAAAAAAAAACAAAAAACCACTTCCACTTCACCCCTCTGTTCTTTCGAAATACCTGTCCAGCTGAGCCTTAAACTTATTTAGGCTATCAACTTCCACGACAAGGGATGGAAGTCTGTTCCACCAACCAACCACCCACTGGCTAAAGGTAAATTTCCGCACGTCTATCCTACATCTGTCTTTCCTCAATTTGAATTTATGCCCCCTCAGGTGATTATTCTGAGCAAGAGGAAGAATCCCATCAGCATTGAGCATGCTCAAACCATTCAAGGCTTTATGCACCTCTATCAGATCACCTTGCTGGTGCCTAGTATCAAGACACTGTAATTTGCAAAACTTAAGCCTTTCTTCGTAAGAGTACCCCCTTTGTTCCATTCACTAATCTTGTTGCCCTTCTCTGTACTCGTTCCAGCAGCTCTACATCCTTCTTGAAATGAGGCCTCCAGACCTGTATATAGTACTCAAGGTGTGGCTTGACCATTGCCTTATACAAGGGAATAATCACCTCCTTATCCCTGCTAGCAAAATTCCTGTATATCATTGACAAGACACCATGAGCTACTCTTGCAGCCCGTCTGTACTGCTCAGAGAACTTCATATCTGCCTGAACAATTACCCCCAGGTCCTTTTCATTCTCTACCACTGTCAGTGTAGTACCACTCAGTTGATACGTTGCTCTGGGGTTACTGTTTCCCATATGTAGTACTTTACATTTGTCAATGTTAAACTTCATTTGCCACCTCTCAGCCCATCTGCTCAACCTTTCCAGATCCTGTTGCAGCAGCATAGTGTCAGTAGTGTCCTTGACAACCCTGCCAACCTTTGTATCGTCTGCAAACTTGGACATTAAGCTTGATATACCATCATCAATATCATTTATAAATACAGAAAACAATAATGGACCCAACACTGAACCCTGAGGGACTCCACTAATAACATTAGTCCACAATGAGCAGTGTCCATTGATTACCACTCTCTGTCTTCTCCCTCTCAACCACCCCTTTATCCATAGCAGCAGTTTGCCTCCAATGTCACACTGCTCCAATTTGTGCAGCAGTCTGCCATGTGCAACAGTATCAAAAGCCTTTCTAAGATCCAAGTATATAATATCAAAGTTATTCCCTGCATCCAGTTCTTTTGTGACTGCATCATAGTATCCAATCAAATTGGTCAGGCAAGACTTCCCCTTAACAAAACTATGCTGTGTCCGAGCTATAACTGAAGTCTTGTCTAGATGATCCTGCAGTGCTTCTTTAACCAGTGCCACCATTAATTATCCTGGAACAGAAGTTAAACTCACAGGTCTATAATTACTTGTGTCGGCCTTTCATCCTCCTTTGTGAATTGGGGTCACATTTGCACATCTCCAGTCTGTGGGTACCTCCCCTGAGTCCAAGGAAGCTCTCATAATTATAACTAAGGGTTTGTTTACTTCCTTTGCTGCCTCCTTTAATATAACTGGATAGATCCCATCCACTCCAGGTGCCTTTCTTGTATTTACCTTCAACAATTTCTCCTCCACTTTACTCTCAGTTATTACAAGATTTTCAGTGGTGTCTCCATAGCCAGGTGGGAAGGAGCAGCAGTGCGTAGCACATGCTTCTTGATTATACCGGGGTTCGAGCCCGTCACCACCAAATACGGAGGATGCGGAAAGGTCAGGAAATGACCACCGCATATCCCGGAGCAATATGGCCTTAGTTGCTAATGCTCCTAAAAACCAAATAACTAACTAACTAACAAGATTCTCAAGCTTACTGCCAGAGTTGAATACACCTCGGGCATTCCCCTCGCTGAATAACTCCTCATGTGTGAATGTCGATGCAAAATATTCATTTAGTTTGTTAGCTACCTGAGCAGGATCATCAACAGTTGACCCATCGATATCAAGTGGAGGAATTCTGATTCATCCTCTTCCTTCTAGAGTTTACATAAGTAAAGAACTCTTTGCTGTTTTCTTTGCATCCCTTGCCAAAGATTTCTCGTAATCTGCCTTTGCCTGCCTAACCTCCTTTGTAACTTGGTTACAGATCAACTTGTATATATCATAGGCTTCTCTGTCAAGTGTTAATTTATATGTATCCCATGCATTTTTCTTCTGTCATATGTCTCAGTTCATTTGACATCCATTTAGGCCTAAACCTTGAACATTATTTCTTAGTTGGTATGTAAAGCCTAGTAGCTTCCAAGATAAGTTCTTTGAATGCTTCCCATTTTGAATTTGCTGTTGGTAACATCTTGAGTTGGTCCCACTGTATAGAATTTAAATATTGTCTCAGACCATCGTAGTCTCCTTTATGAAAGCAATAACCCTTCCCTTTACCCCTGATGGTAGTTACCTCTTTGAGTAAATCCCACTTCAGCAAACTGTGATCACTGCCACCTAGTGGTTCCTTTATCTGCCTGCAGATTCTTAATGCATGAAGAATCACTACTGATAATCAAATCAAGAGTATTACTCCCTCTAGTTGCCTCCCGAACATGCTGATGTAGAAAACAATCATCCAATAAATCCACAAAAGCCTTGCTAGTGTGTGAGTGACCAACCCACAAATTCCAGTCAATATCTGGGAAATTAAAATCCCCCATTATAAGACTCTCTGATGTACTGGCCCACTCTATTTCCTTGTACAGTTTCTTATTATACTCATCAGAGTCATTAAGCCTATAGCACACTCGTACTCTCAATTTTGATCTCCCAATGCTTATGTCACACCAAACTGACTCGACACTGCACCGTCCAGCGATGTCGACTGGCTTCACTTCCTTGGATTTTGTGTTTCTTAACTAATAGCATAACCCTACCTCCCTTCCTATCCTGTCTATCCTTTCTGTAGACGTTGTACTCCCCAAATTCCAGTTCTGCATCCCTTATATCTGTGCGACACCACATCTGTGATATCCAAACAATATCCGCCTTTGATGCTTTGAGCAATACCTCAAATTCATCAAATTTATTTACCCAACTCCTAGCACTGGTGTACACGCAAGTATACATGCACCTATTTCTATTCTTAGCTACCCTAACACAACCCATTGTTTACTTGTACCACAATGACTCCCAGCAGTCTCTGAAATATCCTGCATCTTGTTTTTCAGGCTTCTGCTCATTCCAATAGAAGCAGTGCAAGAATTACTTTCACCTCTCCCAGTGGCTACTGTTAATCTATTAGTCTTTGTATCCCCCCAAGCTAGCAGTATTCCGACCCACCTAACCCTGCCTCGATAGCATCAGCAAATATTCTTGCACCCTTTCTATTTAAGTGTATCCCATCCCTGTAGAAGCAGTCTCTCCTGTTAACAATACAGACCAGGTTGAAAAAAATTCTACCTCTTGAGCTCTGCACAATCTTTCCAGGGCCGAATTGATCGACAAGGCTCTCATCATATACTCCCTCCTATTGTGTCTGTGCTGAATTGCAAACATTTTCAAATTCAACCCTAATTCACGGCTTTTTTTCAACAGTGACCTGTACTTGTTAAGTAATTCTGCCGGTCTCCTACTCTTGATATCATTAGTGCCAATGTGTACAACTATATCACATTTTGTGCCTTTAAAAGATGATATCCGCTCTACAATACATAATTGTGTAGAGCGTACACAGGTATCATTGAAAAGTTGGTAATCAGAACTATTGTGACTGTCTATAAAATACATTGTGTGCCCACTCATCAATTTTTTTTATCTATCAGCTAGAGGATTAGCAGTTAATATCAGCATTTTTTAAAGATGGTAATTAATTATATTAACTTTATGTTAATCCTTAAATTAATTCTCTAGATTTACTAATAGAATGAGTTAAGTGTCGAAGCATCTTTGTTTTGACATTTAAGTTGTTCCATTTTAAAACAATTTTTGCAATGTTATTGGAGTGTGTGTGTGTGTGTGTGTGTGTGTGTGTGTGTGTGTGTGTGTGTGTGTGTGTGTGTGTGTGTGTGTGTGTGTGTGTGTGTGTGTGTGTGTGTGTGTGTTTATTCCTTGAACTGTTTTCAATATAAATAATTATCCTGTTAGAACAATCCAAGTCCTGCCAGAAAGTTTAGTCACTGGAGCACTTAATGCTGCTGCAACTGTGTATAATACAGCTTATGCAGTGATTTCAAGTATACAGATTAAGCCTGAGGTTGGTATTAAAAAGCTTTACTGGTATCATAACTGCTAATAATTATCTTTTATTCCTTAGGAAAGTGTTATATATTTTTTAATGAAATGCCCTTTTTATAAACTAACAAAATTTTTGAATTTTCATTGAATAATTGATAAATAGAAGAATTTAATACTTCAGATGATAAAAACAAATGCTATGTGGATTTGTTATATAAAATGCACAGATTTTACTAGGAATAACAACTAAATCTGATTTGATAAATTTGATTGTATATCTGCATGGAGTAATTTGTATTGATATCATTTACTACAAGAGGTTATCAGAAAAGATTGCAATTAATTGTACTACACAAAATGCAAAATGATTATTAGTGAAAACTATATATATTTAAACCTATTGGTTAATGACTTGGCACACATGGGCTTAGTCACCCTTGCGCCATAAAAACTGAAATCAAATCAAAACCTATCAGTTATTTGTCTCCTAACTTTTGTTTTGTCTTCTTGTCTGCAATAATTTTTTTAAAATCAACATCAAATTCAAAGATAATGTACCAACAAGCAAAGTAATTAACAAATAGCAAGCTGAACAAAACTCCAGCAGAAACATTAGAACTTTTGCAAAATGCTTGTAAGGAATCTGCTGCACCCAGATCCAGTATATTTTAGATGTATTTTATCTTTGAATACAGATAAATTATAATCAGAAAACTTGCAAAGTCTTTGAATATTAGTTATTAGAGTGCACAACACATTTTAAAAGAATGTTTAGGAATGATACATACTCAATTAAGTTGTATCCCTCAACTCATTTCTTGTAAACAAAGACAGGTTGGAGATGACAGCATCTCTGTTTACCTTAAGTAATGAGTGAGGATGAGTTCTGGATCCACTGCTATGATCCTGGTTCAAAACTACAGACAGCAGTGGATTCTTATGCACTTGCAAATACTACATGGTCCGTGAAGCCTACTGAAAAGCATATTATCATCATCTTTGTTTGATGTGAAAGGCATTATTTATGCTCACATGGTGTAAAAACATACTGTGTCTGGACAGTATTACAATGAAGTTCTAAAGAAATTGAATCATAAATTTGACCAAAAAAGACCTGATTTTGAAAACACCCAGATGGCTACTACATCATGATAATGAATTGCACCCAGCCTTAACTGTTGAGGAATCACTACCAAGCATCAAAACAGTCACCTCCCCACTCCTCATAGTTCAAGTCCCCTTAAGATATCCCATGATACCCCCACTCCTTAAGATACCCCATATGACTTTTTTCTATTTTTTAAGATCAAGGTATACTAAAAGGTTGCCATTTTCCATTGGACCCTTAGCTAATAAATTTCCCTAGGTATCTTAAACAAGACCCCCCCCAAATATTTAAAAAATAGGTGAAGAAGTGAGAACTATTGAACTAGCTGGGGTTTTTTGAAAAGGAAATAACCATTAGAAATGTAATAAAACATTTTTTATTTTTAATTTAATTTGTTTCAATCTTTTTTATCACCCCTCGTAGCACATTGGATATGACTGCTTTTTTGCCCACTATGTGAAAAAAAAAAAGTCCTGAATTTGTTTCTTATTGGGATGAGTAAATATGGACAGAATTTTTATTGAGTTTTTATTCAAGCTTAGGTAGCAGGTCTTAAGTAATGGTTTCAAGTTGTCTCCTTCCAGTAACTTTCATCCTACAAACAGCAGAACCTTAGATTACACAAATTTATACACATGATATGCTTACACCTTATCTTAGCTGCCTTTGCACTTATTAAAAAATTTCCTTTTGATGGAGGAAATATAATTGTATACTGTAGAATTCTTTCTTTCTTTTTTTTTGAACATGCAGTATTGACTTAGGTAAAATGTATATAATCAGGTTTTTTTTTTTTTTTTTTTTTACTTCTATAACAATGTACATTTAAGCTATGGGAAATGGACTGTTAGAAGTAGAGATCAAGGTATGAAAGTTGAAGTTTTAAAATTAATATAAGTTAGGTTTTGTTTAAAAAAAAAGTGACTGGCTTGCTAAAAAGGACTCATAGTATAATAAACCTTACGTCCTATTTATTGTTGTGAGCCTGATTTCTTTCTCTGTATTTTGTTGATAGCATTTGGTAACAATTAGTGTGATATTGAAGACAGACAGTTATGTGTCAAAAAAAATCAACCCCAGGGGCTCACATCTGGTGAGTATGGGCTTGGCACACCCAGAGTCCTGAGCTGGATATCATCATTCTTCTTTTTCTTGGTGATTCCCTGCTATTTCTCTCTCTCTCTCTCTCTCTGGGTAATTCAGAAAAAAATTTTTTTTTGTTTTTTTTTGGCTGTAACAGCATAAGCCGCAGGCTTCCTTGCACTATATGGCTAATAATAATAATAATAATGTATATTAAAAAACAGGAGAAGAGCAGTAACTGAAAAAAAAAAGAAAGTTTTTTGTAGTAGGAATCGTGTATTGTTTAGCTTATCTGTAAACAGAAGCCGTCCCAGGATTTCACTCAGCAGGTTTTGCTGAGTTAAAGTTTGTTAAAATATACTAAATGAGCATGTAGTAGTAGTAGCAATAATAGTGGCATGTGATGCAAGAAAAAAAGTGTATGAGCTTATGCAGCATCAGCCAAAAAAAAAAAAAAAATTACAAAACAAATCCCTCTAAATGTTTGTCCAGTTCCTCCTTAAATTTATTTAACCTATCAACTTCCACAATGACAGATGGGAGTTTGTTCCAGGATTAACCACCCGCTGGCTAAAGGCAGATTTCCGCACATATATTCTACATCTGTATTTCCTCAATTTGAATTTATGCCCCCTTAGGTTTGTAATCTGAAAAAAGTGGAAGAATCCCATCAGAATTCAGCATGCTCAACCCATTCAAGGCCTTATACACCTCAATCAGATCACCTCGCAGGTGCCTAGTCTCCAGCCACTGCAATTTGCAGAACTTAAGCCTCTCTTGGTAAGAGGATCACTTCATTCCCGTCACCAATCTTGTTGCCCTTCTCTGTACACGCTCAAGCAAATCTACATTCCTCCTAAAATGAGGCCTCCAGACCTGTACGCAGTACTCAAGTCGTGGCCTAACCATTGCCTTATACAGGGGGACTATCACCTCCTTTTCCCTGCTAGCAAAATTCCTATATATCATTGACAAAACCCCATGACCTGCCCTGGCAGCCTGTCTGCATTGCTCAGAAAACTTCATATCTGACTGCACAATTACTCCCAGGTCTTTTTCATTTTCTACCACCACAGAGTTGGTGTAGTACCACAGAGTTGGTACGTTTCTCTGGGCTTACTTCTACCCATATGCAGTACTTTGCATTTGGCAATGTTAAACTTCAGTTGCCACTTCTCAGCCCATCTGCCCAAATTTTCTAGATCCTGTGACAGTAGTACACTGCCATTACTGTCATTAACAACCCTGCCAACCTTTGTACCATCTGCAAACTTCGACACTAAGCCTAATATGCCTTCATCAATATCATTGATAAATATACAGAACAACAGTGGACCCAACACCGAACCCTGCTGGACTCCACTAATAACATTAGTCCATGAAGAGCGGCACCCATTGATTACCACCCTCTGTCTTCTCCCATTCAACCATCCTTTTATCCTTTGTAGCAATTTACCCTTAATACCATTCTGCTCCAATTTGTACAGTAGTCTTCCAGGTGCAACAGCGTCAAAAGCTTTCCTGAAATCCAAGTACGTGATATCAAAATTATTTTTTGCATCCAGTTCCTTTGTAACCACATCATAATAACCAATCAAATTTGTCAGACAAGACTTTCCCTTAGCAAACCCATGCTGTGTCTGAATTATTGCTGCAATCTTGTCTAGATGATCCTGCAATGCATCTTTAACTAGTGACTCCATTATTTTACCTGGAATAGAAGGTAAACTAACCGGTCTGTAATTACTCGTGTCACCCTTTGATCCCCCTTTGTGAATTGGGGATACACTTGCACATCTCCAGTCTGTGGGGACCTTCCCTGAGTCCAAGGATGCTCTCATAATTATGGCTAAGGGTTTGCTTACTTCTTTTGCCGCCTCCTTTAATATAACTGGATAGATCACATCCACCCCAGGTGCCTTTCTTATGTTTAACTTTAACAATTTCTCCTCCTCTTTGCTCTCATTTATTACAAAATCATTAAGCACCCTGCTATTTGTGAAGCCACTTGTTACATTATAGGTTATCATCAGCTCCTTTGGCTTCATTGGACTCCTTTTCTTCATAACGAAATAATATTATATCAACCAGCAAACTGTTTATAAAATCATTGTATACATATAAAACCTTATGAAAAGCTTTCAATGCTTCTCATAAGATTTTATTAGAAGTCTTGGAAGAAATGAAAGGGAATTTTTTTATTAATTGCATAAAAGGAACAGTGCAGAAAGTTACCTTAATAATCCTTCTTCATATATAAAGACGTGCTATGCTATTCTTTTTAGACTCTCATTGTGTGTCTTAATGTTGATTACACTGGTGTAAAAAACTTAAGGACCAACACTATTTCTAAAGGTTACAACCACAAAATCTTTACTTAAGGTACTCTTTACCGATGAGAGTAGATTCAAACTAAGCAGCGATTCTGGACATCAGCTAATCTGGCAAGAGGTTGGCACACTATCACCCCACAAACATCACTGAAAGGGATCAATATGGCAGTCGAGGTGTTCTTGTCTGGAGAGGTGTTATCTTTGATGGATGTACACAACTCCAGATACTGGAAGGCGGTACTGTAACCGATGCACGCTACTGTACTGAGGTAATCCTTCCCCATGTGCATCTGTTCCGAGGTGTCATTGGTCCAGAGTTCGTGTTTATGGACGATAATGCCACACCTCATTGCACTGCAGCTGTTGATATACTTTTGGAAAGTGAGGATATTGTTCGTATGGATTGGCGTGCCTGTTCTTCCGATCTAAATCCCATCGAACACGTATGGGATGCCCTGGGGAGATGCCTAGCAGCATGTCCACCAGCTGAAGATGACACTGACAGAGGAATGGATGATGTTACCGCAAGAACTTATCAACAACATTGTTCTAAGTATGGACAGGCGGTGCAAAGTCTGCATCAACATTAGGGGTGACCATATCTCCTACTGAGGACCACCTCTTCCCTTTGTTTCATCTTTGGCAGTGATGCATCTGTATCATGGCAGCCAGTGCTATGTTGTCATTTTTGAATAAAGTCCCTCTGTACCGTTTTGTTTCCATTGTTGTGTCGATGTTATTTCCTTCATAATTTCTGTACCTCACGAGGTTCCTTTGGCATGCTTTTCCCATATCCAGGCCACTTCTACGAGAACCTACAGGTGAAAATCTGACTGGTCCTTAAATTTTGCACACCAGTGTAGTATTGGCATATGGTGCAAGAAAGCAATCTTACAGTATCAACCAAAAAAAAAAAAAAAAACCCAATTCATCTATCCATCCCCTCCAATAGTTTGTCTAGTTCTTGAATTTATTCAAACTATTCACTTCCACAACAACCACGTCTTTTTAATTTTCCCCTACCATGAGTGTAGTATTTCACAGTTTGTACTGGTTTTAAGACAGTGCCTTAGATATGTCCAGTGCCTTATGCTGCAGCTGAGGCTTTGGAATCACCTTGCTCTCTTACTTTGCTTCTTCTATTACTTTCACCTCACTTATTTTTGAGATTGTTAAAACCCTCTCCTCCCACATCATGTACCAAACTCACAGTCCTCTACAGCATTTCTTTTACTAACAAGTTGCCTTTCAGGTTTTTTGTTGTATCAGCCAACAGCTTCCTCCACCACGTATTCCATGTTAATGGTTTGATTTCATCTAGAAATTATTTCATACAGCGGGCGCCTCCGTAGCCAGGTGGGAAGGAGCAGCAGTGCGTAGCACATGCTTCTTGATTAGACCGGGGTTCGAGCCCGTCACCACCAAATACGGAGTATGCGGAAAGGTCAAGGAATGACCACCGCATATCCCGGAGCAATATGGCCTTAGTTGCTAATGCTCCTAAAAACCAAATAACGATTTCATACAGCACTCTCCCATTGAATTACATTCAAATTGACTGGTCCCCCAAACAGTACTATAAGTGGGACCCACTTCCTTTCATAGGCTATTTTTCATTTTTTATTGATTAGTATTAGTAATGGCCACATGGTGCAAGAAAGCCTATGGCTTACGCTGCACCAGCCAAAAAAAAAAAAAAAAAAACTCCGAATAAATTAATGATATAAAAAAAAAAGAAACCTAATTATTAATAAAAGAAATGGAAATTAAACCTCTCATCCTATGTGTTTCCCTCACCCGAAGTTACTATCCAGATGTCCTTTGAATTTCCCCAAACTGTCAGCTCTACCACCCATGTAAGCAACTTATTCCAGTAATTTATTATAATCTTGAAAATTTCGTCATTCATTTTACTGATGCCTCTCAGAGCCTTAAACACCTCAATCAAATCTCCTCTAAGGTGTCTAGTTTCCAAACTCTGCAACCCACATATTCGAAGTCTTTCTTCATAAGGACGCCCTTTTGCCGATCTCACCAGGCGAGTTACCCGTCTTTGCACACTTTCAAGAAGCTCGATGTCTTTCTTTAGGTGCGGTCTCCATACTTGAACACAGTATTCCAAGTGTGGTCTAACAAAAGCCTTATATAATGGGATTATCACGTCCTTATCTCTACTTGCAAAAGTTCAATTGATCATCGATAGGACACCATGGGCCTTCCTTGCAACCTGTTTACAATGCTCAGAAAATTTCATGTCTGACTGTATCGTAACACCCAAGTCCCTTTCCTCCAGTACTAGGTTTACTTACACTTTGTTGGATTAAAGCATAACTGCCATTTTTCTGACCATTCCTGAAGTCTATCTAGGTCTATGTAGAAGCTCAGCTTGACACTGAACATTAACTACTCTACCAATTTTAACATCATCTGCAAATTTAGACATCACGTCCTCTATCCCTTCATCAATGTCATTTATGAAAATTAAAAACAACAGTGGTCGTAATACTGATCCTTGGGGAACCCCACTTCTTACATCAACCCAATCTGAGGAATAGCCATTTATCATAACCCTCTGTCTCCTGGGCCGACCGGGCTAGCCGAGTGGGTAAAGTAAAGTACTGCAAAAACCTTGGGAGGTGCAATATGGCCACAGAAGCCGATGCGCCAACAACTACCAAATCAAAAAAAAAAAAAAAAAAAATCTGTCTCCTGCCCTAAGCCATCCTGCTATCCATCTAAGGATTTTCCTAGTGATTCCAACCTCTTCCAGCATATAAAGCAACCGCTCAATGTGACTGAGTCAAAAGCTTTGCTGAAATCTAAATTAACAATGTCGAAATTATTCCCTAAATCCAGCTCATGAGTGACCCTTTCAAAATAGCGAACCAGATTTGTTAAACATGATTTTCCCTTTACAAAACCATGCTGAGTATCTTTGAGAATTTCAATTCTATCCAAATGATCCTGAATTCCACCCTTGATCATTGCCTCCATGATTTTCCCTACCACTGAAGTCAGACTGACAGGTCGTTAATTTCCCACTTCACTCTTAGAACCACCCTTTTGTATGGGAGATACATTGGCACTTTTCCAATCCGACGGAATCTCCCCAGAGTCTAGTGATGCTTGCATGATTAGCCTCAATGGTTCAATGCACTCACTTGCCGCCTCCCTTAAGATTATAGGGTATATTCCATCAACTCCAGGAGCCTTACTGGTCTGTAGGCTCGAAAGTTTTTTCATTAAATAATCTTGCAAAATTTCAATATCATTAATTACATATTTTTCAACTAGCTCCCACAATTTCCCATTGCCACAAAAGGTTTTTCATTTGTAAATATCGATGCAAAATAACTGTTGAGTTCGTCTGCAACAGCAGCTGGTGTATTTAATACTATCCCCTTTCCCTTATGTAAAGGTCTGTTCTGGTTTGTTCTGCTCTTCTTAGCATTTATATATGTGACGAATTCCTTATCCCCCCCCTTCTTTGCTCTGTTTGCTAGTGATTTCTCATAAACTGCCTTTGCCTGTCGAACCTTTTCTGTGGCTCTATTACAGATCATCTTGTAGTTGTTATAGGCTTCAATACTTTTTATTGCTCTGTAACTTTTCTATGCCACCTTTTTCTGCTCAAGTAATGTGGCAACTTCACTATTCATCCAACTTGGAACCCTCCTCGTGGAGTATTTTTTTTTTTAATGGTAAATACGCATTCAAGGCGTCTGTGATCAATGTTTTAAAAGCATACCACAGTTTAATTGTATTCATTCTCTGTGCAATATCTACCCAGTTAATAGGGGCATGTAGCACCTTAAGGTATCGTAATTTCCTTTTCTGAAATTATAACCCATTCCTTTGCCTTTTACTACTACTACCTCTCTCTTCATCATCCACCGTAGAACTCCGTGATCACTTCCTGCTCCTGTTCCTCTACTGTCAGCCCTGTTATGTCGTCTGATTCATGGGTGATGATGAGGTCTAAGATATTCTTTTCTCTAGTACCTTCCCTGACATGTTGATACAAATAACAGTTGTCTAGTTGATTTAAAAATTTTGTTTCCCATGTTGAGTTTCCTTTCCATTTACTCCAATCAATTAGAGGCAAATTGAAATCACCCATAATAAGACATTGACGCTTACTTGCCCATTCCATTTGCATGTAGAGGCTTTCGTCATAATCTTCACAATCACCTGGTCTGTAGATTACTCCTACTCGCATTATACCTTTGTTTCCAACTATCTCACACCATACAGATTCTATACTAGCACGTGAAACATCTGAATCCGGGAGAGCTATCGTCGCACTCAGGCTGCTTCTGATAAGAAGCATTACCCCACCAACATCTTCTGTCTACCCTATTCTTCCTAAATACATTATACAAGCCGTACTGAAACACATCACCACCTATTTTCGGGTGACACCACATTTCCGTAAGCCCTATTATGTCCACGTTACTTGATATGTAAGTAGATAACATTGATTTTTTTTTTAGCCTTTTTTTGGATATTTATGAAGTAATGGTTTATATTTAAGTTAGCAAGTGTACTTATGAAATAATTTTTTTGGTGACTTCGACCTTTCTGAATGCTGTTAAAAGAAGGAAAATTTTTTTAATTAATTAAATTTTAGTTTAACAATTAGTTTAATTGTATTAAACTAAATATATCTTGAGTGTTATGTATATACATGTTAATGATAAATGTGCTAATAATATAATAAAATGATGTCATTAATGAAATATATCAATGCCATATTGAAACACACACACAATACTGATTACTGTATCACAAAGGAAAGTAAACTAACAGTGTTGAAAAATAAAAAGTATAATATAATTAATTAAATGGTTACTGTTTCAAACACAGTATATTGTAATATTTGAAACAGCTTAAATATGCTTTTCTGCATTAACTTTTGCAGTCAATGGTGACAGCGCTCTGGCATTGCTCTTTAGAAATTACTATAACTATCCACATTGTAAACCCAAAATAACTAATATTGCTTTTAATCAGATAACATCTTAAATAAATATAAATACGTATATCCAGTAAAAATTTTAATACACATTTAATTACAAATGGTTTGTAGCTTTCGAGGCTAAACGGGCCTCTTCGTCAGCAAATACTAACAGAATGGAGATGTTAGAGACAAAATTTTAAAAGATACAGTTGTGCGAGCAATGAGGCATGCATGGACACAAGGTTGACCGTTCAACCACTAGATTGGTGTTCATTGTTATTGCATGTACGTGTGTGGTTATGCTTCCAGCGCTTATCTAGTCTCAAAACAGTTGCCTCCAAGATAGGGTGTAGTCTCATTCCCTTGCTGCTGTTTATAGTTCTGAATTACATGATATATTAAGCGACTCTAGCCAGAGGCGGTGGCAAAAGTGTTGGAACTGGTCAATCACTTTGTAGTCGTGCTTGGGATTAAGGTCATGGTGGGTCGACCAGAAGTGTTCCGTGATTGCAGATTGGTCAGTCTCAGCAAGGCAAATCGATCTGTCATGCTCTTCAAGGTGGTCTTCAAGACGTCTCGAAGTCTCCCTATGTAGCAGCTGTTATAACCTTTGCTGGTTATGCGGTATACTACACTGCTGCGCAAGAGAAGGGTGACCAGAGTCTTCGCATTGGAAACCAGAGAATGCAAGTTTCTACCAGGTAGCTGCACGCATTTGTTGTATTCTCGAAGGAGTTTTGAAATCTGGCCTGATATGCCTGGATAGTAGGGAATGTAGGTGGTAGGTACGTTGTCATGGGTTGATGGCGGTCTCGGGTGGATTGCGAGCTCCTGTGCTTGCAATAAGCACTTGTCCATTATGTGGGCTGGATAGTCATAATTGACCAAGTCTGTCCTCACTCTGGAAATCTCGTTGCGCCTAGCTTCATCTGTGCTGGAGTGGCTCCTAGCACAGATGAAGAACAGGGTGCGGGTGGTGCCGTTAAGATGGCTTGGGCAGTTGCGGATCTGTAGTTGAACTGACCGCACCACATTGGCTCGCGGTATACTGAGGTTTCCAGGTGTGGGCCCACGCATTTTACCAGGACATCCAAGAATCGAAGGGATCCATCCACTTCTAACTCTAAAGTGAACTGGATGGACACTGAGAAGGAATTGAGGTACTCCAGTAATGTTTCAGAACTACGTGGGATAATACTGAAGATATCATTGATATATCTGCACCATGTTGTTATAGGTACAGGTGGGTTCAGGAATATGTTCTTCCATGGCGATGTTGGCCACGACGGAACTAACAGGAGCGCCCTTGGCAGTGCCATGCACCTGCTGATAAACGGGGGACACTGCATCGAATGATGTCATAATCTCGTCAGAGATTCAGAGCTCTTTAATAAGGTGAATAAACTCATTGCTATTAGTGACAGTGTGGATCGTATTTCCTACAAGAGTTGTGAGGAGTCTTGCAATTTATTTAGATAGTTCATATGTAGGTCCATTGCAGCAGGACACAGTGGGTCGGAGAGGAACGCCTCGCTAATGAATCTTGGGCAGGCCATAAAACTGAGGTAGTTGGTAGATTGTGGTATGAAGAAGCCACAATCTACCAACTACCACCAAGTTGAAGCAGAAATTTTCTTTGCTTTAAACCATGCATAGACAACTTTGTTTACGTCTGACTCCAGGCATCCCAAAACTTTGATAGGTGGATCTGTCACGGGTTCATAGACGTTGGGGTCTTGTAGGAGGATGAGGGCTTTCTCTAGATAGGCCGACCAGTCCAATATGACAGTGCGACGTCCCTTGTCAGCAGGAAGCAAGACGATGGTGTTGTCTTTTCTTATGGAGAAAAATGTATTTTCTGATTATGGCGTCATTCGTTGTAGTGGCCCTGTTCACGTCGATTCCTGGCCAACAGGCTGTAAGCTACACCAAGAGGTTCCTGGAGAGTGACCTAAACCTACCGAGCAGAACATCACTGTCCACTGATGACATCTGTACCTCCCTCAACCTGTGTTTATCAGGCAGCGTCATTACCTTTGAGGATTCCTTATACAAGCAGGTGCATGGCACTGCCAAGGGTGCTCCTGTTAGTTCCGTCGTGGCCAACATCGCCATGGAAGAACAGATATTCCTGAACCCACCTGTACCTATTACAACATTACTGGAGTACCTCAATTCCTTGTCAGTATTCATCCAGTTCACTTTAGAGTTAGAAGTGGATGGATCCCTTCCATTCTTGGAAGTCCTGGTAAAATGCGTGGGCCCACACCTGTAAGCCGCAGTATACTGCAAGCCAATGTGGTGCGGTCAGTTCACCAACTACAGATCTGCCACGCCCCAAGCCATCTCAACGGCACCGCCCGCACCATGTTCTCCCGGGCTTGGAGCCACTCCAGCACAGATGAAGCTAGATGCAATGAGATTTCCAGAGTGAGGATAGACTTGGTGAATTGTGAATATCCAACCCACATAATGGACAAGTGCTTATTGCAAGCGCAGGAGCTCGCGATCCACCCAAGACCACCATCAACTCATGACAATGTACCTACTGCCTACATTCCCTACTATCCAGGCATTTCGGGCCAGATTTCAAAAATCCTTCGAGAATACAACATAAAATGCGTGCAGCTACCTGGTAGAAAGTTGCCTTCTCTGGTTTCCTAAGTGAAGACTCCGGTCGCCGCTCTCTTGCGCAGCGGTGTAGTATACAGCATAACCTGCAAAGATTGTAACAGCTGCTACATAGGGAAACCTCGAGACACCTTCAAGACCGCCTTGCAGAGCACAACAGATAGATTCGCCTTGCCGAGACTGACCAATCCGCAATCATCGAACACTTCTGGTCGACCCACCATGACCTTAATCCCAAGCCCGACACAAAGTGATTGACCAGTCCCAACACCTTTGCCACAGCCTCTGGCTAGAGTCACTTAATATATCATGTAATTCAAGAACTATGAACCGCAGCAAGGGAATGATAAGCGCTGGAAGAGCACTGGAATAGATAAGCACTGGAAGCATAACCACACACGTCCATGCAGCAACAATGAACACCAATCTAGTGGTTGAATGGTCAACCTCATGCCCATGCATGCCTCATTGTACGCACAACTGTATCCTTTAAAATTTTAAAGGATACATGAAGAAGCCACCAAGTTGAAGATGTAACGTCTCCATTCTGTTAGTATTTTCTGACGAGAGGCCCATTTAACCTTGAAAGCTACAAATCATTTGTAATTAAATGTGTATTAAAATTTTTACTGGATATACAACATACAAGTTAGTGAAAACGCATCATATTAGTACGCAGCTAAACGCTGAATTAACAAAAATATGCAAAAGCGGCATCGTTTAAGTTATATTTCATATTGTGAATACCATCACGAGTTGCCATGATATTGCAACTCATTCAAATAAGTAACACTTCACCAAAGGAGTAGACTGTTGTTACTTATTCTCGGTGGATACCACCACCCAGACGGCACTGTTTCAGGGCTATTTGACCCTTCTTCGGTGGATGGGTAGGCACCCTAGTGATGCAATGATGACAAAACAGTTATGAAGTATAACTCCACAAAATGAGAGATGCCTGATGGTGTATAATATAAATTAAGACTGAAAAATGTTTAAGGGCTTTAGCCTCAGGCTGCGAGAGATTTAGACAACATACAAGTTAGTGCAAACGCATCAGGTAAACTCTGAATTAGCAAAAATAGATACTGGATATATGTATTTATATTTATTTAAGCAATGGATCCCAGTACTACAGGCCCATTTACTCTCAAATAACATCTGTTATGTTAATCCGTTATCCATTAAAAACTTGAGGCAGTGCTGTGACTGGTTTTGGAACTTATTGGTTCCACATCAGACAGCAGATAGCCCTATGAGCAACCTTTTGCCAGCAGTTAATAGATACAGGAACTCCCCCGACTTACTGAAATTCGACTTTACATAAGTTTGTGCCAGCCGGTGCAAACTTAATAAAATCATGGAAATGTATTTTGCATCCCGTGGGAATGAATGGAGGTAACATGAAAATACCGTAATGTGAACGCAATAACACATAGTGTTTTTTTTTTTTTTTTTTTTGTTTGTTTTTTTTTATAATTCATTCCAAGTCCTTGGAAGTTGAAAATTTTGCTATACAGTCAGTCCTCGTATAGCACGATAGCTGTGTTCCTAGAAACCCTCGTGAAATGCAAAATCGTGTAATATAAACAACAGGCCCTATGGGAAAAATAGGGTTAGGTGCCGACCACCCAAGATTGAACATACATTTGTAACCAAAACATTACCAAACACAATAAATAATCGTAATAAAATACGTAAGTATTTTATTACGACTATTACGTAATAAAATATTGCTAATGCTTTTGCTTCTATCGTAAGCAAACTTGTTTTTTGTTTGATTTTCTATCCAAACAGATGACAGCCGTTCCATCTCTTCCAATTCTTTGTGTCTTGATCTAATGGATTTTAATTACACTTTGAGTTGTTCCTGTTATGAAAGTTGTTTTTATTTTCTCTGCATTCTTTCTAATTCTCGCCGTTGCCTCATTTAGGTCTGTAGCACGTGCAATATCACATGGTCTTTCTTTCGCTCAAAGCGTTTCATAATTTCATATTTTTTCTCTATCGACAGAGGTGGACAGGCCATAAGCCTTACCGGGGAAACCTCAGTGGGCCGGAGGCCGGTGTGATTTTGGCCATAAAAGCTAGTATGAGGCCACTATAAATTTTCCCGGGTAAGAATTTTTGACCCAGTCTGCCTCTGTTTATTGATATTGCTTCTTTTTTTTTTCTCTCTGAATCTGCAGTGTCTTCACCAGGACGCTTCCTTTTCACACCTTTTAAGTATTTTATTCAAATTTCTTGTATCTTTAAGTATTTTATTCAAATTTTATTCAAATTTCTCTGCAGCTGCCGATTCTGCAGCTGCAGAGAAATTTTGTGATGTGGTGGAAAAAATTACTGATGAAGGCAGCTATTCAACGCAGCAAATTTTTAATGTTGATGAGACTGCTGTATTGGAAAAAAAATACTGGATCGAACATACATTGTTAAAGAGGAAAATACAATGCTAGGTTTCAAGGCGTGAAAAGATAGGGCCATGCTCTTGCTTGGGGCTAATGCAGCGGGAGATTACAGATTAAAACCACTGCTTATGTATCATTCTGGAAATCCTCGTGCATTTAAGGGCATCACAGTAAAGCCACCCTACCCATGCATTTCCGATCGAACCAGAGAGAATGGATAACAGTATCTCTCTTTTACCCCCCTTTATTTGATAAAACTGTATGCTTTTTTTAAACTATAATTTAATCTGTTTACATGAATGGAAACTTAAAATTGTGACAGATTCAAACAGAGGTGTAGCTAGGCATATTTGCACCCACAGCAAATCCCTAGAAGACTGTTGTCCCAATTCACATCTGCCTTCCAACTTGCACCCTTCCATTTATCCACCCCAAATGGTGGTGGGGGGGTGCTTCTAAATTAGAAACAAACTTATGTATACTTCCAGGTGGTAGATGACTTTCATCAACCGGTGAAATACCACCACTTTGCTTATTGGAGGCTTGAAGTGGTGAAACCCATGTTTAGTCTCTAGAGCAAAGTTTTCGGCATCCCCCTCTCCCCATACTTCTCCTTCAACCCATGCGCGGTACTAAGTACTATAGGTTTTGATACCTTTCGTGTTTGGGGTTCTCATAAAAAAAAAAAAAAAACCTTGTATTTATGGCTGGGGAAAGTCCCTGAAGTCTCTTCCCCCCATGCGAGTTCATCTGATGATATAATCACGATGGTTCAATTTATTTGTTTAAACTATCAGTTTAAGAATGTTTGAATAATATTTTATTCCTTTTGGATTTTTTTTTCTCTTCCTCTGAGAGAACAGTTATCCCAAAAAGAGAAGATAGGTTTTGCTAAGAAATTTTGCCATCTGTAAACAACACCTGAGTGAAATATCTACAAAGGAGATGCATCAGTTTAAACTACAATGAAATATACCCTATATTGCATCCAAGGCAAGTCCATAGAAATGCTCTCTGTCCCATTTAACACAATCCTTTTCGTGCTGTGTGAGTGTGTTCCCTCTCGAGCTGTACCTGATAGCTATCCTGCTTGCTCACCCCTAGTTGCACCTCTGGATTAAAAAATAAATATAAAATAAATATTATTTACAGTATTTTAACTTTATTCATATTATATTTTTAGCAAACAGTAACTGCGGGAATTCCCTCAACACCTCCACCTCTTACTCCCCTGGAACAGTTGAAAGAGATGGGCTTCCATGATCTTGCAAATAATGAACGTCTATTAGTAAAGCATAATGGCAACCTTGCAGCAGTTGTTGAAGAATTAGTGACATTAACTAGTAATGAAGAGGCTCCTCCTCCCCTTCCTGGAAGACGGTCAACAAATGCAATAGAATTCGACTGAAGAATTTATAAAATGCAGACCACTTTATTTTTAAAAATAGTGTTGTTCTCTCTCATTTATCTTTAAATCTTTTATGTCAGTTTTATGTTCTGCTGACAGTATGGTGACAATGTATTTTTAGCATTAGTGAGGAGTATCTATATATATGGTTTAGGTAATAAAATGTTACAGTTACTTATTACTCTATTAAGAATGATTTTTGGTATATTTTGATTTGAAACTTTTTAATCGTGTTTTTATGTAAAAATTGGCAATTATTCTTTAAAAAGAATTTTCTGATTCTAAATATCTATTATGATATTTAGTCTTTTTAACAGATCTGTTCATTCTTGTAGTCTCAGCCCTTCTGAATAAATACTGACAACAGTAATTCTTATTTTTGTTAGAGAAATGGACTGTAGTTCATATGGGGGTGTGAGTGAGAGAGAGCCAACTTGTTTGACCTGTTTATACTTTTGCTTTACATAGTATTTCAGCTGTTATTAATTGAATGTATGAATTTGATAAATTGTCATTGTAGTGTTCAAAATTTCAGCCTTAGATGATATGCTCTACCATTCTTAGCATACATATACCTTGATCTATTACAGGAAAAGTTAGCCTCTGTTTTGTAATGACTTTATTTTGAAATAAAATGTTATTTCGCCCTTCAGATTTGTTTTGTAATGACTTTATTTTGAAATAAAATTTTTATTATGAAAGTAATAATATTTGCCATATAGTGCAAGGAAGCCACAGGCTTTTGCTGCACTGCAAAAAAAAGAAAAGAAAAGGTAGGGTATCTTTCCCATAAAATGAAGAGAAGAATCGGTGTTGGAAAAATTATCTAGTGCTTACTATGAAGTAATTCTTTGGATTTCATTCTGTTACAGTTCTAATTCTTTTGTTTAATAGATCCCAACTATAGTATTCAGGGCTTTCTGGCCTGTGCAACATGCAAATCGACTCATGTACACGCACACTTGGATAAACGTAATACACAGTGGCATAATTTAGTCTAAGTTGCATTTAAAATCAAACAAGAGCAACTCAACCCACCCATTGTTGTGTTATTGATATTTATTGATGAGGGTATATCAGGTTTCATGTCCAAGTTTGCAGATGATACAAAGGGTTGTTAACAACAGTAATGACAGTATGCTACTCCAACTGGATCTAGATAAGTTGTGAAAATGGGCTGAGAAGTGGCAACTGGAGTTTAACATTGACCAATGCAAAGTGCTGCATATGGGTAGCAATAACCGAAGAGAAATGTACCATCTGGGTGGTACTACTGCACTGCTCAGCGAACTTCCTGGGTGGAAGTTCGCTGAGCAGTGCACACGGGCTGCCAGGGCAGGTCATGGTCTTGTCAATGATATATACAAATTTTGATAGCAGGGACAGGGAGATGATAATCCCGTTATACAAGGCAATGGTCAGGCCACACCTAGAGTACTGTGTACAGGTCTGGAGACCTCATTTTTGCAAAGATATAGAGTTGCTAGAATAAGTACAAAGAAGGGCAACAAGATTGGTGAAGGAAACAATGGGGTGCTCTTACCAAGAAAGGCTTAAATTCTGCAAATTGCAGCACCTGTGAGGTGATCTGATTGAGGTGTATAAGGCCTTGAATGGTTTGAGCAAGCTGAATGCTGATATGATTCTTCATCTTGCTCAGACTAAGAACCTGAGAAGGCACAGTTTCAAATTGAGGAAAGATAGTTGTAGACTAGATGTGCGGTAATTTGCCTTTAGCCAGCGGCTAGTTGATTGGTGGAACAGGCTTCCATCTTTTATTGTGAAAGCTAATAGCCTAAATAAATTTAAGGCTGAGCTGGTCAGGCATTTGGAATGAATGGAGGGATGAAATGGGAGGGATTTTTTTGGCTGATGCATAAGTTTGCTTTCTTGCATCGTATGCCTCTACTAGTGCTAACTATAAATTTTATGTGTACAGGTACAACTCTTCTCCCATCCTAAAGATTTATATTTTATTTCTAAAGGCAGCATTTTCCAACCAAATGGCTTCCATGGAGACCTGAAAAGCTGTTCTCTTTTTCCATCTCATAGTTAATGCCTCTATACATATTTATTATATAATATCAGTATAGATACACCATAGTTTACCCATAAATTAAACTTCATATGTAGTGTGAAAGGCATCGTTTTTAATTGTATCTCATATTGTGGCTACCTTCACAACGAGATACCAGGTATTGCACTACTTCGAATAAGTAACGCTTCTCTAGTAGAAGATTAATGTTATTTATTCTCAGTGGATACAACCACCCAGATGGTGCCGTTTCAAAGCTGTTGGCTTATCATCGGTGGGTGGACAGGTGCCCAGATAATGCAAACATGCCATCACAGTTGCAGAGTGGTTCCACAATATGAGAGATGCCAAATGGTGTACAGAATAATACTAGAAAAGTTGAGCAGATGGACTGAGAGGTGGCAAATGAATTTTAACATTGACAAATGTAAAGTACTACATATGGGAAGCAGTAATCCCAGAGTAACGTGTCAACTGTGTGGTACCACACTGACAGTGGTAGAGAATGAAAAGGACCTGGGGGTCATTGTGCAGGCAGATATGAAGTTCTGAGCAGTGCAGACGGTCTGCAAGAGTAGCTCATGGTGTCTTGTCAATGATATACAGGAATTTTTCTAGCAGGGATAAGGAGGTGATTATTCCCTTGTATAAGGCAATGGTCAGGCCACACCTTGTGTACTGTATACAGGTTTGGAGGCCTCATTTTAAGAAGGATGTAGAGCTGTTGGAACGAGTACAGAGAAGGGCAACAAGATTAGTGAACAGAACAAAGGGTTGATCTTATGAAGAAAGGCTTAAATTTTGCAGATTGGACTGGAGATGTGCAAATGTGACCCCAATTCACAAAGGATCATCAAAGGCTGACACAAGTAATTATAGACCTGTGAGTTTAACTTCTGTTCCAGGAAAATTAATGGAGGCACTGGTTAAAGAAGCACTGCAGGATCATCTAGACAAGATTTCAGTTGTAGCTTGGACACAGCATGGTTTTGTTAAGGGAAAGTCTTGCCTGACCAATTTGATTGGATACTATGATGCAGTCACAAAAGAACTGGATGCAGGGAATAACTTTGATATTATATATTTGGATTTTAGAAAGGCTTTTGATACTGTTGCACATGGAAGACTGCTGCACAAATTGGAGCAGTGTGGCATTCGAGGCAAATTGCTGCTATGGATAAAGGGGTGGTTGAGGGGGAGAAGACAAAGAGTGGTAATCAATGGACACTGCTCATCGTGGACTAATGTTATTAGTGGAGTTCCTCTGGGTTCAGTGTTGGGTCCATTGTTGTTTTCTGTATTTATAAATGATATTGATGATGGTATATCAAGCTTAATGTCCAAGTTTGCAGACGATACAAAGGTTGGCAGGGTTGTTAAGGACACTACTGACGCTATGCTGCTGCAACAGGATCTGGAAAGCTTGAGCAGATGGGCTGAGAGTGAGCGGTAGCAAATGAAGTTTATCATTGACAAATGTAAAGTACTACATATGGGAAACAGTAACCCCAGAGCAACGTATCAACTCTGTGGTACTACACTGACAGTGATAGAGAATGAAAAGGACCTGGGGGTAATTGTGCAGGCAGATATGAAGTTTTCTGAGCAGTGCAGATGGGCTGCAAGAGTAGCCCATGGTGTTTTGTCAGTGATATAGAGGAATTATTCTAGCAGGGATAAGGAGGTTATTATTCCCTTTTATAAGGCAATGATCAGGCCACACCTTGAGTACTGTATACAGGTCTGGAGGCCTCATTTCAATAATGTTAGAGCTGCTGGAACAAGTATAAAGAAGGGCCACAAGATTAGTGTATGTAACAAAGGGTTGCTCTTACGAAGAAAGGCTTAAGTTTTGCAAATTACAGTGTCTGGAGACTAGGAACTGGCGAGGTGATTTGATAGAGGTGTATAAAGCCTTGAATGGTTTGAGCATTCTCAATGCCGATGGGAATCTAGCCCAGAATAATCACCTGAGAGGGCATAAATTCAAATTGAGGAAAGACAGATGTAGGATAGACGTGTGGAAATTTGCCTTTAGCCAGCGGATAGTTGGTTGGTGGAACAGACTTCCATCCCATGTGGAAGTTGATAGCCTAAATAAATTTAAGGCTCGGCTGGACGGGTATTTTGAAAGAACGGAGGGGTGAAATGGGAGTGTGTTTTTTTTTTTTTTTTTTTTTTTTTTTGGCTAATGCTGCATAAGCTTGCTTTCTTGCATCATATGCCTATGCTAATGCTAAATTACAATGTCTGGAGACTAGGCACCTCCTAGGTGATCTGATTGCAGCGTATGAGGCCTTGAATGGTTTGAGCATGCTCAATGCTGATAGGGTACTTCCTCTTGCTCAGAATAATCGCCTGAGAGGGCATAAATTCAAATTGAGAACAGATGTAGGATAGATGTGTGGAAGTTTGCCTTTAGCCAGTGGGTGGTTGATCGCTAGAACAAACTTCCATCTGTCGTAGAGGTTGATAGCTTAAATAGATTCAAGGCAGAACTTGGCAGACATTTGGCGCAAGGGAATTGGTGAAATAAGGGTGTGTTTTTTTTTTTTTTGGCTGTTTCTATATAAGCTTGCTTTCTTGCATCATGTGCCCTTGCTAATGCTAATATTTGAAGATTAAATGCACAAGACATAATATGATATGAGTTTAAATTAACTATATAATAGCGGTGTAGATACACCATAGTTTGCCCATAAATTAAACTGTGTACGTAGTGTTGGAAGACATCGTTTTTAATTGTATCTCATATTGTGGCTACCTTCACAACGAGATACCAGGTATTGCACTACTTCGAATAAGTATCTACACTGATATTATATAGTTGATTTAAATCCATATCATATCATGACTTGTGCTTTTAATCTTCAAATACTGTATCATTCTGTACAGTATTCGGCATTTCTCATATTGTGGAACCACTTCCCAACTGTGATGAAATGTTTGCATTATCTGGGTACCTGCCCACCCATCGATAATAAGCCAATAGCTTTGAAACGATGCCATCTGGGTGGTGGTATCCACTGAAAATAAATAACAGCCTTCTCTACTAGAAAAGCATTACTTATTCATAGTAATGCAATACCTGGTATCTCATTGTGAAGGTAGCCACAATATGAGATACAATTAAAAACGATGTTTTTTCATACTACATACGTAGTTTAATTTATGGGTAAACTGTGGTGTATCTAGACCGATATTATATAGGTAATTTAAACCCGTATCTTTTTATGCCTTGTGCATTTAATATTCAAATACAAGTTTATTACAGTGAATACTGTGAGAATTACATGCAAGTCTTACGAGCTTTGATTGTGGAGCCATTCTAACAATGATCCAAAATACAAGAATCACTGAAAAAGTTATCTACCTCGGTAATAAAGAAATGACATAGACTTTTTTTCCCCCCTGAAGTACATGGTGATTATAAATTATTGTCGGGGTTTCCATGGCGTATAATTTTCAAACCGGAAAAACAACAAACTGCTTACGGAATATGAAAGTGTAACTCAAAAAGTTTTATTTGGCAATGCTGTACTCGCTGCATTGATGTCTGGAAGATATTCACTGGGCGTTTCTTCAAAATGACGACATTTCAAGAGAAGGCAATGTGCGTACTTTGGTTTTTCGAAACAAAGTCCGTTATCACAACCCAACGTCATTACAGAATTCAGTATGGACCTTCAGATAATGTCATCCAACGTTGGTTAAAGCAATTTCAAGAGACTGGTAGTGTTCTGCATTGAAAAGGAGCGGGAAGACCGAGCACTTCGCAGGAAGACGATCGAATCCACGAAACATTTTTTCGAAGCCAACAAACATCAACTAGACGAGCTTCTTTGCTGTTAGGTATACCACAAACGACTGTTTCGAGGGTTGTTCATAACCGCCTTCACCTCCATGCTTACAAACTGCAGATTGTGCAGGCTTTAAACCCGAACGATAAACCTCGCCGTTTCCAGTTTGCCCAAGACATTTTTGAAATGTCGAAGCTAATGAAAATTACCTTCGGAGATGGAGATTTAGTGATGAAGCAAGGTTTTACGTATCAGGGAGGGTAAATCGTGATAACTGCAGAATATGGGGATCAGAACACCATTCGAGTTTTCTGAAAACTCGATTCGAGAATTCAAAAGAGATAGTTCAAAGGTCAATGTCTGGTGTGCTTTATCATGTTCAAAAGTTTTAGGGCCCTTTTTCTTTGTGAAAAAAACAGTGACAGCGGTGACCTATCTGGTCATGCTACAGCTGTATCTGTTACTCCCGTTGGAAAATCATCAGCCATATGTGGTGTTCCAGCAAGATGGTGCACCTCCACATTGGGCTCTTATTGTCCGAGAATTTCTTGACATGCATTTTCCTGGTTGCTGGGTTGGGTGTGGTGGACCGATTCCGTGGCCTCTGCGCTCACATGATCTTACGCCGCTTGATTTCTTCCTGTGGGGATAAGTGAAGGACGTTGTGTACAAGACCCCTGTGACCTCCTTTGATGACCTGAAGCTCAGAATTGTTGCTGCGATCGAAACAGTTAGCATTAGCATTAGCATTAGTATAGGCATTTAATGCAAGAAAGCAAGCTTATGCAGCATCAGCCAAAAAAAAAATAAAAATAAAAAATAACCACTTCCACTTCACCCCTCTGTTCGTTCGAAATACCTGTCCAGTTGAGCCTTAAATTTATTTAGGCCATCAACTTCCACGACAAGGGATGGAAGTCTGTTCCACCAACCAACCACCCGCTGGCTAAAGGCAAATTTTCGCACGTCTATCCTACATCTGTCTTTCCTCAATTTGAATTTATGCCCTCTCAGGTGATTATTCTAAGCAAGAGGAAGAATCCCATCAGCATTGAGCATGCTCAAACCATTCAAGGCTTTATACACCTCTATCAGATCACCTCGCTGGTGCCTAGTCTCCAGACACTGTAATTTGCAAAACTTAAGCCTTTCTTCGTAAGAGCACCCCTTTGTTCCATTCACTAATCTTGTTGCCCTTCTCTGTACTCGTTCCAGCAGCTCTACATCCTTCTTGAAATGAGGCCTCCAGACCTGTATACAGTACTCTAGGTGTGGCCTGACCATTGCCTTATTCAAGGGAATAATCACCTCCTTATCCCTGCTAGAAAAATTCCTACATATCATTGACAATACACCATGAGCTACTCTTGCAGCCCGTCTGCACTGCTCAGAGAACTTCGTATCTGCCTGCACAACCACCCCCAGGTCCCTTTCATTCTCTACCACTGTCAGTGTAGTACCACAGAGTTGATACGTTGCTCTGGGGTTGCTGTTTCCCATATGTAGTACTTTACATTTGTCAATGTTAAACTTCATTTGCCACCTCACAGCCCATCTGCTCAACCTTTCCAGATCCTGTTGCAGCAGCATAGTGTCAGTAGTGTCCTTGACAACCCTGCCAACCTTCGTATCGTCTGCAAACTTTGACATTAAGCTTGATATACCATCATCAATATCATTTATAAATACAGAAAACAATAATGGACCCAATACTGAACCCTGAGGGACTCCACTAATAACATTAGTCCACGATGAGCAGTGTCCATTGATTACCACTCTCTGTCTTCTCCCCCTCAACCACCCCTTTATCCATAGCAGCAATTTGCCTCGAATGCCACACTGCTCCAATTTGTGCAGCAATCTTCCATGTGCAACAGTATCAAAAGCCTTTCTAAGATCCAAGTATATAATATCAAAGTTATTCCCTGCATCCAGTTCTTTTGTGACTGCATCATAGTATCCAATCAGATTGGTCAGGCAAGACTTCCCCTTAACAAAACCATGCTGTGTCCGAGCTATAACTGAAGTCTTGTCTAGATGATTTACACCACAAATGCTGGAGAACATTGGAGGGAAATTGAATATCGCTTGGTCTTACGTGCCACGAAAGGCACGCATGTTGAAGTTGTTTAGCATTCTGCGGTATTGATTCTATAGTTAATAAAACTTTTTGATTTACACTTTCATATTGAGTATGCAGTTTTATTTTGTTTCCGGTTTGAAAATTATAGGCCACGGAAACCCCAACAATAATTTTGAATCATCCTGTATATCCTTTTGAGTTCAATATATGCCCTTCATTTTTGAAGGTAAAGAAAAAAAAAAAAAAAAAAAAGTGTTCTAGGCTCTGAAAAAGCAACTTACAATTTCCTTGAGATTATCCACTTTAAAATTGACGTAGCCCAGTGGTCAGGAGCGAGAGTGCATAACAGGTGTTCCTTGAGTGGACTGGGGTTCAAACCCGTGACTACTAAATACGATAAATATTTGTATTGACGATTTATTGTAAACTCTACTGACTTGGTTGTCGTGCCGGAGTATAAACAGAAAATTTATTTTATTTTTCAGATTTCTAAAGAGGAAATAATCACTGGGGCCAGATGATAGCAGGGCACTTGATTTAACTCCCAGAATCTTCAGTCTCTGGAAGCAGAGACTGTATAGGACTGGGACTTGTGTGCAGGAGCATTGCGATGAAGAAGTAGGACACCATGTCAATTTTCCTCTCCCTTATTCCTCCTAAAATTTTTGAGAACAGCAGCATAAGCATCAAAGGAATTCCATATCCAAAAAAAAAAAAAAAAAAAAAATGGTGGCCATGACCTTTCCATCAAAGGGTTGAATCCTGAATTTTTTGGGTATCAGCGATCCATAGTGTTTCTATTTCATATAGGCTCCTGTTTTATTTCTCAATCCTAGTAATGAATCAATATGTCATCAGTTACAATTCTTGAAGAAACCTTTGGGTATCTGCATCATTGTCTAAATTTTCTTCGTTAATTTGAGCCTTGTACTGTTTCTGAGTAGGTGTGAGCATTCTCTGCTTCCAAAGAGAACTGTCCTCTGAGATGGACAGTAACGACTCAGAAATATATTATAATTTTCCACTTTAATACATCTGTTTCACTTATCTAGGTCTTCAATTTTTTGGCACATTTCTGGAGTTTTTACTCCTCTGTCATGTTAACAGTGACATGCAGTATACATGTGCATCATTAACATGACAGAAGAGCTTACAGCTTTATTGCATGAACACTGCCTACTACAGATAACTTTTATTCCTGAGCTAAACCACCAACTGCTCTGATATTGCTTGGCAAAATGCATGGTCTGCCTGAGTGAAGCGAAGTGTCAGTTGCTCTCTACTGGACAGCATCTCAGTTAGGAGTCTTCAGAATACTGAGGTGCTTCAAAATCCAACTTACATTAATATCTCTACTATTCTGAGTTTTCACATGGCATATTTATTTTAAATAAAGACTTTGCCTTCTGTAGCGTCATTTATAACTCTGCTTCCACAGTTCCCCTGCAAATAATAGACAACCAGGGATTCTCATGGCACAAGATCAGGTAAATATTAGCAAATGATCCACCACTACTTTTTTGTAACCAACAATATATACTGGAATACACCAGTCACTGATTAGATGATGAAGAGGCACTTCGTCTCGAAAGCTTCTGTGCATTTTAATAATTTTATCATATTGTATTTTAATGCTTTTATTTTATTTTATCTCTGATTTATTTTATGTTTATGTCATTTATTTATTTTAACCAGTTAATTGGTTGTTGCTAGAAACTTGATATGCAACCCAAAGCGCAAGGCCTGTTTTCCAGTGTCCATTTAATGTATGGCCCGTACGTGTATGGTGTTACTTTCAGTTTGCAGAAATTGTTTTTGTAACCAACAATATACACTGAGTGATCACTGAATTATGACCACCTACCTAATACTTCGTAGGTCCTCCTTTTGCACTCAGTACAGCAGCTATCTGACGTAGCATTGATTCAACAAGATGTCAAAAGCATTCGGGAAGTATGGCCAACCAAGCTGTGTGTAATGCGGTCAGCAATGCAAGTATAGAGGTGATTGGTGTATCCAGACATCTGATATGCCTTTCCATAGTGTCCCACAAGTGCTCTATGGGATTGATATCGGGGAGTTCGGAGGCCAATCGATATGCTGGAAGTAAGAACTGTGTTCCTCAAACCATTCCTGCACAAGTGCCCGATGGCTCGGTGCATTGTCACCTTGGAAGACACCATCGCCATTTGGAGAAAAGTGTAACATAGTGGGGTGTACACAGTCAGTAAGCAGTTGATGATAGCGGAGCGCACTGGTACGTTCCACATGCACCAGAGGTCCAATTCCTGCCAGTGAAACATTCCCCACACCATACAACCGCCTCCATCGGCCTGCACTTTTGATACCATGCATGATGGATCAAGCGCTTCATGTTGTTGATGCCAAATCCGTACACGGCCATCCACGGAGTGGAGTAAACCTTCAAACCAGCACACCCAGTCTTCTAACATCCAACTTGCATGCTCTTTGCACCAGGCGAGTTATGCCAATGAACCTTGGTTAGGAGAGGATGCCGTAGTGGTCGTCTGCTGATATAGCCCATACGTGCGATGCATGGTCATGCCAGATATTGTTCCGAGTTGGCCTATGTTGTATTGGGTAGTCAACTCTTCAACAGTGCTGTGCCTGTTTGCCTGTACGAATCGTCGTACTCGGCGCTCACCTCTAACATCAACCTTTGACTGACCATTGCAGTTTTGCCATCGGGTCGTTGAACTAACCTAAACGTTAGTTCAACTCCGCCATGGTACACTGTGATGAATACAGAGTTCTGTGAAATGGCCAGATACAAGTATGGTGCTATGTCTGCGAAGTGTGTCCTGTTTTGTTGTATCTGGCCACTTAGCCACTAGGAAGCAGCGATCACCAGGATGGCTGCTCCCTAGTACCTGTCCACGTCACGAGGAGGTGGGCCACAACAATACTCGTACTGTCAAACGAAAGTGACAAGGTAAGAATCCCGCATCCACTGTTGGAAAAACAAATTCCAGTGGATGCCAGCAAATTCCGTACCACTGGAAGCCCAACCCGGTGCCAGCAGATAAATAAAAAAATAAATAAAGTAAATATAAAATAATAAAAAATAATAATAATAAATAAAATAAAAATAAGAATTCTCAAAAAAAATGATTATAGGCAAATAAAAAAAAATAAAATAATAAAATAAAAATAAATAAAAACCGCCAAGAATAATGAATTGAACAGTGGTCATGTAGCTTAGTGATGGGGTGGCAATCAGCAGTCGAGTCGAGTCGAGTCAGAGAAATCAGTAGGTAAAGTCTGGTTCCACTTGTTTCATAATAAAATTTCAGGTAGACTTGGCCAGGGTGACACATGGCAGAACAGAAGACTCAGTGGAACTGATGCCAGGAAGAGAGGAACAACATACAGTCAATGATGGTAGGTGAACAAATGTATATCAGTAATTACTAAATTATGACCACGCCATCCGTAAAAGACTACTGTATAGCTCAAAATATAAAAAGCTGAACAGCTTTGTACGCCAGAGTAGTAGTAATTTG